>NC_044556.1:68882841-69224091 GCF_007565055.1 Rhinopithecus roxellana
CTTCTGGGTGAAAAGTGCTATACAAAGAATATAAGGCATTGTCATTATTATTTCACAACACTGCAGATCATTGCCCTAAAAGGAATGAGTAACATGGACATCTGCACACACAGACACATACACACATATATGTGCACACAATAACCCTTTCCTCCCTGTCCTCCATGTCCCCTCTTAGAACTACAATGTTGGGAGGATTCCCTGGAAGACAAAATTTACCAGGTTCTACCAGACTCTAGAAGCTGGTCAGTCCTCAACCAGGTGACAAATTGCCTTCAATTTGTATACTCTAGATTGTCCTCCACAAAGTCCAAACCTTTTTCCTGGCCTCTGTGTCACTCAGCCTGGTTTGTGCTTACTTAGTCTTAACCAGACATTTACACGATGGGCTTTCCCTGCCTCCCCATCTTGCCCAGTTTGTTGGCGCCGAATGAGGAGAAAACAGGCCTTCCACTTAAGAAGCACAGCCAGGGAAGGAGAAAGATAAAAGGCTGAAGTTGATACACAATTCAAAAGCAAACAGGAGGGAAAACAGAACTTTTCTTATAAGGCCAAATAAAACATCAGTGAAGGAAACTGAAATGAGTTGGCCTGCAAAATGGGGCCAATGAAGCCACTTCGGCATCAAGCAGAAAATGAGCTGCGTGCAGGGAGCGGTGGAAGAGCAAGCGTGTTTTGGCAGCTTGTGAGTTCTCCATGGCAGAAAGAAGAACTTGTACATATGGGGGTGGGCAGGGGAAGGGTGGGGAAAAACACCCACCCCTAATAAACTAATCTCAGCTAATGTAGTGTTTATCAAGTTCCTGGGATAATGATACCATGTGTGTCATTATCATCATCAAAACCCAATCTATGTTTTAAAAAGTTACAGATGATTAACACAACATCAAGTTGATGCAAACAATTACTTAAAACCCACACACAGACACAGACACACATATGCACACACACACACGCATACACACACAGAGAACCAGGAGGTCCCAATATTCTGTAGAATGAGGGAGGCTGCAGCTGTAGGCCGACAGCTTTCATATCCTCATTTGAATAATGTGTCCTGAATCTGTCACTTTATTCATTCTCCTTATGCTCAGTGTACTCTACATCAACAACAAATTAAGTTGTAAATAAGAGACAATCATCACTTTTGTTTTTAAGCAGCTACTGCATAGAGAATTTCAATGTACGCTCCTTTTCGACAGGGGGAAAAAGAGGTGCTAGAGTTTGCTTTCATAAGCACAAATATGGGGAAACCAACAGAAACAAAAACAGAAACAGTTTACTGTTGCTGAGGGGAGGGAAAAACATTCTCTAAAGCACATCCATCCATTACCAGCTGAAATTTCTTCAAAGAAGCTACTCAAACATATAAAGACAGAAGCTAAGTTTTTCAGATTACATTGGAAACCCATGCAACTTATTAACACCAGTCTTTCAGTCTTAATACACAAGTGGTATCTTTGCTTAACACACCTTTAGACAAAAGGACAAGTGCATTAAATCAATTATAACACAGGTGTAGGAATAAACCAGTTCCACATTTGTCTCCATTAACTTCCGGGAGTTCAAATTACTGCCACATGCATAGAAAATGAAACGATTAAGAATTTAAAAAGTCCCTACCTTTACATCGGAGAAGTAGGTCTTCAGCATATTGGAGCTGGGATAACGGGTATAAAAAAACATGAGCTTTGCTTTTTTCAAGTGATTGGGTGACAATCCTTCCTGCATGTAGGAAGCAATTGGTTAAGGAAAAGAACTTCTATAAGCACAAGGACTCCCACCTCCCTCTCTCCAGTCCCCACCTCCATAGAGTCTGGAGGTCCACCAAGCTGCCGTGGGAGTGCTGGAAGGTATATGACACTGGCTATGGCATCTATTGCTAACTTGCTGCCGTTTGCTCAGTGACCGTCACCTGTCAGAGGTTGCCACATGCAATGATGAGGATGTACAATTGAGTTGCAGAATCTTGGCTACTTTAGGGGGAAGATGACAAAGTATTTTCCTTGCTTTAGGTCGGTAGGCTATCTATACATTCACTTGTTGCTAAGGAGACAAATGCACCCAACATGTACTGCACAATTCTTGTCATAAGAGGTTTTTTTTTTCTTCCTTGCAATTACAGTTCTGTTTGTTCTTCTCTCCACACTCTGCAGTTTAGAGCAAATTATTCTACTAATGTACATGAAAATATAAAATGCATTATTTTGAACACTGTTATGCAAGTTTCACATTTTACCTTTCAGTGTTAATCTAATGGAGCATCTTGACTCACTTGCTTTTTATCTTATTATATCCCTTTAATTGTTTCCTTTTAAATAATAGCTAAAACTTGGGAAGAGTAGTTTTGGCATGGAGAGGACAGGGAGGGGGCTGTTGCTTTTGTGAAAGCAACGGTCCAAAACCAAATACAATTTGCCTGTCTTGGATTTATAGTTAACTCCTTTGAGAGTGACGCAGTAGTTGGGGCTAACAAATCAATACATGTGGGTTAGCAGATCAATAAATGGCCACTTACCCAAAATAAGAAAGCCTATTTATCTGGAAACATCATTACCTTTTAGATCTGTAAACAGCAGCAACTAAAACAGTTCCCAAGAGAATGTGAGGCTAACCATAACAATCCAGGCTTCCTGATTCTCCCCCAGATTCTTGGCACTCCTCAGCAGACTCAGAGCTGGGATGGCTCTGGTCACATCTGTGCCGCAGCCTGGCCCTGCCATTTCCTCAGCAAATTAATGGCTTTATAATTTATCAGAAATGAAGATGCACGTGGAGAAAATCAATGTGGTCCCCCACAAGGTCAATTAAGGGTCCTTCCTAGAAGCTTCTCTAAGGATTTTCTCTTAAAAGAGTGTCTGGGAAAAATAAGAAAAAAAAAGAAAAAGTGTGCATGTGTGTGCAAACACACATACACACACACAACTACCCAACAAAAATTTCACACCTGAGGCAAAAATGTCAAATAAACACAGATATTTAGGAAAGGTAAAGGTTTCCAAATGACCTTCATCAAGTCTAGCATGACTAATCTTAAGAATGGAGAGAAACCGGAAAGTTACTAGAGAAGCATAATCAAATTAATATGGATAAGCTCTTGACTACTTACAACAGGGTGTTTAACCAAATATTCTGCTGAGAATTTGTTCAATTAACATTCCCTTTAATATCCCATGCAATTTTAAAAAGATCACCTTGGTCTGTAAATAGAAAAGTTAAGTAGTGCAGGTTTTTTTCTTTCTTTTTTGTTCAACTGAAAATAAACACTAAAGAAATAAATTTTGATTTTATATCTGTAAGCCAAAGCAGCTTAACTGAACTTGTGTTTTTGTTTGAGATTCTTAATGATTACAAAGACGATAATTTATGACTGACATACTTCTTGTGCCAAGGAGAGGGCTGAAAGGCCCTCCAGTAACCTCCATTAGACTGATACAGAAGACTAAAGGAGCCCAGCACACTTCAGGACCATCTGTCCAAATGGATAAGTGAAATAATAGTTGCAAGCTGTCTCCTACTGCCTTGTGATAAGAGTTTTAGGCAAGTCCAAACTTTGACAGACACTCTCAGATCTGGGTTCTAATCTTTTCTTTCAGATGGCTACATTAAGACAACATCATACATTTAATTATAAGTCGCAAATCTTTTAAAATTTGGTTTCATACAAAATACAAAGTGTTTTTCTGTGTTTCTTAGATGAGCACTGAGCTACCAAAACTTCCTGAAGCTCTTAATACATCTAAATTATGCTAAGATGTTTTTGTTCTTTTTATCCAAAAACAGTAAAATATCCATTTTATTTTGATCACTATTTAGAGGCTTTTTATCTAATAAAAATTATTCCAATTTGGATTTCTCAAGTTCATTTTTGCTTTAAAATGTTTCCTGTTGGTAATACTTGGAACTGATCAGTTGAAATGGAACACAGAATTAATCTTTATCTCTTGCTTATTGTGTAATTAAGATAAAATTCCCATAAAATATATGTTTCTAATAAACTATTAAAAATAACTAATGAAACATTTAAAAGGCAACAGTTAGGTAATCCTTTTTTTCTCCTCAAAATAAATCTGAACTGACCAATTGGTTAATTTCCCTTTTAAGTGCTTGTGCTGAAAAGCAACTGTTCTTCCAAGAAAGCACTAGCTGTTTCCAGGATACTTACACACGCACAATGACTCATGATGGAATAGATTCAGTAAACATACAGCTGTACTGAACACGAGCTAAGCTCCATTCAAGGCCAGGAAAGAAAATGAGCACAAATAAATATTAAGGAGGTAAAGGGGAGTGGGGTGAGGGGGGATGGAACGCAAACAAGATCTGTCCCAGCAGCTCATGTGGCTGTGCCTCAATTCTCTTAGCCATAGCTTTGTGAAGACAGATGACATTCAATTCTATGTGTAATGCAAAATAGACAATAACTGCTGAAACTTGAGACAGCTGCCAGGTGTAAAAAAAAAAAAAAAAAAAAAAAAAAAAGAAAAAAGAAAAAAAAAAGAAAAGATGATAAATCCATAAATTAATGAAAGACATCTGCTCGGGAATATAAAAGATCAGAGAAGCAGGGTACTGCAGCTGAACCTAAAGCAGTGTTCAAACAACCTGAGAATCTAAGTGTTGTCTGTTTACCAAGTACAATATAACCTTACCTAAACAGCAGCCACGGGAGGAGCAGCGGAGGCAGCAAAAAGGCAAATGGGAGAATAATAGGCTGTGAAAGCAGAGGAAGAAAATTCTTTTTTTCCAACTAAACTCTGGTTTGTAGCTAGAGATTGTACATGCTGCAGTTCCAAGCAAATGGGTTGAGACTACTTACATTTTCCAAAACATTTGAAAGCTAAAGAATTTTAGTTCTGCCTTATTCCCTAATTTGCTAAGTTTCTAAGCAGTTTTCCCCCTAGAAACTAAAATAGGGAGAAAAGATCTAAACTCTCTCACATAACGATAGTGATAGAGCAAATTGTTACTCCCACTAGGAAGTTCACCATAATCGGAGGGATGTGTAGTGTATGGAAATTTGTTTTTAAATTTACTTACTTTATAATTTTTTTCAGGGGAGGTGGGCAGTTTAGGAGCCCATAGTCTTTTAGTCTTTAATCTACATGTTTCACTCTAGCTAATATAAGTACTATAGCCTCCACAAGACTTCTAAAAATGTATAAGATCAATTTCTGTGGATTGTTTCAAATTTCAGAAATTCATTTCTAATCTATGTTTCCTGGTTGGATTTTAATTTCAAATTACTAAACCATTTTCTTTTCTAAACTTCAAGTCTTTCTAACATTCTCCCTAAAAGTTGAGTAGAAAAAGCCGGCTATTTCGGAGAATAGGCTCAATTTCTTCACCTGCACATCTTAACAGCTTATACTACTCCTCTTGTGCTTTAATTGGGTGCATGCAAATGTTTAGGGCCAAAACAAAGCTATTTTTCTCGAGATGCAAAGAGGATGAATGACAAAGAACATCATGAAGAAAAGCAATTGGCTGACTGTTTCTTTCGGAATTTGAATAAAACTTAATATTTGATTAAACAGATTCATTTGCAAAGATGCTGAACATATTTTTAAAATCCAAGACATGAGCCCTTGGAGCAGGTGCACTGAAATTCAGTTTAACTTGCACACACATTCACTATTTCCCTTCTACTAGATGGGATAATGAGGTAGTGTGTTCTGTCCTACAGAATGTATATGTTTAATGTGGTGAGCATAGAATGGGTTGATCTGATAAGCTGGTGTTCTTAATGGTTCTTATCTTGGCTACTTTGTTCAAAAAACAGATGGTACCTTTTGGAGTGGGAGATAATTTTTCCTGAAGAATTAAATTATGTATAACAGTTTGGAAAGCCATGAACTAAAAATAAAACCCATAATAATAGCAATCACAGTGGTACCATTTCATTGCATTTCTGCTCATTTCTATTGATCTTTTCAAGGAATAACTTTACAACACGTTCATATATGGCCCTGTGTCCCTAAAATTGAAGTAAAACATCACTCACTGTGATTCCCAGAGATTTCTTCAAAGTAAAAGCTTGAGAATGTTGCCTACGCACTATCAGTTAAATCAAGGGAAGAACACACCACCATACAGAGGTAGAGACAGGAGAAAAGTGGGCCCAATATCTATACAAACCAACAGATCCTCACTGATTTCAGAATTGTGGGAACTATAGAAAAGGTTGTTTGCCTGTCTTACTCTTCCTAAGAAATAATATACCAATGAGATAAATGGTTAAAAGTGCAATGTATTAATAGTAGAGGGGGGAAAAAGAATAGGAGCATAAAAGGCCAAAAGGTGGAAAATGTAATCACTAATTGCCACGAGAGGCTGACATTATTTAGCTATATGAAAGAAACAATTCTGGGTGTGAGCAGCTAACATTTCATATGAACACGGGTGTTTCCCAACGGAATCACCACGCTCAACAGAAACTTATGTTGACAGGAGAAAGGAGAAGTCATTCTTCTGAAGAAGAAGCAACTATATTTTCTTTAAAGACTTTGATATATATCAAAATAAAAGAAACTACTTTCAATTCAAATCCTCAAAATTCCTCAGGGGATTTGGAGAGGTTGAGACAATGAACATAGCCAACACTTAAAGCACTCTAAAAGATTTTTTTCCTAGAAGACTAAACTTTAAAAAACATAAAACACAGCCATAATTATAATGATCTGGTTATAAGGAAAAGTCTAACTTAAAGAAAAACCATAAACTGGCATCTTGAACTAAAGAGCTTAGTGTGGACTTATAGGAGTTTTGAAACCTGGCATTAAATCTTTAAATATTCACCAAAATTGGCATGCATGTCACTTTACTCTGTGTGTGTGTGTGTGTGTGTGTGTGTCTGTGAGAGAGAGAGAACCCACTATCACTACTACTTGGTTCAAAATGAAGTTAAGAGATCTCTGGGGTGCAATGGGGTCTTAGCCCTGACATCAGCTTTACATGAACCTCTGAAGATGCTCTTTTTGCAAAGGGCACAAAAAAATTCAAGCCATTGTGTCTTCTTACTTTGCCTTTCTCATCACCAACAGCGATATTCCAATCATTTTGATCAATATTTACTGCCTGCTTATAATATGTAAGGCCTGGTGCTTGGTGCAGCTTTGATTCATGGCTGGTAGATTGAATTTTAGATTTTCAAAAGGTCAAAGTGAAATCAACAACTAAGCTAAAACTCCATTTCTATTTATATGGAGAAATCTCCCACATCTTTCTCTTCCCTTTCTCTTACAATGTTCTTCTCTTCTTGCTCAGTATAAGAGAGACTCCATATTTAACTGCCGAAGCATGTCTCATGACTAGGGCCCTAGTAGTTCACCCTATCAGAAATCTACACTACTATCCTGAGAGCTGGCTTGAAGTATGACCTCCACTAACCAGGAAAACATATTTCCACCCATAGCTGGGACTTTGCACTTACGTGGCAGCCTCTGGAGTGGGCTTAGATGCGAAAATGTCAATCTCTAGTCATCAAGACAATTGCTCAAAGTCCTAAATTTAGTCACAGCCAACTTAATTGCTAAATTTTATATCCATCTGGTTATTTATTATATAAGAAACATGCCTCCACCTGCCCCCAAATGCTACTATTCTACTACCCCCAAAAGACCAACGACCACAAGATTTTTAAAAATTTACAGAAAGAACCAACATACAGAGAAGAAAAAAAAACCTTCAATCAAAAATAGCTGGAGTTCAGGATAGGCCTAATAAAAAATATATAACTGTTATCTCTACATAAAAGTCAGTTTCAGAATTTAAACAAATCATAAAAAGAGCCATTTTTAAGTCGAATACAGCTGAGTTTTATATTTAATTGTGCTCTCTCGCTTTCCAAAATAATTTGCTTTGTGTATGTTGGGACAAAAGATTTCTGTGTATGGCTGAACAGAGGTTAATCATGCATAGAGGCAGCTGCACCAGACCCAAAGAACAGACCTTGGGTGAACGAGAGAGACAGACCAATGCTGTCTGAATAAATCAGTACCTGTATATTTCCTTTAAAAAAAAAGTCTCACTTAAAGATGAAAGAGAGACTCTAAGTCCCCACCCACATCCATTTTTCTTCCTCCTCAACCTCCCACTTACAGAGTGCTCTTCCTAAGATTTCATCGGGACATCCTTAAGCGAACCAGAAGCCTTGCAGATGGTTTACACTGAGAATTCTTCTTATGGGATCTTAGGGATCTGAAAACTGACTTTTCTCCCTATTGTGTTATAAAACTTACCACCTTTAAAAAATATCTGAAAGAATTCAATCAGTATTTACAATGAGATTGTTTTCCCATCTCTGAATCTACTTTTTTTTTTTTAAGAGAGAGATAAGAAGATAATACAGGAAGAACAGCAGAAAAAAAGACACTGCTGAGAAAGCACATATTAAATAGGAGCTCCTCGAGGCAGTGAACAACTTGTGGAAGCTGCAAAGATGTTGGTTTAGTTTTAAGCTTTTCTGCAATCAGGAATGCCACAGGCATGCTGATAAAAGCCTATTCCTTTGAATAATACGAAAGGTTGCCTTCTTAAGAAGATACTAATCTACATTACTCTAGATATTCTGTAAACCTAACCTTTTGGGAAACCTTTTTTGGCTTGTTTTTTTCACGAGGGGAAAATAAAAGGATATTGCACTTCCCGAATAAGGTGAGATTTCAGACATATCTTGAAGATCGCCGCACTCGGACTTTATGAGCGACAAGGAGAGCCCTTCGGCGGTGCTGGGCGGGTGTGCTGGTGAACAAGGGTGGTGGCTCAGGTGGTGAGATGACATCTTGGTCCTCAGACTCGTGGTATCCCTAGTTAAGTCTAAGGATTCAGGAGAGGCTCTGTCTTTTCCAGAGAAGGAGCCGGAGGGAGCACCTAATGGGCTCTGAAATGGATAGGCCATCAAGGGAAGGGGGAAGGGGTGGCGGAAGGTGGACGTGGTGAAGCCTGTAGTGGCAGAGAGAGGCGACTGGTGCAGGGGCTGGTGGTGGCCGCCAGCGGCAGGGCCGGAGGCAGACTGGTCAGAGGAGTTTTTGCGGACAACCAGGGGCAGTGCTTCTGTTTGGTCAGTGGAACTGGCCATCTGCACATTGCCAAAGGTGTCCAGGGGGTTCGGAATGATGACGTCGCCAAAGCACTGCAGGCGCTGGTTGGCTGTGTGGAAATTGTGGTTTTCCCCATTGACTGCAAATCTGGCCTGGGGGATCTGGAGAGGTGGGAAGACCTGAGGAACCTGGCGGGAGGGCTTGGCCGAAAAGACTTTGACCACAGTGTCCACAACTTGAGACATGGCAGTGTTCAGTTCCTGTTTCAAGGTCTCAGCCAAATGTTTGCCTTCCGGTTGTAAGGAGTTTGGCCCATGGTCTCTTTCTTTGTTGTTGCCTTCTCGCTTCGGTTTGTTTTCAGCCATTTCCTGCTCTCTGATCAGGGCTCGAGCTCGATCAATAAACTGTCCTGGGTCTAGCTCACACATCTCATTATCTGACCTTCCGACAGAGTCCTGGGCCCTGGCATCCAGGATCTCTGAGCGCATGCTGTCTTCAGACAGGTTACCATCTTCATCATTTTCCGAATCAGTGCTGTCATAGATTTGGTAGAACTTTTCCTGCAGCTGGCGCAGCTGTTTCTGCATGTCCTCCAGCTGCTGTTTCAGCTGTCGGCGCTCCTCTCGCTTCTGTTCTTTTCGGGCTGAAACCAGCTGCTGGAAACTCTGTTGCTGCTGCTGGGGAAGCTTTTGCTTGCGTTTGTTTTCTCTGTAACTTTCTCGGGGACTCACAGACTGCGGGGCCATCTCTCTTTCATTTTCATTGCCCCTTAATGCCACACTGGGGGAATGGCTCATACCCCGAATTATATTCTCAACCCGGGCGCGCTTTGCTCTCAGGTGCTCATCACATAAGCGATCCATATCAAACTGGCTCATAGTAGGCCTGCCAAAAGGGGAAAGACACTCTGGGGGGCTGTCTCTTGAAGAGTTGCTGCATATATCCTCCTGATGTACTTCGGAGCCTGTACTAGAGAGACCGCTGGCTTGGAAACTGGGCTCCGTGCCACCATTTTTGTTCATGTTATTTTTCAACAGCTGGGAAATTATGGTTGCTCCTGGAAAAGGCATCATGGCATCTTCATACGAGTTCGCCCTCTTCAGCAGCTTGCGGAGTACATTTGACTTTTCCCCATCTGCATGCTGCACCACTGAATACTCAACATCCTGCTCAGAACCTTGGGGATTCATGGCACTAAAAAACGTTGCTCTTGCCTTAGCAAAAAATGCAGATGCTGTCCCTACCGTCCTTTTCACTCCAATGTCAACTCTTCTCCTCTTGGTTTGCCGGCTTAAGAGGGCTGTGCTGTCATGGTCAGGCATCACTGGACGGTTATTGTGCCATCTTCAAAAGCTCGTCAGCTGGGCACAGCTCAAGAATCCCGGGACCCTGGCCAACAGAACAAAAGGACTGATGAATCATTTTCTTTAAATTTCTCCAAATTTCCTGACCTCAATCCTGAATCAAATGCAAAATGCATAGGCTCTGGGATTTATGGCACATTACAATTATTGCAATTTATTATGCACTCTGCTTGAAATGAAACATTTTTAAATATTTCTGCTCCACTGGTTTAAGATGGATTAAGATTAAAAAAAAATAAAGCAAAAACTGCTTAAGCACCAGTAATATGATTCTCTTTCACAAATGCCTAAAATGATACTGTTTATCTTCAGAAGAAACAGTAGATTATAAGAACACAGCCTCTGACAACCAATTGATTAAATTTTGGGCATTGAGATTCGTATTATAAGGAAGATGAAAGTGCTCTGTACTTAAGAAATATGGTTACATTTTCAGGCTGTGTGAAATTCACATGAAAAATTGCATTTCTGAATTACAATTATTGTGGGTTCAATGCTATTAAAGGAAAAGGACTCTAAAATAAATGCAAATATTTAATAGACAGCTTTTATTCTTGAATTCTAAAATATTTTTATCATACATAAAATGGGAAGGAGAACACCCTTATCAGCAGCATCTTTCAAACATAAATGGTCAGTTTAGCATTGAAATAAATGCACAATAGTCATTTTACAAGTCTGCTTATTTAGCTTAGCTATGCATTTTTTACTTGTAAAATCATACATGAAGCTGATATCTGTTGATATATCTTAATGTAACTATAAGAATATTTATACATTTTCATAATGTCCTTTTAATGACAAATTATTACAAAGTTAGATTCACTGCAAAACAAGGATGTTACCACATTTTAGAAATCAATATGAGGAATAATAAATTAGTGACCTAGATAAAGATAAATACATCTTCAGGACTAGTTTCCTTCTGTTTAAATCTGTCAAAATTATATGTCAAATGCCCAAAGAAACTCTTTAACATACAAGATTTGTGAATCTTATTTCCTGTGCCAAATTAAAGGAATAAAAAAAGACTGGAAGAAGATTTTTAAAGAAGACAGAAAATAATGTCCCTCAAACGTGTAAGAAAGGGTAATATTTCTTTGTATATGAACTTCCATTGTTTCTTGGAAACACAATATAAAAAGAGAACATCCTTTTTGCATTTCATAAAAGGCACTTGACATATTGTGTAACTTATTAACTAGTAATGCTAATCCCAAATTTTGTAGACATATAAGATGTCACATCTTTTTGTGTATAAATAACATTTTATGAAGAAAATGAAAATATTTTTTTCACATTGGGTTTATCTAATATTAAACTTCACGTTTGCTTAACAGAGCACATCTTCACAATAACAGGGTCCATTGCCAAAGGCAGCGTGCAGAGTGTCTGGAACGGCTCCCATCTCTTTCGGTTCACCTGTAAAAACATCTACGTGCTCCCTAGGACTGCATCTGTGGCTAGCTTTAAAGAATGACTATCCATGCAAATAGGCATAATTTCAGCATGAAATAACCTGTAAAAATCAAGAAAATGCTCAATGCTTAGATGGCAACAATATGTATATTTTTTTAAGCGACAGTGATTTCATCATGCAATCTTTGCTCCTGGTTTCTATAGAAAGACAAAACATTTTAAAAGAGCCTGCTTTAGGGCATCATGAAAGCAAAATGATCTCTCTCTCTCTCTCTCTCTCTCTCTCTATATATATATATATATATAATTTTTTTTTTTTTTTGGTATGCTTGAGCATGAAATACTTTTTGCATGCTTCAGGATAAAATTTCCTGAACTTAGAATGGAGATGGAGTTCTCAATAACTTCAACATTGGGTTCAAAATTGAATTCAGAATGATTGAGACCCTTTCAAACACTAATAATAAAATTGGTTTCAGGAATACAAAAATGCAGTGACAAATACTACACAAACACATTAGATCTGATAAATTAGGTTAGCTGTCAGAAGACAGAAAGAACAAGGAGAGGCTGAGACAAGAAAAAGGATGAATCATTTCAAAGCTCTGTTAATCACAGAAACACTTACATGGGGGGCGGTTACAAGGAAGACTTTTTTGTGTGTGTCTATCAGCTTCCCCAAAATAGAGCTTATTGCCCTTATTTTAAAATTTTACATCTTTTCTATTTGCATGCAAATCCTTTTCTCTTGACTACCACCTGCAAAGCACATGGATCTCCAATCAACACATTGAACAAACTTTTTGCAGTATTTTTTCTCTCCCTGTTCACCTTAACACCCGAACTGGACTTTCTGCCTGCCATCCTTGCTATGGGAAGAGCACCTCTGCCACAGAGGCTTGGAAAGGACATACTGGTGTCGCTGATGAGCACAAGGTCATCCCCAGGCATCCTTCCTCTTCCAACTGCCATTTACCTCTGCGTCAACTGCACTTCCTCTCATCTAGCCTAGGTATCAACAGCTGCATCCCTGCCCCATGCTGGAGCCAAGAGGAGGGCTGTGCTTTTCCTAAGGTGGAAAGAAATGCTTGTGGAGTCTGTTAAGAACAAGATATAACTCCTTTGATATTCACCAAACTAAACTAATTTGTAATTCTATTTCAGTCAACATTTTTAGATTAAACAATGATTTGTATCTGTCTTGGGCTAAGAGAAGTTAAATACTTTTAGGTCTTGTTGTAAAATGTCCAGCTGAAACATAATAAATAGGACAAAACAAGTGGGAAAAATAAGATAAATTATATAATCCAGGACAAGTCATTATATTAATAGGCACAGATAAATATATCTCTCCATAAAGTTTAGACCTAAATTTAGAAATAAAAGTATAGTGGTAGCATACACTGGAACTATAACCCATGGAGGCTATAGGCATGATTAAATAATAACAACCGGTTGACACAACACTTCATTACTGTCACATTTCATAAACAAGATATCTACATAAATATATTTACCACATAAGAAAATGTGCCATTACATTACCATAATATAAATTAAATCTCTTAAAAACATTTTCCAAGTGCTTCCATGATATTCCAGTTCAGAATTTAAAGGAAGCCATGGAATGACTTTATCACTGATATTTTTTAAACTCCTTTATTTCTCAAGATATGCATTAAGCCATCATGTTTCAACTGCAATTATTATTGATGCATATTATATTTGAATTTTAACATTAATTTTCAGTTTCACTAGGCAATATGAAGCTTTTGATCAGCACTGGTGGATGTCCAAATCAGCAAGGATGCAGAAAAATACTGATGAGAATTTGAACCCAAATGTATTATTGATCGGATACACTTACTCTATTCCTGTAAACCCCTCTTTAATTAATGTGAAAGTCTATACAGAGTTTTTCATCATTAAATATTTTGTTGCATCACTTGGCATATAACCTGCACAAATGCTTTAGTAATTCTTACACAATGCATATCTTAACATAGCAGATTCCCCCCAGAAAAAGATATTATAAGAATACACATCCAGGTATAATCAAAACAGGTTTTAGCTACTCCAAAAGAGTCTTCTTTAATATCTGAATTATCTGACATTCTCTTTAACATGGAAAATTCTAAGGAAACTGATGACTTAAGGTTAGGAGGAAAGAATTTTCAGTAAAGAATTTCAAAGGAACACTGCAACGTGAAGTATAAAGTGATTAAGTGCTCTACTTTAATAAAGAAGTTATTTCGGGGAGGAGGATTCAACTTTTACTGCATCTATCTGGAGTCCAGATTCTGGACAAAGAAGTGTTTCATTATGGTAATTATCCAGATAGTTCAGACAAATCTTTTATGAGACAGGGAGAGTGTAAGGTTGGCATGGTTTCCTGCTTGGATTATTTAGATGATCTGTCTTTGTTGATAAAATTATTTGAAGAAATTGTGCAAGCCTACACTTGACTTCTTTTAGAAAATCATCTTTGGATGGGCCTCTACTCTACTTGGGTCAACCCGGTTATGAAATTTCAAACAGAATATCATTAGTGAAGAATATTTCAAATCCATCTGGAAATTAGTGATTCAAAGGGAAAAATCAGATGATCTGATATAAGTAGCCCCTGAATCATTAAATTGTCCCCTTGACTACATTCAAGAATTTGTTTCTGCTAATTAGCAACTTTTTCTTCAGAGATATTGGATATATTTCTGCTCCCTATCATGTTAAGAAAACCTTTGATGTTTATTTTGAAGAACTCACTTGACATAAGTTAATACCTAAATTAACTAAGATTGCATTATCAGGTTTTTAAATTTCCTGTCATAATGGACTTCTCAAATCATTTAAGATTTCATTTAAGATTCTCCCATCCTATCAAAAATTCCACACATTTTTCACCTGCAAAACAAACACAGAACATTTTCTGAGACATGCCTAAAATATTAAGTTCTACTTGTTTAAAAAGTAACAACTTATCAAATTGGTGAGTAAGAGAGTGTGTGAAATAGTCTTAAGAAAATACACTTTTTTTTTTTTTTTGCAGAAAATTGAACTCTATAAATGTCATTTGAGAATGCACAGGCAATAAGTCTGATAAATTCCTTATGTATATGTCCTTTCCAAGTTATACACATACTTAATTAAAATCCTATAATGATACATCATGCATAATCCATTTTCATATTATAACATCAGTCACATTTTATAATTTCTTTTGTTTCTGAAACCTAAAACTTCCTTATATTAACACTGCAAATTCAAGACAATCCCTATAATGATGTAAGACATTCATGAAAAGAGGTCTGTTTGAGTTTTAAACAAATAAAGAGGAAGTCTGGCAACTTATAGAATAAGCCAGCTTAGGTTTTAAGATAGCATGTGCTTCTTATAGAGGAATGATGCTAGGAAATGAATAAAGTGAGAACAAAGATGCATGTTATGTATGCATGACTTTTTTTTCCCACAAGGTGGTGATTAAACTAAATAGAATTCTGCATAATGGACACATAAAATATCAATAAGTGCCAAGCACAGATAACCCCTATTAAAAATAAAGCAAATGAACATAGCCATAGATGACATTTTAATTACCAAAGAACTTCAAAAGCATCCAAGGAAAGTATTGGGTGTGTGTGTGCTGGGGTGGGGGGACGTTAACGTTGAAGTCTACAGAATAAATGACACATCACGATCTCATTTTCATGGAAACAATAACCACCCAAACACAAAACCAATGACCAAAAACCATTCGCCATCTAACCTATTCCTGTGCAACTCAGTCTACAGAAGTAGCCTGTTTAAAGACAATTCTAAAAGATCAAGTTTTAAGAAGCCAGATATATAGTGCTTACATTGAATTCCCAACAACTTTCTGCACACATCAAGACAGAGTCCTTAACTTCATCTATTTTACTATTATATATACATGTCCATGTTGTAACCCATGGACAAGTTAACATGAATACTCTCATTTTCCTCCTTCAACACACACACACACAAATCCATGTCATTTTGGAAATACTCGGAAGTTCTTGCAAGAAACTCCCTATAGAACTGACTTCTCACATCTTGCATCAGAACAGAAAAGCACAGTTACCTTCTCATGTACTTGAGATTTTCTTTCTCCATCAAATTCATATCTAGGACATTTGGCCCATGTCTGGGACAATGACAGGCTCATTCTACTTGATGAGATTATTTAACATATGACTTGAAAGAGTTTATGTACATACCTATTCTTTCTGGGCAAGGAGAAAGCATACTTAAAAAGATAAGCTTTAACAACAGTAACACTTTCAAACTGACTTTGGAATTCTTGGCAGTTACACATCACTCATTGCTATCCAAAGCATACACCACACACACACACAGACACACACACACAAACAGACACACACACACACACACACATACACACAGGACAGTTCTCTCTCTCTGCCAAGCACAGACCTGGGAGATAGGCATAAACTGGTAGGAAGCAAAGGAAAAGTCAGTCTCCCTCCACCTGCTGCCTAAAGTGGGGGTGATTTGGGCTGACTGGCAGACAGAAGCCTGGGACACAGCCTCAGCAGTAGTCTGCCAATATCCTTAAGAAAAATAAACAAACACATACCAACTTGCCCCCAGCCACCACCCCAAGAACTCACATGGCAGGGCTCAAAACAACAACAGCCTGATTCCCATTAGCCCAGACAATCCTATTAACCAGGACAACCATAAATTCATAAACCTCTCCAACCCTGGAGCAAGCATTGTGGTCTAGAGCTGTACAGACACACATAGACACAGAGGAAATTTGCACCTGTCTTTCTTGACACAACACACCTGTCAGGCCCTGCCCATGCGCACTCTGCTAATAGATTTCTGCCTACCTAGTTTAGGAAAGGAAATGAGTTCTTTTTTTCTTTTTCTTTTTTTTTTTTTTCTTTTTAAATAAGGGAGGGCATGAGTGGAAAAGAGAAAAGGAAAAGGGACTCTTCTAGCCTTGACTTTGTGAGGAGGCCACCCTGTGCTTGCTCTGTTTTTATAAGCTCAAGGAGACAGCACAGACCTTCTCGGAAAAATAAAAACAAGCAGGTGAGTTTCCAGCCTTCCCCCAGGCAGAGTAGCCTTCTGGGTTGCCAAGAACAGCAGTTTCACACTCCAACCTGCCTCCTTGGGCTATTTAATACTAAGCACCACCCCTACTTCTAGTTCTGCTCTCTGTCTGCCTGGAGGGCTCTCAATTTCCCAAGAAGCTGGGAAGGGGCCAGAGACCTGGGAGTCTGTGGAAAGCTACTTACTCCTCCTTTACCACCCCCACCCCCCATCACTCCACCAACCTTCGGCTTTAGCAGGAGGAGTAACGGGCTGGCACACCAGAAGAACCAACAACTTGCTAAACTGGACTTTGGGTGATGTCTCCCCCGCCCCCTGCGTCCCCCTCCTGGTCTGCTCAGGCAAGATAGCAGCTCTTCCCCCCTCTTCCCGCCCTCCTCACTAGTCTTCCCAGTAACAATTACTCTCACCTCTCCTGTCCTCACTCCCCAGTCCTCCTAACTGGGGCAAAACGGTAGGTACCACCCAGATGAGACCAGACCGAGCTGCCCAACACCATAGTCTGCCAGCGATGGCTGGGAGATTCATCGCCTCCCATTTCTGCTGCCCAAGAACCCCCTACTCCTACCCGGACCGCGATCCTCCGGTCCTCCTCGCGCTGGTGCCCCAATCTCACCGCCACGCGACCCCCCGAGTCTCCCGGTGCCGCCTTACCCTACTCAACTTGACTCAGCCCTAGGTCCAGGAGCTCGGGAGAGGGGCGCCGCGCGCGTTTCCCGGGACCCATCACCGCACCGCTCCAAGCCCGATTTCCACAATTCGGCTTCGACAGCATTTTGAGAGGAAAGTAACAGAGCGTCCCCCAACCTCCCTCTCTCCTCCTCCCAGCTCCCGGTCCTCTGCTGGGGTTGAAAAGGAGAAGTGAAAGGTATGCAAATGACAAGCAAATTGGAAGAGCCGGGAAGAAAGGCAGCTATAATAAACAAGACAAAGAGAAAGGACGAGGGGACCAGCCCCGGAGTTTTAGCCGAGGGAGATCAGAAGAATGGGGTTTGGCGGAAAGCGGGGATCTGCACGAACAAAAAAGCGACCCGGTCCCCCTCGCGGTCCTCTCTCCTGAGAAGAGAGAGCAGGAGAAAGAAGGAAAGGGAGCAAACGCCTCCTCACACCCCAGAAACAGTACACAAAAGGTGACAAGATCAGCGACAAGTCCAGCAACATCAGCCTCCCCCTCATCGCCACCACCACCCCCAGTCACCAGCAGGAAAGAGAAAGAAATAAAAGCCAAGCGGATCACTTACTCTCAGGAACTGGGAGGAGCGGAGCGCTGAGTTCACGGAGGCTCCCGCTTAGAAACTGTTTAGAGGCTATTTTATTATGATTCATTTAAATAACACCATTTTCTCCTGGGGGGAAAATGTTTACACGGGTCTGAGTAATGGGAGGCTCTTTTCTTTCCTTCTCATTCAAGAACAAGCCAGTGCAAGTGATTCTGGAAAAGGGGAGGGACTCACGAGGGGAAGAAGAGGATACTTACGCGGTGCAGGCAGCAGTGGGACCGAGCCTCTCTCTCTCTCTATCCCTCTCTCTCTCTCTCTCTCTCTCTCTCTTTTTTTCCCCGGCAGAGAGGAAAACACGCGCGCGCACACACGGTGATATCTTGCGGGTGATGAATATGATAATTGGACAAGAGACGGTGAGTCTGTGCGACAGCGAGCGAGCGAGCGGGGCGAGTGGGAGAGGGAGAGGGGAGAGAGAGGCGGGCGGGGAGGGGAGACGAGAGAAGAGGAGCAGGGAAGAGGCGAGGAGAGGGAAGAAGAGGAGAAGAAAAGAAGAGGAGCGAAGGGAAGAGGAGAGAGCAGGAGAGGAGGAGAGAAAAGAGCGGAGGAGAGCAGAGAGCAGCAGAGGAGGAGAGAGGAGAAGGGTAAAGAAAAGAGGAGCGAAGGGGAGAGGGAGCAGGCGGACCCGGCGAGAGCTCTTTTGCGCCGCTCTGCTTTCCCCGGCTGCAATGGTGTATTATTTCAGAGCGCTCCCTCAGCTGAGGGCTCCGCTCCACAACAAGATTTACTTTAAGACACAGCTGAAGGAAACAGGAAGACTGCACGTCACAGTCTATCTGACGTACCCGGCCCCAGCACCCAATCGCGAGGCGCCTTCGGATTCAAGGGGGGATAGCAAGGCAAGAGAACTTGGGAGGAAAAAAAAATATAAAAGGGGTGGGGGTGAGGGGCTGGGAAGAGAGGAGGGGAGAGGGGCCCTGAGCTCCCCCTCCCCGGCCTCCATCCCCGGCCCCCACCCCCACCCCCGCCCTGCCACTGCTTCGGGACGACTGGATCGCCGCGCCTGGGCCGGAGCGAGCCATCTGCGGGCTCTATGCAAAGCGGGAGACGGCGCGAGCGGCGCCCGGCTCACACTCGCTCTTCCAGGACGCAGGTCCTTTTTTTTTTTTTTTTTTTTTCTTTTTCTTTTTCTTTTTTCATTTCCCAGATACAGCTGATCGAGTTCGCCGAGTGGCCGAGCGAGTGAGCGCTCCTCCGACTTGGGTGGAGGAAGGCACGGAAAAGTATACGGGAGAAAAAGTGGGGGTTTTAGGGGTGGGGGTGGCATAGGAGGAGGGAGTGGGGGGGGGGAGATCTGCAAATCATTCCACTTCTTAAACGATCATAGGTAGTGTCAAGGATACGTGTCACCCTTGGTTCCTTTTAAAGGGGAGGTGGACAATAAAATACAGGTAGGTTTGGTATTAAAATAATGGGTGCCAGAGGTTTCACACCGGGTCCCCTGCATCTGTTATTAGACGAAGATCAACACTGGCTGAGTCCCAGTTAAGCTCCAGTCCAAATTATTAGGAAGAGAAATATTTACCCTTGGTTCCCTCTGATATTATTTGGATTGTAGGTAAAGCAGCCTTTAAAAATATGTATGTTGCAAACATCTGGCGAATACCCTTCACTAATTCACTCACCCCACAAAGACCAAAGAAAGCTGTTCAATACAGGATTTACAGTTTTGACGCCTGGGCAACAAACTTTAAAGTTTATTAGGCAAGAAATTTCAAACGCTTTAATCTCGGGCTCTAACATAAAGCCCTAGGAAATTTACTTCGGTTTGACATTTCTTGCTTGAAAAATAACCAGCAAAATTTATTTAGATAATGTGGCTCTTAAAGATCTCCTTAGGCTTTGCAAGTTACAAATGCAAGCGAGCCTCCGGCCGCAGCTAGAACGTCCCTTTCACCGGGCATAGTAAACGGCTTTTAATAAAGCAGCCGCGTTTATGACCTAAAGATCCTATAAAAGCTGGGACTTGCAAGAGCTGCGAAGCAGAAACATTCATACACAGTCTATTAGACACTCATTTTTGTAGGTAGGAGGAGGACAAGTAGTTTTCGTGTGTCCCTCAAATTTAATTAGATCAAAGGTTGAATCATGCTGCGTCGTGACAACAGGGTATTTATGAGGTGTGTTACAAGTACACTGGCCAAACACTACCAATGCCTTCTACGACACACGTACACACACACATACACACACACACACTCCTTTCTAGGAAATTCAAAATTTCAGCCTCAAATTCACCAAACCGTAAAGAGGATATTAAGCCCTCCCTTTGAATAAGAATAGCGATGTTAGTATGTCCGAGTCTATCCCGGCAGGAAACTTTTGGCACGAATTTCAAACAGTGAAAAGAAGAGAAAAAAAAAAATCAGGTCGGTCAGGTTAGGTGTCCGTGATAAGAAAAGAGATTGCGGGAGCATCCCCAGCCGCCTTCTTTCCCCTTTTGCCGCCCCACAGACTCCCCCGACGCGTCTATCACGGCAACAACACAGAGGAGCGCATACACACCACTCACACCTCCAACTATTGACTGTTGTATCTAGTGTTATAACCGGGATGTGACAGTTTAGTCTGGGAGCAGAAATAACCAACATGCCCATTAGACACAGGATGGAATAATGCTTCTATTGGTTGGGTCCCTTCGAGGTAAGCGGGTGTATTGAGCGGGGAAATTTGGGATCTGAAAATGGATCAAAGCTACTTCCTTTCTTATTTTTCGTCCTACTGGTTTTCTTTAAGAATCTTGGTTTGTACATATAAGCTAGCGCCAGCCCACAAATAAACTGGTAGGAGTAAGGGCTATATACCTTTCCACACCTTAAAACCATCTGCTCAGTTTGACATTTAAAAGGGCGGAGAGCAGAGAAGGAGGAGGGGGGAGGAGGGGGAAGAAAGGAGGCAGGGACAGAGAAAAAGATTCAAACGCAAAAGAAATGGCTTATACTTTAGCCCACAAGTTTGTGTCAATTGCACATAGTGCTTGAATGCACGTTTTGCACACACCACGCCCGGGAACTGGCGGCAGGAAAAGTTCCTTGAGAACCCCAGTAAGTCCTGTGTCACGCCGTGGGGAAAGGCAGGCCTGAGTCGAAGTCGGGGTAACCCGCTTGGCGAACAAGGAAGCTTTCCCACCCCCAGCCTCGGCGGCGGAGGCTCCCGGCTCGTGACGCTCTGCCGCGGCGGTTCGCAGCCCGCATTAGGGTGCAGGAGCGGCGAGTTGAAATAGGAGCGCGTGCGACACTAGGCGAGCGAGATCGGTTCGCAGCCCAGCTCCGTGAGCTGCCTCCGCGCAGCCCTGTCCCGTGTCCTGTCCTCTACTGTCGGGGAGGCGTACAGGCCACACTCCTGACAACCTCTCTTGCTAGAGTTGCGGCACTCTCCTGGGTCTCGGGCTGCCCTGGAGCAAGACTTGAGGCCCGAGCCCCCTATCTCGGGCAACTCCCGCTTTGTTTTCTGATAGGGGAGAAGCCTGGAGACGAGAAGTCGCCTAGATATTGGCTCCATCTCTGAAACCAGCCGCCAAGCCTAGGGTTAAGACAACTCCTCTCTTCGCCCCATTTCCAACACAAGCCCAGTAACTTAAAAGTTAACGCAAGTTCTGACTGGTCTTGTAACAAACCCTATCCGTGCAGGTTGCATTTACTTGTTTATCTGAAGGGTGATCTGTGTGTTCTTAGACAAACTTGCAGTTATCACTCGTGCATCTGGTTCTGTGTTGAATACACTTCGCCTTGACATTTCTTCGGTGTATGCTCACGCCTCCTATTCTTTCTTAAAGCCGTTAGGTGGGGGCAGGAGGGAAGACAGTGTGTATAAGTAATTTAAAACCTTACAAACAACGGTTATCAGATCCTAAACAAACCAATTCTGGGAATTTCAACCAGATTCAGTTGAGAGGCAAACGTGGATGTGGATTTTGGAGAAGGATGCCTAAGGACTTCCAGGTCACCCACCCACCCACCACCACCACCACCACCACCACCACCACCACCACTATCAGCACCCTGAAGAAGGGAAGAGAGGAAAACCAACCCCAGGGTGCAGGCCTGCCTGCTGCAAGCTTTCCAGAGGCAAAACTGACTGACGGCCTCTCTCTCACTCTCATCTCCTGTGCCCAGTGTGACGCCAAGCCCAACCTGGATTTGTTCTGAATGGGGGGGGGGGGGGAGTGAAATACCACAAGATCAGTAGCAAGTAGCAGCTGCAGCGTTTTCTCTCCTGGGAACCCCACTGCTTAGAAGCCTCCCGAGTGATGTTTGTTTAACCAACAGCTTTCAAAGTAAACAGAAGCCAATCACTCCAAAGAAGTTGAAATATAACCCTTACAAGAATTTGGTTCCAGGGGTGCTGGCAGAAGGAAAGTAAATTTTTAAAATGAGAAAGAACCCACTCCCAAATAAAGAGTCTGCCACATTGCTTTAAGGAATGAAGAATTGTCATGAAAATATAAATTCATCGAAAGGGTTCATTACAATAAGTTGGCCTCGAAGAAAATCACTCTTCGCCCACAAAGACACACCCGCGGGGATGAGGGGGTTGTCAGTGATTGAAGGGACACACTACTACTTGATTTTATGAAAGTGGGCGAAAACAATCAAAGGGAAGTACGTTCCCTGCCCTGGAGTAGAAAAGTGTAGGCTGGGAGCTCTTCGCCGCCAGCTCTGGCTTTGCCTCAGGCACCGAACTTTCCAATACCAAGATATTAACAGATGGTGATGAGCACAAGGAGGGCTGCTACTTACATAATCCAGCCACTCCGCCCGGCTGCCCAGAGCCCCGCGAGGAACCCGCCAGGCCGCGCGCGCTCGCCTTCCGAGGGCTGCTCCCTGACCTAACTCGCCTTTCTCCAACCCCACCCAGCTTTTGAGGTTTAGCATTTGGAGAGGCCGTGATTGAAAAAACCAAACAAAAACAAAAACACCCAAAACATTGATTTGGCTGTGCTTTGTTTTCTTCAGTCCGTAGTAGTGAAGAAGCTGGAGACCCAAAGGCCGAGAGAAACGGAGGGGATGCCTTCGGGAAGAAAGGGGTGCTCTCCCCACGTATCTGGGGGTGCCCGCGAGTGGAATTTACACAATTTACAACACTCGTGCCCACCATCTTTGGTTCGAATCAGCATATCTTTTGCTGTCGCTTAAGTACAAAGGCAGCCTCGGGCCGCAGCCCAAGGGGAGTGGGGTGGGGTGAGGGTGTGAGTGTGAAGGGGACGCCTTTGCACGCGGGGGCGCAGTGGGCAAAGTTACGCAAAGCCTCTGGGCACCGCTACACTTCCGAGCTGTGGCAGGGTTTTAAGCGCTCGATTCCGCTCGCGGGGAGTCCCTTTCGGATGCGTGGCCGACTGCTGCCTTCACACCCTCAGCCGCCTCCCAAGAGGCCCTGTCCCTCCTGGTGTGTCTGTGTACCTCCTCTAGTGTGCCAGGGCACGTGTGATTCCCGAGCCTCCTCCCTGACTGCGACTCTGGGCCGCCGAAACCTGCGAAGAATACGCCTGCGTGTGTTGGAAAAGTTTCGGGTTGGGCGGGAAGGCTGGGAATCTCCTCTCCAGGCACTCGGCGGGAGAGGGGCTTCCTCGCCCGCGGCTTCCTCCCTGTGCCTTCCTCCCTCTCGGACCTGCCCTTCCTAGCCTCGGCCCCGCGCTAGGTGTCGCGGCCTCTCCCACCCGAGAGAGCGAGCGCGAGATGCTGCGGCTGCCGCGGCGCAGCGCTCCGCAGAGGGCGCGCCCCTCCTGCCTGCGCGGCCAAGTGGGGCTCCATGCCGCCCTGCCAGTCCCTCCTCGCCCCGGCCCCGTGGCACTTGCCTCTTCCCGGGCCACCGCAGGGGCTGCAGCCTTGCTCCGCTAGCCTGGGCTCAGTGCACGCCCGGGACGCAGAGGGCAACCACCTGCTCCCGGCGCGCCACAGAGCGGGGGAACGTCGTGGCGGCTTGGGGACGTCGGCCGCCGCCAGGCCTGAGTTGCCGCCGCGACCTCCCCTCCCCCGCCTCCCGCCTGTTGCTGCGGGGACAGCCGGTGGACGCACTCGACCTGGGAGGGGGCACTCCCTCTCGGGACCGCGGGAGGGGCGTGCACGTTTGAAGGGATGGAAATCTCCCTTTCTGCCCACCCCCTTTCTTTTGTCAATTACTCTAAGGATGTTTGGCCGTTACTCCCAGCTTCCCTCTTTTTGGTTTTTCATTTCAAGGGTGTGAATTCGGGGGTGCTCCATTTTCAGGGGTTTTGGTGATAGGACTGAAGTTTTCCACATTGTCCATCTTACCAGAAGCTATTATTCAGGGTGAGGAGTGGGCTAGAAATAAATAGGTGTAGGCCTGACCCAGCAGAAAGAGAAAGACGCTCCCAGTTTGGATGCATTTGGAGAGAGAGTAACTGGCAAGTTGCATTTTGTTTAAATTAGAGCAAGATGAAGTTGAAAGCCAGATTTCTATAATTTTTCTGGTAATATTTCTTTTATGAAGTATCAAAGTGTCTGTTTGCCATCATTTTGAGATCAAAAGGAAAATCCATATGCTGTATAGTTTTTCGAAATTGCTATTTAAATATGTTTTAAATGTTTTGTCCAACGTGGAGTAGGCTGCTTGGAGGCAAGGCTGGTGACGGGAACAGCGGGATGGTTTACTGTGGAGTGGTGCTTCCAAAGACCTAGTGAATCATTAGAATCACTGAAGGCGCTTTTTTTTTTTTTTTTTTTTTTTTTTTTTTTAATGTAAAGATTTCTGGGCCCACCCCACCAAGGTAATCAGAAGAAGGACCTGGGAATCTGGGGGTCACCCTGTGTCTTTAATTACTGCTCAGCTGGTTTGTTACTGACTCTGTGACCTTGATTGTGTTACTTAATCTGTTTGAGCCTCAGGTTTTATCTGTGAAGTGGGGATAATATCCAAATCATAGATTTATTGACACACTTCTACATGACTAAACTTGTTCAGCACATGACTAGTGCTCAATACTTGGAAGGTATATTGCCCACAAATGTGTGATCTGTACACTCAAGCTGACTGATGTGTTTTCTTATAAGGACCTGTCCCTACCCCCAACGTTTTGGTGAAGCAGCTGGACTGTCATGGGATATGTATGTGTATGCACATTTTAGCTCATGCATAGTTGTCACCTTTATATGATTTCCCCTCCTCCGCCTTTTAGGCCATAAAATAGATTAGAATTGGCACATTTGGAAGCTAGGCCCTGTGCTCTTGGACCTAGAACTGTCCATCAGGCCTCCTGGCAAAGCGGGGCATTTACCAATCTGAAGTCTGCTTCCTCCTCCACCCCACCCCCACCTTTTTTGGCTCTTTCACCTTCCTTGCTTTATAGATGGCAAACATTTCCTAAAGAAACCGCTGGTCAGACCAATGAAGCCACAGGACAAAAAGTTATCTTCGAAAGGGAACGACAAGAAGGAAGAAAAAGTCAGCATTCCTAGGTAAAACAAAAGCAAATGTAGATCATATGTTATGTGTTTTTACATGTTTGACTCAACAACCTCCCCCAAATCCATGTAAAGTAAAATACAACCTTTCATAAAGTTATGTTCAAACCAATGAATACAAGCATATCCCAAGGTGATTAGGGGAGATCCCAGCCAAGGACAGCTGTGAGAAGGGAAAGGAAGCTAGGCAGGAAGGTGCCATGCCTGGCTGTGACTGCAGTGATGGGGGGAAGAAAGCCAAGGAAATGGAACCGGCTGAAGCAGCAGACAACAGATCAAGAGGGTTGACAGTTTTTCAACTGCGGAGGCCTGTGAGCAGCTTATTAAACATCCTGAGAAAGGTGTTTTGCTGGTAACCTCAAAAGGCTTGAGACAAAGTAATTGTAGATTCCTGGGGGCAGGAGGGGGGGTAAGGAAGGGATTGCCAGCGAGGGGCAGCGGTGGGCCCAGCCCCTAGTGAATGGACCCCAGGGGTCAGGGCGGGGGCACTGCACTCTCTGAATCAGGGGAAGAGGAAGCATCACCCCTAGATGCCTGTCCTGCTGTCTGTGGTCTTTGGGCAAGTGCGGAAGGTTCCTGCTCTCTGGCTACTCTCTCTGTATTTAGGTGGGAAAAGTCCGTGACTCTAGGGGACAAAAACAAAGGCGCCCCCCAAAAACTAGAGAGAAACATATTTGGGGTCAAGCTGTACAAAAATGGATGGCAACTTCTGGCTTCTCCTCCCCAAGCACCCACCTGGTGGAAAGAGCTCTGTTCCGTCCACTTGCAGGTGGGCAGGGGGCAAAAGCTGAGTGGCAAAGGGTGTTGGTGGGTGAGTTGGGGGAGAACGGGATGGGGAGTGCTGGGGGAAGTGTGTCCGCAGAGTGTGAATGGGCGGGACAGGGGTAGTGTGTGGCTGTGTGTGGTGGGGGAGCAAGGGAGTGGAGTTGGGGGAGAGAGTGTGGGTGGGGTCTGCTGGGGGAACTTGGAACTGGGGGCGCGGGGGAGGTGGGTATAGAGGGATGTTGGGTGGGCGAAGAGTGCCATTTTCCCCGGAGGAGGCCCGGGAAACAGGCGGGGCGGGAGGCGTGTGGAAGCCTTGTTTGAGGGGCGGAGGGGCAGGCCGGAGAAAAGGCGAGGCGGGAGGCTAAATCTGGCAGCTGCTCCAACCCCGGCGAAGGCCGACGCGTCTGGGCTTCCTCTCGCCTAGACTTTTGAAGCGGCTGACTAGCTAATCCCGGGTTGGCGGAAGGACTTGGACCCGCAGCCTCGGGGGCCCTGCGTCCGGACTCTCTCCCGGGGGACGCTATGGGTGGGGAAGCAGGTCTGCCTTGACTCTCAGTGCGGGTCCCCGGCGCCCTCTCAGCCAACTGGAGGTGCGGGCTGCGCCTTGGTGTGTGCCCCCCTGCAGCGCCTCGACAGCGCCTCTCACGCCAGCTTCCTTCTTCCTCCCAGCTCCATCTTCCTCCGTCCCCTCTCTAGGCCCTGCTGCTCCTTTCACTCCTCTGGGTCCCTGTCCTCTGCCCCACCGTCCTTTTCCCACCACCATCAGGCAAGTTCATCCCCTTCTCTCTCCATTGCTAATCTTCTGACGGTGTTGCTGCGGAGAGCGGGAGGGGGTGCTTAACCCAAAGTGGACTCAAAGAAAATGGAATAATTCAATTCATCAGATAATTACTGTTTGCAAGACACTGCTAAGCATGGCAGTTGGTGACCCTTTGAGGGAGCAGAGTGGACCGAAGGATTCTGGTTCTGACCCAGTATGGGCAATTATGATCTGTGTTTGATTTAGGCAGATCTCTGAAACCTCAATTAGTAACTCTAGTCTAGCAGGATCTGGATGAGGGGCAGAAGTGTCAACACCTTCTTCTCTCCTATTCCAAAGTGATCTTTCCGTGGGAATGCGGCAAGGAGGCAGCAGGCATAGTGAAAATGGGCGGCGATAGATACTCCCAGCACTTCCTGAGCACTGCTATGCCTCAGGACTGGGACAGGTGCTTTACACCCCACAATTCCCGTTTCTTGATTCCAAAATACAGTAGATTATAAAATACACCATTTAAAAATGGCCTTTAGGAGAAAAGGAAAACATGAGGATCTTAAATGCACAATGGACTGTGAGACACTGATTTCAGGAACATAAAATACGAGAAAAAGTTAATCTTAGAAGTGAGGAAATAAAGTATAGTGTATGTAATTCTCCCAACAGCCCAGAGACGAATTATCCCTGTGTTTGAATGAGGGAACTGAGACTGGGGAAGGCTTCACCAGTTGCTCAAGGCCGCAAGGCCAGTAAGTGGCACAGCCAGAATTGGAATCCAGGTCTGCCTGTAGTCTGAGCTAGAGCAATTTCCCTTAGGGCACGTAGCTTCTGCAGGGATTGGGCTGTGTCAGCCCTTTTCGAGAACGCTGTTTTTGTCTTGGCCCTTTTACCATCAACACCTTCCCCCACCCCCAAGCTATGGCTATTGGGGGGAAAGATAGGAAATAGTTAAATTACATTTTTCACATTCAAAATAAAGTATTTAAAGGGTAAAAACCATGCATGCCAGGTTTTGCTGTGCACCACAGGAAGTTGATGAATTCAAGGATCCCTGTATTGCTGAAAATAGAATTGTAAAAAATAAAAGGGGTGGGGGGAGAAAGTGAACGAAACTAATCCTATTAAACGTGGTAGCATGTTTTTGTGGCACGCAGGGAGAGATTAAGCACAGGAAAGGGGATAAGTACTGCTTCAGTTTCACTAAACTAATGTGACAACTTGTCATTGGAGATCTTTACAGCTTGTTAGTAGATGACTAGCTGATTCAGAAGTGTTTTCTATCATTCCCTTTGTGTCCCCATGAGTTTTTTTAAATTTTCTTTCTTTTCCTGTTTCTTTCTTACTCATGCTGCTCTATTTTGCTTTATAATCCTCAGTGTCTCCCTCAAGTCAAAACATTTAGCTGGCTCTAATCAAGATTTGGTTTTGAAAATGCCCCTTGACCTGGGGTTGCCCAGAGAAGCCCTTGTTCTTCATCCTCAGCCCCAGGACGGTCCTGTGGCTTGAGAAACTGAGCTTCTGGGAGAAAAGCTCCCATTTCGGACTTCACTTTTCTGCAGTCCTTCTCTTTTGCCCTTCCTCCTTTTCTTTATTTTTTGTTCTATCCTTTTATTCTTTTCTTTTTACCTTTAATTTCTATTCCTCTATTCTCTTTTCCCCTTTCTTTGTTTTTCTCTCCAAATTTCCTCTTCTCACTTACTTTCCTTCCATCTTCTCTTCCTTAGAATTCCTTTCTCTTCTTTCATTCATTCCAGTAACTATTTTCCCTTTTCTTCAGATAAGACAGTTACATTCATAGAGAAAAGCTATGAATATTTGATGGTTTCCAAGTTGAAGTAGCTCCCGGTGAAGGGGGCAGTGGTGTGGGGAGGGGCAGGGAGCCCATCACAGACCTGCAGGGAACAAAAGGCTGATCAAAGTGAAGAGGGAGCCAGAAGTCTAAGCTCCACCACTGTCTTTCCAAAGCAGGTGTCTAGCTTGTTTGGAAACCTGGCTGACCGTCCCGCTCTTTTGCTTTGGCATCACTCTCTCCCACTTTAACCCTCCCCCGCTGCAACTTTCCCCATCGGCTTACCACCAGGCGAGATGTTGAGTCAATGGAAAAACAACATTCACCAACATTAAAGGGAGACTGTTTAGAAAAGGAAGGCCCTGCTGAGGTGCAGAGGAAGCCTGTGCATTAACACGGGCCACCTCTTATCTGGGGCAGCTGGGCCTGAGCTGCCTGTACTCATTCCCTGGCTTTGCCAAGGGGCCTTGGGGAGTGAGGGGCGGATTCTCACCCACGGGCATCACCAGAACTTTTAGAGACAAAAAGCAAGTGCTTTTTTTTTTTTTTTTTTTTTTTTCTCCGAGGGACTTAACTGGAAAACCTTGAGACATAAACACTGTTTTGCAAAAGGCACATTTCTCTAAGCCTCTGTCTCTGGACGCTTGTCACGTGGACCTGGCCCCTCTCATTTTCGGTGCTCTTGAGGACTCCCACGCCTTGTAAGGACTGGCCATTCGGCCCTGAATGTGAATTACCGGGAGGGGCAAGCTAAAGTGGCCCAAAGGGAAAGAAGAAAAAGGCATGTGTGTAGGTTCACTCTGGCTCTAAATTGCTTACCGTTAAGTCTTGAGCCACCTCCTGACGGAAAGATAAGGTAAATCCCTAATCAGTCAATAATTAACCATAGCTCCATTAATGATCCAGTCAGCCAAATCCTGCTGACACCTTTAGAACCCTGCTTTGGTGGGAAGGATTAGGCAGAATCTTTCGACAGAAAGGCCCGTCTATTCAGACTGCCATAGACCCCACTCATGGGCCATCACAGAAGGAGTAAAGTTATGCCTGTGTCTGCCAGTAAAGTCCTTTCTGGGGTTAACTCTCTAGGATAACTTCTGGAAATTTCACTTTTGGAAATCTCAGTGTGTGTGTGTCTGTGTGTGTGTGTGTGTGTGTGTGTGCATGTGTGTACACAGAACAGCTTGGAGATCCAATCTGGTTCCAGATTGGTTTAAATCAAATCCCAGATGTGCTCTGATTGTTGCTACATTATTCTTTTGAGAGGATCATATTTTCTCTCCCTTGCCCGTGTTAGTTTGTAGTTTATTCCCAGTTTCTCTAAATATTCTGGTTCCTTGTTTCTCAATGTTAGTTCTTCTTCGATTTGTGATAAAAGGAGAAGTGCTTTTGAAATGATAAACAACCCCACATTCCTATCAAAGCATGAAAATTAGTTTTGAATTTCAAATAAGTAGAAAATTAAAAGACTAATAAATATTTGATTTTGGTACTTCTGGTGGATCTTTTTTCTTTTCCTTTTCTTTCTTTTTTTTTTAACTTCTTACAGAAGCAAATGTTTACAAAGGTAGGCTTAGATCTTTTTTTTTTTTTTAATTTTAAATTGTGGGCTTTTGGTTTGCTTTGCTTTGTTGTTCTAGACAGCATTTAGTATGTTACCAGATGCATATAGTTATAGATATTATACCATTAGATGAGAAAAATCTGTATAATCAGTGTGGTTTAAGTGTTTCCTAAGGTCAAGTTGTAGGTCATGAACCTATGCCAACCAATGAACTTTGGTCTTAATTTTATGTTTAAACCACTTGAAAAATGCATTCTTTTAGAAAGAGAAATAGAGTACAAGAGTGTGGTATGATATGAATCCATCTCTATCCCAGGAATAAAGAACAAAGATCGTTTGGCTGTAAGGGAGCTCTTCCTGCATGAGGAAGATGGTTCATTCAGCTATACTTCTGTTGGTTCCACATTTCAGCCTCTGTAATCACCAACACACTATTGTTCTCCTCTCCTCATAGAACCCAGTAGTCTGGGTGTTCAATTAATCTTTGGCTGCTTCAGGGAGTTGCCAATGAGTGGAAATTCTGCCAATGATCTGTGACACCCTTTTCAACAAACATTAATTGAATGACATTTCTTTTTTCCCCAAATCATCCATCTGTCCTTTCTTATGCAACTTTTGAGTTTCAAAGGGTAGAAGGCAAGCTTTCTTTTGGTCACACATGTGGCCTGAGAAGACAGTCTATGTATCGAACACTATAATCTACTGTAGCCTTGTAAATAATCTAAATATTCACCAGTCTGAACCAACATGCTAAATATAAAATGAATTTATTCAGCCTTCTTTTCCATTTGCCCATGAAAACATCTTGCTTTTGTGAAGGCCTTTGGAAAATGTAAGATCCATGGCTTCTGTATGCTTTTTAATTGTTTAGGGGTACAAACGGGAGTGGAAAAGTAAGGTGAAGGCAGTAAGAACATTTTCAAAATTCATAGGTTAAAAAATGTAAGATCCAGTTTTTTTTCATTTATATATAATTTTTAAAATTGTTTTAAAGTGTCAAAAAGTATCTCACTTATAATAGTGTTGTTTAGTAAAGCAGAGAACATACATCAAGTTGTCTCTGAAATCCTGTTGCTTGGATATTAAAATGAAATTTAAAAAAATGGAACTGGTATCTATTTTTCAGAAGGTCAAAAGGCATTTATAATTACACTCATGATTTTTGAGTATCATGCTGATGAGGCTAGGAAAATGTAGACCTTAACATTGCCTTGTTTAGTTATATTCACTATGAAAAAAAATGTTGTTTACCCCTCGGGAATTTTCTTAAGGAAAAGAAAAATCAATCTCTATGAATGAGCAATATTTTTCTCCCCAAGGGATATTGATTTGAACATTGACTTCACAATGGGTGAGTTATTTTCCTCAGACTCTCTACTATGAATTGTTAGGTGACATGTCTTTTGTGAGCCAATAAACATGTTGTTTCTAGTGTAGTAATCTCATCTGGGAGACGACAATTGCTGTAGAGTGGTTGGTTTGTAGTATTTCACCTTTTGCATGTCTGCATTACATATTCTTGAGAAGTATATTTCAAGTTTAAAAAGCATTACCTCTCATATTCTCCTTGGGAGAAGAGTTGGCAGTGAACAGTTTCTTTCCTATATGCTTCTTAACTGTATGCCCTCTAGGCTTGCGCATAGACCCATGACTCATGAATAGTCTTATAAATGTCTTCGTGATTCCCTTTTCTCTCTTTATGCAATGGTATAATATTGGCACCTTTAATTTTGAAAATAAAACAAATATTCAATTCACCAGATAAACCATTCTTTAAAGGAATGCTGTAATGGGTGGAGATAAGAGCAAGGATAAGGACTGTAGAATTCTTGTTAATGGGAGTGATCATACTCTATCTGTTGGATTCATGCATAATATGTTTTCTTCACCTGTAATTCCAGCACTTTGGGAGGCTGAGGTGGGTGGATCACTTGAGGCCAGGAGTTCGAGACCAGCCTGGCCAACATGGTAAAACCCTGTCTCTACTAAAAATACAAAAAATTAGCCTGGCATGGTGGTGCACACCTATAGTCCCAGCTACTCAGGAGGCTGAAGCAGGAGAATTGCTTGAACTTGGGAGGCGAAGGTTGCAATAAGCTGAGATTATGCCATTGCACTCCAGCCTGGGCTATAGAGGGAGACTATCTCAAAAAAAAAAAAAAAAAAAAAAAAAAAGTTTTCTTTATTAGTTTTCTTAAAGAACACATTTAGAGTTTATATTAGATTGCTTTGAGCTGATTTCTTTATTCACTTATTCTTTGAAAAATATTAATTTACAGTTCTACCAAGTGCCAAATAACTGTACTTAACACTGATGATATCAAGACCCACCAGAGACACTAACAGTGCCAAGAAGAAATTAGGTAGGATGGCTATGGACACACATTGACACAAAATACTTTAGGAGTCCTGAGGCTTAGGTTCATGGTAATTTGGAGTATCAAGGAAGCCTTCAAGAAAGAGGTGAACATAAGCAAGTAATTAGTCACACTGGGGGCTTAGGAGAGGAGCAGAAGTGGGTTTATGTCCCTGTTGCAAGGTGAGAGAACTCTTAAGCAAGCCTCTGTACCTCTCTGAGCCTTAGTTTGGTTGTCTTGTCTGTACACGGGGGATAGTAACAATATCTGCCTTACGAGATTGTTGTGAAGATGAAATCAGAATGCATGGAAAGGCCTCAACACTGTGCCTGGCACAAAGCAGGCACTCAGGAAGTATGCACTAGAAAGGTGGAATAAGGGTGACATTTTAGCTCAATCCCTAACATTTATTCAACAGATATTTTTTGGGCACCTGGCACATGTCATGTACTCATGCTGGGTCCTAGGCAGAAGACCAGTTGTGAGCGTGAAGAGGGATAGAATGACAGGCAGCTCATGCAAAGGCATGGAGGATATCTGTCCCATGTTTGGGGGGCCTGGGGTGGCCTCTTGCTGCTGGAATTCAGAAAACCAGGGTAGACCTGGTGGAGGTGGAGGTAGCAAAGTGTTGTCCTGCCACACTAGGAAGGGCCTTTTGTGGTAGTAATGGCCTTCAGGCAGTCAGGAAAGAGACAGTGAATCAGTTCATCTGTGGTTTCTCAGTTTCCTCTAACTTTTCCACGGGTGTGTATTGCCTTTTGGTAGCAGGCTGGCTAGGCTACATTCTCTTCAGGAACAAAGGCTGCTAACTTTTTGTGGTCACCACCCTCCCCACATTGCCTATTATAATCAGGTGCTTCTGGCTGATACTCAATAAATACAGTTAAGTTTTTCTACTTCTCTATATTCTGAAATATTCCAGCAGCTTCTCATACCCAATTTCAGAATGCTCACATGAAAATGCTTCCTTTTGTGCTTGTCAGAGAGATTCATGAATTAACAACTTTGGCCATGTCACTGCTTAAAACTCTCCGTATTGCTCTTGGAATAAGTCTACAATTTTGAACATGTCCTACAAGATTTTGGATAATCTGGCTCTTGTTCATGGCTTCTGCTTCATCTCTTGACTCCCCCTTTCCTCAGCATGATTCCATATCTCTGGTCTTTTCCCCTTTATTTCAACCCCACAAGTACCATTATATATGCTGGTGTCTCTCCTTGAAAGGCCTCCTAACCCCCTCTCCAGACATGCTCTTCCTCATTGTTCAGGGTCCAACTTAAAAGTCATTTGTTCAAGAAAGACCTCCCTCATTTCCTAGGTTAGAAACCCTAATTATACATGCTCATAACTATAGTTTTCTTTTATTCTGCTTTTCCTAATGGAAATGAATAGTCTCTTTGGACATAAGCTTTCCTTATTCAACAGCATTCTTTGAGCTCTTAATGCGGCCTAAATGTTGGGTACACCACACAGGAAGACAGTCAAAGTGCCTGCTTCTTAGAGCTAGTATTTTAGTAAGTGATGCAATGAACAAAAAACAAATACAGATATGATATGATGTCAGATAGTGATAAATACTTTGGAGAAAAGCCAAGCTGGGTAAGGGCACAGAGAGGACCGAAGATGAGTTGAGGATGTTAAGAGAGAAGGTTATTCTGTGTAGAATTCCCATTGTCTAGCATGGTGTCCTATATCTAGAAAGCACCTGACAAATATTTGCTGAATGAGAATCACATTGGTGCAAGTAGATCTGAAGGAGTAACAGAGCTGTGAATAGGGCTAAATGGGTTATATAATTGTGCTTCTTTCTCCCCAAGTTCCTTAATTACATCTGAGAAAATATAATCTGTGCATTAATTCTGTATTCAATATGAATTATCCACCTTGATTCTCTGCTAAAGTTGATTACATTCACACCTGTCCAGTGGTAATATTGCATATTTTCTTAATTGCCACGGGCGAAATCACAACTGGTTGGTGAATGAAATATTTATGCTTTGAAGAATTGGTGTTCTAATTCCTTTCTATTTATACTGATGATCAATTATTTCTCAGTGAGGAGGAGGCGAATTTTTTCTGTGATCTATGTGCTTCTAAATGACTAATGAAGTCAATCTGGGCCTGGCAGATTTTGCCACCACTTGGACAGACGTAGCACTCGTGGACGTTGTGTTACTACTTCTCAGCTTGCTGGTTCCCTGTTCCCTTTGCAATGATCTCATTATTGGCATTTTGTTTTCAAAGTGTTATCATTCCCATTTTGCATTATGCCTCTGTGTGCTGTGTGTGGAGTAGTCTTTTTTTATTTTTTCAGATGGAGTCTTGTCTTGCTCTGTCACCCAGGCTGGAGTGCAATGGCGTGGTCTTGGCTCACTGAAACCTCCGCCTCCCGGGTTCAAGCGATTCTCCTACCTCAGCCTCCAGAGTAGCTTAAGTCACTGCCTGCCACTGTTCTTTCAACAAAGTTTACTTTCTTCAAGAATATTCTGAAGATTAAATGTCCTTGATTAGCAAATTTATTTTGTTTTAATTGGGAGAGGGGGGACTTATGCTTTCATGAACATCTTCTTTAGTTCAATAAAAAACTGGACTTGGGGCCAATTGGAATGGGGATCAAGCCAAACAGTGTTCATTTTCTAAATTTTGTTAAAAAACTGAACAGCATGAGGGAAACAAGGGACAAGAATGGTTCCTTTCGTCTTCTCCGGACCCTAGCACCCCTCTATGTGCTGTTACCTGGTCCCGCTTCTTCGATGAGATAGTGTCTTTCCCTACCCCAGAGACCTTTTCTGGTTCGGCACTTCTATAGCTATCAGTCCATTTCTCTGTTGTATCACTGTTTGGACAAAAAATGCCAATCACGTCCATATTCTTAAGTTAATTTTCATTCTTATCCACGCTATTTGGGGCTGTCCCACCTCTCTTTCTGTGAATCTCTTTATCTCCGTGACCAGATCCCAAATTCAACTCCCCAATAGAAAATCACGTATTTTGTATCTGCCATTAACCAGCTGCCTTAGCCACCCCTTGCCCTTGCAATGAGGTCTTCATGTTGCTACTCACAGGATTGGTTAAGAAAAATACTGAAAAGAACTGGAATCTATCTCCATCACGGTGTTTCTTTTAATGTTAGCAGTTTGTAAATATATATATATATATATAACTTATCAGCTGCTCCTCCTTTCCTCAAAGTATAAGCCCTATAAAATTTGGGAAATGTGTGTGTTTTGTTGACCAAAATATGCTTGATGCTGTCCAGAGTAAACATGCTGAATGAATCTCTACGGAATATAGGAGTGAATGTAGAGGAAGAGGAACTTATTTAGGAAGGATTTTCACTCGCTCTAAAGAAGTGAAATGAAAGCAAACTTTGGTGATTTTTGTCTAACTGTGGGCAAATTGGTGTGGACTGAGAAATTCAATTAACTGTATCCATCAATTTTTGTCTTTGGGGAAGAGTCATGAGACTAAGACCCAGAATTCTTGGTCCCACCCCTTTTGTGGCATTAAAAAAAAGCCCAAACTTGGCATATTATACCAACCAGATTTTTTTCTTTGTCTCAAAAAGGCTCAGCTGAACACTAGATTCTTCACCCAGTGCAACAATCAAAAACTCAGAAAACCTCAGCTGCCTCAGATGATGTCGCAAAACCTTTAAGAATGCTCACTGCTGAGTTGGGCACAGGTCCAGCAAACACAATTCTTTCTGCCAGTTATTCAGGGTCTTTGACAGATTAGGTGGTCTTTTTTATTCTTCTTCATCTTCTTTTTTTTTTCCATCCTCTTAAAAGGCAGTTCAGTTTACCTCTAAGCAAGACATTAGCTCTGGCTACCCCAAATAACATTTTAATTGAAGTCTCAGTCCAAACAAATGCCCGGCCTCTTTATTAACCCCAACAGTGTAATTTTTCAACCTAAGGCTGATTCAGGGGGAAACTGTCTCACTTAAACTGCCATGCAATGGAACATGGCAGTTTTCCTCAATCAGTCTCTTTTCTGACCTTAATTTGAACCTTAATCTCTTTTAACCATGTTCTCTTTATTAGCTGCTCATAGCCGTGGCACAATACTAATTTTCCTGTTTTTAGACTATCAGTTTACAAAGGTATTTCACTCCTCCTTCTACCGCCAAATGTAATTAGGGTTTCATGAACATTTCTGAGAAAGAAAAGTTAATACTTATTCTTGCTTTTTTTGTTGTTGTTGTTGTTTTGGTTTAATAATTTAAATAGCTGCTTTGCAAAATGTTCTGTAGAGTTTTAGATGGTTTATTCCTGAGGTATATAAGATTTATGTACCAAAACCCCTATATATTTAATTGTCGTAAAAACCTAAAGAATCACTTAAGATGATTACAAAGGATTTTTTTTATCAACAGACAGACCCACACCTATAAAATAAAGTAGAAAACTAAGGGCATTATCTGAATAATTCAGGTGAAAATAATATATTTTCATTAGAAACCTCATCTTTTAGGAGAGACTTGTATTATCCAAATAATTGCCTCAATTCCTTTTCTTAATTTTTATACTTAAATAAAAACTGAGTAAAGACAGGAAAAATATTTTTTTTTTCTTAATTATACCTTCCTATTTTTTGACATTGGTCAAATGATCCAAAGTGAAAAGAAAAAAAGCACCCTTTTCAATAACAATGAAAAAAAGTGTTTATTTGGAGTCTACCTTAATACAGCAAAACTATGTAAGTAGAAAAATAGTGCTTATGATCATGTGCACAATTAAATTTATAATAGGTTTTTGTACTTTTTGGCATTAGCCTGAAAGCATATTGGCTATTATTCTTTATAATCTAATTGGGGGCTTTGTATCTAGTTACCCCTCCATTCTCTGCTTAATACAATAGTTTGTTGATTGCAAAAATTACATTTCTGTGACTTTAAGGTCCTAGAACTAGGATTGTCATTGAAAGTTGGAGATTCAGCTCGGTGTTTGGGGCAGGGACCATGTGCCCCCTCTGTGTGAGGAGGTAGGCAGCTGGGAACAATTGTCTGTTCCCCGCGGTGTTCAGTGGCATTAGCAGCATGTTGGCATGGTAAACTTTGCCTTCCTTTCACTGGCTCAAACAATTAGTGGGATTGAATCAGAGTTCTCCTGGATCATAGTTTATTATATGTTATTAAATTCCATTATTCAAGAAGTTGCTGCTATGATGATAAAAACTTCTCAGCATCTCCCACAAAACCTCCATCTCCTTTCCCATGTATTTTCTTTTCAGTTTATCATTTGCTTCTCTGATAGACAAGGTGTCTTTTTATTTCCTGTTGGTACTTATTTAAAGAGCTAAGAGCTAATTTGAAAATACATCTTTCAAAGGACAACAAAAATGAGATGTGAAAAAAATGGATGAAGATTCTTAATTAGTCCATTATTTGACACGCACGATTTAACATGGTATGCTTAGCATTGTGCATTCCCCAAAAGAACAAGGCTCTTTTTTTATCCCAAACTTTAACTCCCTCTCATTCATTATATCCCTTCTTGTCACTTTCCATTAGCTGATCATGACATCCTTTGCTGGAAGGGCGAGCAAGCAGATTACTTCCAAACTGGTGTAAGTGACACTCAAAAGACTGGCCTAAAGGAGCTTCTGTGATAGCAGCAAGCTCCTCGGGCCCTGGAGTTGGAGAATGTCACTTCAATAATATATTGGAGTCCATTGTCACATCATTTCTGCAGCAACTTGGCAACCATCCAGGAGTGGCAGGAATGGGTTTTCTGCTGCAACTCATGAGTGATAGTATCTAATGTTATTACTGTTGCTGATAACAACAACAACAACAACAACAACAACAACAATTTATATTGCCAGTCCAATCCTCCTAGCATCTTGCATTTTACGGATGAGGAAACTGAGGATCAAAGAGGTGAAATAAATTGTCCATGGTCATACAGCTGATAAGCAACAGAGCTAAGGGTTTAAGTGAGGTCCGGTGGATTCCAAACTCACATCTGTTTCTATTAGAGCAGCATGCTCACTTCTGGAAGACTTCAGCACATCTCCCTAAATCTGAAAGGGAAAGAAATGATCAAAAGACTAGTCATTTTGACGCAAGTGTCACCAGGCAATTCTAAATGTGGCAGAGGATGATGGAATGAGACAGTCACGATCAAATACACATAGATAGATTGTGCTGACTAAGAAAAGAAGTGGAGAATCTGATGCTCTGATCAGATCAGTCCTGGAGAAATGAACCGTTCCTCATCCTGGCCCCCCACAATCCCTCCCCTACTCCCAATTATCTGACCTGGGGAACAGATCCTCGGCCTTGGAATGGGATTGACATGGAAAGAGACAGCAGCAGACTCTTTTCTGAACAGCACCAGCACTAATCCTAGGTACTATTCAGATCCTGACACCAACCTCTGGCCTTATATGGTTTTCTGCTCCTAAGAAAACCAAGTTTTCTTCATTCATGAAGTTTCTGTTTCTTTTTTCCATTAAGCAAGTTTTAGTTTCTTATCCCAGTAACCTTTGAAAAGTTCTGATTATAAAAAAGGGAATATGGAAATACAGAGTAATACATTGGATAAAATAAAAGTTACCTGTTATTCTGTCACCAGGAGAAAGCAGCCTATGGTGTATATCTTTCTAGTCTTGGGTTGTACATACATATGCTGGGCAGTAAAATGTGATGGTTATAGGGATAAACTCTGAAATCAGACTATCTGCATTTAAATCTAAACACCTCCTCTAGCAGTGTGACCTAACCTCTCTGGCCTCCAGTTTTCTCATATGCACCGTACTTTCCTCCTATAATTGTTGTGACACTCAATGATCTAATGGATGTAAAGTAGCTAGGCCATGGGAATCCCTTATTGCACGTTAGCTACTGTTCCTTGTGTTTTGGTCCAGTGTTCTTGTCTTGATCACTATTTCTGACCGTGCCCCAGACTCCTTGATTCGAAGACCATGGATAACTTCATCCTCAGTGGTGATTCTGTTCCTTCTCAGTGCGTTTGGTTTGATCAGCCCTCCCCTGACACTGCATCAGTGACTTTTCAGGTCTCAATTCCTTCCCATTTAAACATAACTCTTTTTTTTTTTTTTTTTTTTTTTTTTTTTTTTTTTTTTTTTTTTAAGACGGAGTCTCGCTCTGTCGCCCAGGCTGGAGTGCAGTGGACAGATCTCAGCTTGCTGCAAGCTCCACCTCCCGGGTTTATGCCATTCTCCTGCCTCAGCCTCCTGAGTCACTGGGACTACAAGCGCCCGCCAGCTCGCCTGGCTAGTTTTTTGTATTTTTTAGTAGAGACGGGGTTTCACCGTGATAGCGAGGATGGTCTCAATCTCCTGACCTCGTGATCCGCCCGTCTTGGCCTCCCAAAGTGCTGGGATTACAGGCTTGAGCCACCGCGCCCGTCCTAAACATAACTCTTAACGAAGCATTGACAGCATCTTACCTTATTTTTGTTCCTGTCTGCTGGACATATTTCTGCCTGGATGCCCTGCTTACTTAGCCTGGCACTAAGGCAAAACCTAAGCAGCCCTTCTTGTTCTCATCTGTCTTGAACTCCTTGAGGTTGGTGCAGATGGTGGCAAGATCAGGAGTTTGTGATCACAGAGACACCAGCAGTATCAACCCCCAATCTTGGGCCTCTGCAATGTCAGTGACAAACTAGTTTCCAAGTTTATATAGGCAACACAAAGGCAAGTTTATTTGTTTAAACCATTTTAAACGTGAAAAAGAAGGTAATTATAAAGGATATTTCTTTATTATTTTCTTTAAAAATCCTTTGTTGGTAAGCCTATCTCTCAGAGACCTTTTCACCACTTAGTAAAAAATATCTGTCTATCTATCTATCTATCTATCTATCTATCTATCTATCTATCTATCTATCTATCATCTGTCTATCTATCTACTTACGTATCTAATTTTTTAAAATGGGGAACTATGTGTGATGGGTGAGTGGATGTCAGCAACAGTAATCGGGGTTGGGGGGCAGGGTGAATTACATTTAATGAAGCTGGAAGTTCACATGGACCTTTCAGACTTAAAAAAAATGTTGATTTTACATGCCAAAGTCATGAAAGGGGCTTGACGGCTCACGGCTTTAGTGTGTTTTTCCAGATGGCAGATGCCATTTTGTGTTTTGCATAAACTGACTAAATTTGCTTGCTCTTTGTACTTATTTCAGAGAGAACCATTCTCTGCTTTCAATAGGACAGAAGAGCTCCTTGGCACTGGATGCCTCCGGGTCTGGTTGAGAGAGGAATGGTTAGGAGACTGTTCTGAGGATACGCAGACATCATCCAAAGCTTCCTACATTCAGATGAGGACAGAGGTTGGGCCAGAGCATGGCATGCTTGTTACCTAAGGACGGTTTTGACCATGTGAGCAAATCACAGAAGGTAAGCCATGCTGAAGAACTTACAATAGTTATATTTCCAGTTTGTCCATTTTTATCTCCATGGGTGACAAATAGGTTCATGAGGCTCTTATTTCAATTACTTTATGGCTAGTTGTGTGATCCTGTAACTTAATTTCTCTGTGCCTCAATTTTACCTGAAAAAAAGAGAAAGATAATAGGACTTAGCTCTTAGGGTCATTGTTGATCTTTTCAAAAAACCAGCTCCTGGATTCATCGATTTTTTGGAGGGTTTTTTGTGTGTCTATCTCCTTCAGTTCTGCTCTGATCTTAGTTATTTCTTGCCTTCTGCTAGCTTTTGAATGTGTTTGCTCTTGCTTCTCTAGTTCTTTTAATTGTGATGCTAGGGTGTCAATTTTAGATCTTTCCAGCTTCCTCTTGTGGGCATTTAGTGCTATAAATTTCCCTCTACACACTGCTTTAAATGTGTCCCAGAGATTCTGGTATGTTGTATCTTTGTTCTCATTGGTTTCAAAGAACATCTTTATTTCTGCCTTCATTTCGTTATGTACCCAGTAGTCATTGAGGAGCAGGTTGTTCAGTTTCCATGTAGTTGAGCGGTTTTGATTGATTTTCTTTGTCCTGAGTTCTAGTTTGATTGCACTGTGATCTGAGAGACAGTTTGTTATAATTTCTGCTCTTTTACATTTGCTGAGGAGTGCTTTACTTCCAACTATGTGGTCAATTTTGGAATAACCCAGAATTTCATATCCAGCCAAACTAAGTTTCATAAGTGAAGGAGAAATAAAATCCTTTACAGACAAGCAAATGCTTAGAGATTTTGTCACCACCAGGCCTGCCCTACAAGAGACCCTGAAGGAAGCACTAAACATAGAAAGGTACCAGCCATTGCAAAAACATGCCAAAATGTAAAGACCATCGATGCTAGGAAGAAACTGCATCAACTAACAAGCAAAATAACCAGTTAATATCACAATGACAGGATCAAGTTCACACATAAGAATATTAACCTTAAATGTAAATGGACTAAATGTTCCAATTAAAAGACTTATACTGGAAAATTGGATAAAGAGGCAAGAGCCATCAGTTTGCTGAATTCAGGAGACCCATCTCACATGCAGAGACACATATAGGCTCAAAATAAAGGGATGGAGGAAGATCTACCAAGCAAATGGAGAACAAAAAAACAGATTGCAATCCTAGTCTCTGATAAAACAGACTTTAAACCATCAAAGATCAAAAGAGACAAAGAAGGCCATTACATAATGGTAAAGGGATCAATTCAACAGGAAGAGCTAACTATCTTAAATATATATGCACTCAATACAGGAGCACCCAGATTCATAAAGCAAGTCCTTAGAGACTTACAAAGAGACTTAGACTCCCATACAATGATAATGGGAGACTTCAACTCCCCACTGTCAACATTAGACAGATCAATGAGACAGAAAGTTAACAAGGATATCCAGGAATTGAACTCATCTCTGCACCAAGCGGACCTAATAGACATCTACAGAACTCTCCACCCCAAATCAACAGAATATACATTCTTCTCAGCACCACATTGCTCTTAGGGTCATTGTGAGGATTCCATGAGTTAGTCCAGTCGAAGGCTTTAGAATACTGCCTGGCATACAGTAAGTACTCAAGAAATGTTGGTAATTATTTATTGCTATGATTCATTTCCACAAGAATTTGCAATTTTTTCTTCTTTTCTGCTGATTGACTTTGTCCAACTCCCATCATAATTATGCAAACTCTTTGGGTCATTTTTATGGAAATAGACTGGAAATGGAGTGGTTAAGTTACAGGCTTTCTAGTCAAATAGAGTCAAGTTGAAGTTCTCAAGGCAGTATTTAAGAGCCATATCTTCTTGACTTACTTTCTCCAAGCCTCAGTTTCTTAATCTACAGAATAAGAAGGATTATAAATCATTCTACTATAAAAACACATGCACACATATGTTTATTGCAGCACTGTTCATAATAGCAAAGACTTGGAACCAACCCAAATGCCCATAATGATAACCTGGATAAAGAAAATGTGGCACATATACACCATGGAATACTATGCAGCCATAAAAGGATGAGTTCATGTCCTTTGCAGGGACATAGATGAAGCTGGAAACCATCATTCTCAGCAAACTAGCACAAGAACAGTAAACCAAACACCACATGTTCTCACTCATAAGTGGGAGTTGAACAATGAGAACACATGGACACAGAGAGGGGAACATCACACACCGGGGCCTGTCAGGCGGTGGGGGGTGGGGGGGGATAGCATTAAGAGAAACACCTAACGTAGATGACAGGTTGATGGGTGCAGCAAACCACCTGGCACGTGTATACCTATGTAACAAACCTGCACGTTCTGCACATGTATCCCAGAACTTAAAGTATAATAAAATACTTTTTTAAAAGGATGATAATAATAGTTGCCTCTTAACACTTTAAGAGTATTAAATGGGACAATACTTGCACAATGTCTGACAAACATATAAAGATTATAAAAAATATTATGTATTGGTATTATTTTTGCTGCCCCGAATGTACAAAACAGTGCTCGTATTCTCAAAAGTGCTTCTAGAAGCTTGTCAAGTTTCCAGGTTTCTAATGTCATGTCAATATTCCACCAGAAAAGAGGAAAAAAATCCACAGAAATAGAAAGGTGCTGGATGCTGTGACTTTACTAGGACCCTTTGCCAAATAATGAAGTGAAATTGAGAGGGTTGAGTCTTGCTCAACATAGATTTAATTCAAGCTAGAAAACTCAAATTTCTTTTTAAAAATTGAAATTGTATATTTTTAAGATGCACAATGCCGGGCGCGGTGGCTCAAGCCTGTAATCCCAGCACTTTGGGAGGCCGAGACGGGCGGATCACAAGGTCAGGAGATCGAGACCATCCTGGTGAACACAGTGAAACCCCGTCTCTACTAAAAATACAAAAAACTAGCCGGGCGAGGTGGCGGGCGCCTGTAGTCCCAGCTACTTGGGAGGCTGAGGCAGGAGAATGGCGGGAACCCGGGAGGCGGAGCTTGCAGTGAGCTGAGATCTGGCCACTGCACTCCAGCCTGGGCGACAGAGCAAGACTCCGCCTCAAAAAAAAAAAAAAAAAAAAAAAAAAAAAAAAAAAAAAAAAAAAAAAAAAGATGCACAGTGTGAGGTTTTGATATACATATACATAGTGAGTTGATTTTAAAATCAAGATAATTAATATAAGCATGTCTTCACATAGTCACCATTTTTGTGCGCAGTGAGAACACTTAAGATCTACTCTCTTAGCAAATTTCAAGTATACAATACAGTATTATAAACTACAGTCCCTGTGATATACATTAGGTCTCTAGAACTTTTTCATCCTGCATAACTGAAACTTTGTATCTTTTGACCAACATCTCTCCATTTCCCTTACCCCTTTGTCCCCAAGAACTGCTACTCTACTCTGCCTCTATGAATTCAACTCTTTTAGATTCCCCATATAAGTGAGATAATTTAATATTTTTCCTTCTGTGTTTGACTTATTTCATTTAACATAATGTTCTCCAAGTTCATCTATGTTGTCACAAATGACAGGATTTCCTTCCTCTTAAAGGCCAAATCGTATTCCAGTATATACATACATACATATGCATGTATGTATACATACATATGCATATATACACATATGTATATATATGCATATATATGTATGTATATATATGTGTAAATATCACACAATTTATTTATCTGTCAATAGGCAATTAGGTTTTTTCTATATCCTGGTTATTGTGAATAATGCTGTCATGAACATGGGAGTGTAGGTATCTCTTTGAGATGCTGATTTTATTTTCTTGGATATATACCAGTAGGGGAATTGCTGGATTATATTGAAGGTTTATTTTTAATTCTTTGAAGAACCTCCATTTTGGAAAACTCAAATTTCTGAGCAGACTGATCCTGGACTCAACGTGGGGAATACTTTGAAAGGGTAGGAAGTAAAGCCTTATTCTTCTGTCCTAAACCAAAAAGTGAAGTATAGGGTGAGGTAGCTTGTAGGGAAGAAATAGTTACTTGTGCTGGTTGCTTCTTATGGGGGATGTGGCATTTGCATATGATAAAATACTCAAATCTCACATTTAAAAAATGTGTATTTCTTTCCCCAAACTAAAGATGGATAGGAGTTACATCTATAAATGAAAGAAAAGTGTCTAAATATTATAATTGTGTTGTTAAAGAGTTGAAAATGATTTCAATCACATTTGCCATTCTCATCCAGCAGTAACGAGTGGTCCCTATTAATAATTGAATAAAGAGAAAATAACTCAACACTGGAAACTTTTACTCCAAAGCCAGCATGAAACCTGAAAAACTGAAGAACTTGGATCATGGAAGCATAAAAAACATCAACATTCTTGCAAATATCTTATTTGTCATGTAGATTTGTTTTGACGTCTGCCTTCCAATGCCTATCACTCCTAACAGTCAGAATCAGACGGTATTTGAGTTGCAGGAAAAAGTACTAAAGTAACTTCCTCCCACAAGATGACAGCCCCATCTTTTTCTCTCGACCTCATGCTTAGAAGTTACTCAGAGTAGAGAGTAGGATGCTATAGTTAATTTTATTAGCAGTAAAATAAAAGAGAAAAGCAAGCAAGATCAAATAAGAGATGAAAGGGAAAGTGCATGTCAAAAGAAAAAGGAAGAGAAGTTGGAAAGAAATGGAGGAAACCGTATTATTAAAGTGGGGAAAATAAATTACATGGCAGCAAAAAAGAAACAAAAAGAAAACTTCAGAGTCCAATGCAGAAATGGCTAGCTGACCAATGAAGATTTATCCTCCTCTCCTTCCACAGTGTAGAGTTCCGTCTAGGAAACAATTGCTCAGCCAGAGAGACAATCTCTCTCTCTCAGTCTCTCTCTCTCTCTCTCTCTCTCTCTCTCTCTCTCTCTCTCTCTCTCTCTCTCTCTCTCTCTCCTTTCCCTCTCTTCATCTTCTGACTGGATAATGCCAGGATAACCCTGATGCCAGAAGACATAGAACCATAACATGAAAGAAATCTGGATTGCTGAATCCCTTTTCAGAGGAATATCCAGATTAGACTTTTTGTGAGTAAGAAATAAACTTTTAGATGTTAAGCCATTGAGCTTTTGGTGATTGTTTTGTTATGGCAGTGAACATTACTTTCCCTGACTAATACAGAAGTTGATATCAAAAGGGAGCTCCAGAAGTAGATGCTTGTCCTTTTTATCTGCTCAAAAACCAGTTAATTATTTCCTGATAGCCTCTTATTGTTTTGCTGTGTTCCCAAAAGCAGTCAATAGCAACCAACATATGTTATTTTTCACCTACAAGCTCAAGAGTCATGTGGTCTTTCAGGTTACCAAATGCAACAATGTTGCCAAGTGTTTTTCCACTCCATGATATGGATCTCCAGCCATCCAGTCTATTATAACTGTTTCTAGAAACACTACTAGACTATGAAGTCTATGCCACATATTTTAGAATTTTGTTACAGGACACAGCATTTAGTATCAAATATAACCATCAGATTTAATTAAAAAAAATAGAAACCTGATAAGATGCAATGTGTTCATCACACCATTTCCTCCCTCTGGGCACAGAGGAAGACCATAGTCTCACCCTTCTTTACAATTTAATTGGGGCCTTGAGACCAGTTCATTTTTATTTTTTTTTGTAATGGAATGTGAGTAGAAGTACTGTGTCACCTTTATTCTAGGATGCTTTCTCTATGTACTGTCTTCCTCTTCCACAGAGATCTTAGGTACAAGATGGGAAGCCAATCAGCCTATGTCCCGAACAAAGAATAACTTTGTTATTCTATTCAGAGTTGGGAGGGTGTTTATGACTGAAATATATCTATTCCATTCTGACTAATATTCTCTAAGTATTTTAGTACCTTAGGAAGGAATACAACATATGGAATTAGAGGTTTTACGAAATCACTGGGAGGGCTGGGAGTGAAGGTCAATCTCCAGGAAATATGAAGTGTTGGAATCCTTGGGAAGCCAAGTTGCCACCAATGGTCTTAGCTGCCTACAGCACTGAAGTGAATGATTCTCAGAAGATTGCTCAGAAGCTGACACATAGCCCCATGTCTGCTATCTGCAATGCGTAACAAACCCACTTGTAGCTACTGAAAAATGTCTTTTTCTCTTCCATTTTCTAGTGATTGCAAGAGCACCTCTCAATGGAAGATTATACCAAGAACTCCATGGGCAAGAGAGCCTGGGAAATGTAGTTTCCAGGCTTTCAGTCCTTGTGATATGGGAGGAGCTTAGGGTCAGAGATGGCACTTACTGAGTCTCAGCAACAACAACAAAAAATGCCTGGCACACGTGGTCCTTATCCTTCTTACGGGAAATTCAGGTGTCATACTTCCATAACCCATTACTCTGGAAAGCTCCTTGAGGACAGATCTTACAATTCTCCATCCTCAGTGCCAGACAATACCAGACAATAAATCATTTTGAATTGATTTGAATAAAATGACAGTAGATTCAATAGGAAATAAGATTTTCCCATGTGTTGAAGCTAGATTTCAAGAACTTTGTCCATCAAATCTGATAATTCTTCTTAATGACTGCCCTAAATTCTGTTAAAGCCATTTTGCTCCCTTGCCTGCTCAGAGTGACCATGAAGGGCTGCTTGCCCAACAGGTGACCCTGAGCTTCCTCTGGATCCTGTTTGTACAAACAAATTTTAAAAATTTCATGATGGTCGGTTTAGTGGATCCATGGAGACTGTCAATCATGTCTTTTTTGTTTTAAACTGCATTGTGAAGTTGATTGTGTAGAGTTAGTCAAAGCACTTCTATATTTTATTCCATGTGCCATCTGCCAATGCCTACAAACCCGCCTGTGGCTACTGAAAAATGTCTTTTCCTTTTCCATCTTCCAGTGATTGCAAGAGCACCTCTTTTGAACACAACATTTGGGCTCTGACAAAATTGGAATCTCTTTGGGAATGGGGAGTTTGTGTATTCATGTTGGGGCAGGGTGGGGAGTATTCTGTAATTGAGAAGGAGGTACGGGGGGTTTGTGCACTGAAAATGACTTATTCTGCCATAATAAATGGATACTCAGAAAAGAGAGGACCAGACCCTGATGTGGTTTCATCTGAAAAGGCACAAAGTTAAAACACCAAGGAAGATTAAATACATCCTCTTGATGTTTATTTTCCTCACCAAAAAAACAAAAAAGAAAAAAGAAAAGCAATTGTGCCTGTGGTAAGAATGATGGTAGAGTGACTCAGACTTATTTGAAACCATCAAAACAATGAAAGATGTGGATCAGGTCATTAACTGATCTTCTTATCATTACGAAATGGTGACCATACCCAGCTGAAGAGCTCTGTGTGCATAATGGCACAATTATGGGGGATGTGATGAGGTAAGAGCTGCTAGTGTCCAACATTTAGCCTCTTGTTTCCATTCCCACCCACCCTGATCTCTGGCTATATTTAGTTGCTTTACACAGTATTACCTAGCACAAAGTCTCTTCTACAAAATTAAAGGAAGAGAGAGAAGAGTGAGAGTCTTCATAGAAAGATCAGGCTCCCCAAAGTCTATTTTCCCTGGTTCCCCATGTTCCTTCTTGGTTAATATGTTTTCTTCTCCTTTGTACCTAGGATCATGGCTGAAATGCAATCGTGAGTTTACTTTGTGGAAAGGGAAGTAGGGCACTGAGCAATCATCTAATGAATATGGTCAAGATGGTTAGTGAATTTGGAAAATTCCACTCTCAAAAAAATTACTTTCTCTATTCTGTAGCAGATTTCCTCTTGGCCTTAATTACCCACAGAGTTGTCCAATTTTCTGATAGTCTTTACTGTTGTTGACATCACCTAAATAATTTATTTAATGGATTTCACTGGGTTCTTTTGGGAACCCTTTATTCTAAGTGGCTTTCTTTCATCAATCCATTTACTTATTCAATAAACATTTAACACTGTTTCAGTTATCTATAGCTGTGTAATAAGCTACCCTAAATCTAGTGACTTAATGAAACAATTTATTACTAACAATCATGGTTTTTGGGACTGATGGACTCCTGTGGGCAGTTCTTGTCTCTCATTTGGTTGTAGTCAGATTGTAGCTGAGACGGGAGCCATCTAAGTGTTTCTTCACTCATACGTCTGGCATTGGGCTAGTCAGGAATCTCTCTCTCTCTCTCTCTCTCTCTCTCTCCACGTGGTTAGCAAACTTTCTGGTCTCTTGGTAATCAGGCTGCTTCTCTTGTGACAGACTTGCTCAAAGCAAGTGTTCCAAGAAATCCAGGTGGAAGTTGCAAAAATTCTTAAACCTAGCCTTGCAAGTCATACAGATCACTTCTTCCCTCTTGTATATGCCAAAGCAATCGTGGGAGAACCCAGGATCCAGTAGTTGGACAAATAGATTCGGTATCACAAGAAGGGAATAATTTGTATATTCAACTAGGGAAAGAATTGATGTGTTCATCTTAATGCGAAGCTGCCATAAGCACCCACTGTGTGGCAGACACTATTCTATGTGCTGGTGCAACGTGTTGACAAAACGGGCACACTCCCCTTGGTTTATGGAGGTTAAAATCTAGTTTAATTAGCTTTGACTTGACAGTTTTCACAATCAACTGCTTTGCAATACATTTCAATATTAAGTCTAGTTATGAAACGTGCAAAACATCTATTCTGGTCATTTGTGGTTTGGTCGTTTTGACTTTTTCCATAACCAAACTGAGTGAAATTTGTGGGTATCTGATCCATAACTTGATGATCACCTTGATGAGCTGATTCATTCATGAATTCTTTTTTTAATGCATTCTTTAAAACACAGTCTGAGCAAAACTGGGGTGTTCACCTCTTGCTTAACAAGCATGTTGAGTTCCTGATGTGCATGGGGGCTGAAACTGAATTCGTTGACTCATAATAGGGAATATAAAAGAAATTGAAAAGTCAGATTTTGCTCCAGATGAGCTTCTGTTCTTGTTAGCAGTTTGGGTAATACGCAGGTGGAGAAGCTTGTGACAATGACAAAGAAAAAAGTGAACCCAGACAGTGCATGATAAACTAGACAGGTGGTATCAGTTTCCCTCTGAGAATTATCTTTTGGAGAGAAGTAATTGCTTATTTGCCTCCACTTTCTTCTCTCTTGTGCCATAAACACAAAGTGATCTAAGTTTGTTAAGTGAAAGGAGATTTCAGGACAGGAATGTTGACAGAAGAATTGGTGGTGTTCAGCACATCTCAGGTCTTATCGTTTCTGGCATAGTTTATGTCCATTCAGTGGTACAACTTTGGGGGGCCAGGTGAGGAGGTTCACGATGACACAAGAGATACCTTGATATTTCAGAAACAAAGGTCAAAGGTTGAACAGGTCCAAGAGCATGCACAATTCTTGTGCACACATGTCAAGTTCCGTTCCCTGACATGAGGTTAGTATTATTTTGTGTCTTCTTATGTTGGTATCTTTATGCTGTCTTACATAGCATAAAAGGAAATTATGGGATATTTTAAGGAAAACAACAACAACAACAATATGAATGTTGCCTTACTTACCTGGATGTTTCAAGCAAAACTAAAATTTGGCTTGTCATATCAATTGTCCTTTATCAATCCATTAACTTTAATTTCATAGCTCATACTTTTTCCGCATGGGTCCTTTTCTCACACTAGTGAAACCCGTGTCCTCAGGGTGTGATTTGCTACATTAAACTTCTTTCCATTTATCATGCCAATTTATTTTTCTGAAATGTTTGCCCCCATTTTTCTCTGGAAATTTATAATAATCAGATTTTAATTATATGCCACTCTTTTCTGCCAGCACATAGATGTTTGATATGTTTTATGCTGTATTATTTTGTGCCTGCTGATAAATCACTTTATAATTTTTCATGGGTATGCAATTTGCCCAACTAGATGGTAAACTGAATGGCAGGAGCTTCTCCGTACATACAAATTTACATGTATGTGTTTACATATATATGTGTATGTGTAGTATATGTACCCATACATACATAAGAGACACTTCTCAACAGCTGATCAGCTCTTTCCACTCTCCACTTTCCTTCTGTTTTTATAAGTTAGAGTCAAGTAGACTATTTTGCGGTTACTTGGTGAATTGGATCAATGCATATGTTTGATGGATAATTCAGACTTCTAAAAAAATTTTCAACTTCATATCCACTAAGATGAAAATAATTTAGAGTATCGCTCATCTTTTCCCCTGGGAAAATTATTTTCATAAATTCATGAAAAATGTAAGTACTTGAGCTATGCAAGTGCTTGTGGTTGATTATTTGGGACAAAAATGATTTTTTAATTGAATTAATGAAAGTCTTTATCTAACTCGTCAACTCAGAAAAATTTCCTACCCAACATGTTAACCTTACCTTTTCTAACCAATTTGCTGTTCTTAAAACCTTTTTGTTTACTAAGTTTGCTTAAAACCTTTGTAATTACTAAGTTTGCTGCTGCCACTTTATATGCAGGTATGTACATTGATGGGGAGCTTCCCAACTTGTCCAAGATCAGGGCCACCAGGAAACATTTTCAATCCTCCAAATATTGTGAATTATTTTGGCATCCTTGACATTACATGAAAAGAAAATAAAGCTTTCTTCTCATAATTAGACATACACTTAAAATGCAGATACTGCTGGAAGCCTCACTATAATGATGGGTCCTTTTTCACAGAAGATGATAATGACTAATAGCAGATATTTTCTTGAAAATAGGTTTTTGATTAGGCCAAAGTGGTGATTGGATTTGGGAGAATGACAGCTCACTGCATTTCTTAAAGCAGTGGGCTCAGATTTAGGGTATCCAACCTCATGAACATTCCAAAATGATCCATTGGTGTACAGAAAGAATATATTTAACCTTCTATTTATTTCAATGTTTTGTTTCATCTTAAATTTAGATTTTTTTTTGGTGCATGTGTTTTTGATGCATAGAATAGAGTAATACATATGTAATTTATAAATAAAAATACATAGCATGGACATGCTCGAAAATTTTTATGATATGTGATCTAAAAATTTAGAAACCACTGCTTTCCAAAGGTGAACTGAACATGAATAAGGTCCTCATGATGCTCTGGGGAGGAACGGGAAATGGTTACGGAACAAGTGTTTGTAATCTCAGAATTCTAACTCTGGTTACTACTGGTTCCAGTTATTTGATCAATAGGGAGTTCACTAACTCTTACTCTGACGCCAGGACAGTCCCTTTTAAGATGTGAAGAAATTGCTCAATGTTAGGATGTTGACCGAAGAAAGTAGATTTCAATCATGCTTTTTTTTTTTTTTTTCATTTTGTTTTCTCAAGGGTCCCATGGGAACAGAAAATTTTGAGGGAGTTTACTGTTTGTGCAAGATGACTGGTTGGGTAAAGAAGTCCAAAGTTTTTTATCTGCAGAACAAATAAAGCCTGGGCAAAGGTAACTGAAATGAACGTCTCCCACCTTGTCCCTCTTGCATGTCTAAGGTGATGTTTGTGCCGATGGTTGCACAATGGAGAACCTAATCTATGCACGTCAAATGGAGAGGAGGTGCATTTTAGAGTCCTCATGATTAAAAAGAGTCAGTGACCTTTATTCTTCTTAGTTTGACAGGTAATTATTGGATGACAGTGCCTATATAAAAATCGTTTAAAAAATGAAAAATCTATTTTTTGTGAATTATTGCCAAATACCCAGGTGTTGTCAGACAGCCTCTGGGTGGCTGAGTTAGAGTTTTTCCTCTTTCTCCAAAGATAGACACGCACAGGTCTAAGGAAGTATTAAAATAAATTTATAAATTCATGGTTACTTTGGACATTTGTTGTTGCTGGTTAACAACAACAAGGACAACTGGATTGTCTTTATGATTACTCCACAGCAATTACTAAAAAAAATTCTGAATAAACAAACTTTCTGAAAATGTGAATCACAGTGTGAGGCTCAGCTTGTGTTTTAAAAGACAAATTTCTATGCACAAATATTGACGAGAGTGGGATATGGCTGAATCGTTGAGGTTAAGCATTTATTATGGGGAAAAAAAATTAAAATGCTTTGGAGCTCAGCGATCCTTACTGACCAGATATTTACTTAACCATTCTTTTCATCTTGACTCTTTGTTATTGTTGTTTCTGTTGGAACTTAGGTTTATAAGGCTCATTAAAGTGACATTTTATATGGGATAGTCACAAAGTATAATAACGAATGAGCCAGCAGTCAATTATGGATAGAAACTAAGTAAATTGCAGAGCTGGTTTTTCATTTTTAAATTAGTTGCTATACAGTTTTACAAACCTTCCCCAAGACATTTATCATCCAATAATTTTTCCTCAAGGAAATATCTAGGAAAGGGTTTAGATATTAAGAACAAAATGTTAAATGTGAACCCCTCTGCCTGTTTTGGATATTTGAAAAAAAATCCTAATGGGACTGAAATTGTGAGGTGGGAAATTCACAGGGAATTGTCTTTGTCTACGTGAGTTAGTATGGATAGATGTATAATATAGAACAGGTGTCCCCAACCCCTGGTCTGTGACCTGGTAGGATCTGGGCCTGCAGAGCAGGTAGGGAGTGGTGGGCCAGCAAGCAAAGCTTCTTCTGTATTTTCAGCTGCTCCCCATCACTCGCATTACTGCCTGAGCTCTGCCTCCTGTCAGATCAGTGGTGGCATTAGATTCTCATAGGAGCTCAAACCCTATCATGAACTGCATATGTGAGGGATCTAAGTTGCATGCTCCTTATGAGAAGCTAATGCCTGATGATCCATCACTGTCTCCCATCATCTCCAGATGGGACTATTTAGTTGCAAGAAAACAAGTTCAGGCTCCCACCGATTCTAATTATGGTGAGTTATATAATTATTTCATTACATATTACAATGTAACAATAATAAAGTGCACAATAACTCTAACGTGCTTGAATCATCCTGAAACCATCCCCCGACCCTGGTCTGTGGGAAAATTGTCTTCCACAAAACCAGTCCCTGGTACCAAAAAGGTTGGGGATTGCTGGTATAGATAACAACTAAAACTAATGTCCAGATTATCTGAATAATCACAACATTTACTGGCATAATTGTTTAAAATTTAAAAGAAAAACTGAAATTTTCCAGTATGGACAATATAAATTACGGTTTCTAAGCTTAAGCCTGCTATGACCTGTGGCTTGGAATTTGGTGTGAGCAGCTATTCAAGTAGAATAACTAATTATAGTAAAAACTTAGTTTAATTATTTGGAAGCACTTCTACTCTAGACTGTGAGCCACTGAACCAACCTGTAAATGGGGATGAACTCTTTCAAGGTCCAGGGTAGACTACGATCTTTCTGAAATTACAAATTTGTAGTTTTTCCTGAAGAAACACACACACATACACACACGCACACGCACACACGCACACACACACACACCTTTGGAGTTTCCATCAAGCTCTAGGATTCTACCAGCCACACACCCAGGGTTTGAAACATTGTGTGTGTGAATAATCTGCCCTGCCCTAAAAGGAGCTACTCTGAGGAAGGTTGTTGGCTGTGGGGAGATGTGAGTGTTGAGAGACAGAGTGAGCTGCATGAGTAGAGATGGTAGAAGAGTCTGTAATTCAAAAATGGCCTTTGAAACCTCTGGAGCTGATTAGATTAGTCAGTTAATAGTTGTGAAAAACGATGGTTGTATGCCCAGGACCACTAAGTCACTTGAGTGAAGAAGATTACAGAATGGAAGAAAAAAGACAGAGAGAGAAGGAAAGAGAGGAGAGAGACAGAGCCATAGCATGCGTGAGGTGTGCGGCTGGAAGGCCTCATGTTTCAGCGCCTGGATTTCCAATCTGGCACTCAGCTTGATGAGTCTGTTTATTCAGCTCCAGTATCAGACGTTCCCTTTTCCTGCCTGAAGAAGTCCCCTTTGAAGAACGGCTCTGCTGGGGAGCAGTTTCCCCTTGGATAGGCTACTCCTGTTTGCAGTCCTAAAGGAAAAGAACTGGAAATGCCACAAGAATGTTCTTTAAAGCGATATTCCAGCGCCACGTGAGGGGAGGATGAAATAGCTGTAAAAGATGTATTTCCTGGTTGAGGTATTTTTTTCCCCTCTCAAGTGAATTTGGCGCTGAACAAAGGTGTCACATGAATGCGATTGGGGTCATATGTTCTTGGGTGCCTCCAGATCTGTGTGGGCAGGTGGAGGCTGGGGGTGGGAGAGTGCTGGCCAGAGCAATAGCACTTCAAGCTTTTGTAGGCCTGGAGAGAGAGATAGAGAGATGAAGAGAGGGAGAGAGAGAGAGAGAGAGAGAGAGAGAGAGAGAGAGAGAGAGAAAGACATAGAGAATTCCAGTAACCTAGTCTTGCATGTCTTTATCTGTAAAGGAATTAGTGTTGGTGACTTATCAGAGGACCAGCCTATACTTCCAAAGCAAAGCCACAAAACATTATCTAGAGAATTGAGGCACAATGTTCATAATCAAACTGGATATTTCCAAGGTTGACTATTGTACTTTGGGTTTGATATTAATTTCTTATATCTCAGGAACATGTTTTCCTTTTCCTTTTTTTTTTTTTGAGTCTGAGTTTCGCTCTTGTTGCTCAGGCTGGAGTACAATGGAGCAATCTCGGCTCACCACAACCTCTGCCTCCTGGATTCAAGTGATTCTCCTGCCTCAGCCTCCCGAGTAGCTGGGATTGCAGGCATGTGCCACCATGCCCGGCTAATTTTTTTTGTATTTTTAGTAGAGACAGGGTTTCTCCTCGTTGATCATGCTGGTCTCCAATTCCTCAGGTGATCCACCTGCCTTGGCCTCCCAAAGTGCTAAGATTACAGGCATGAGCCACTGCACACGGCCATGTTTTACTTTTTCAAAAGAGTTTTTCATCTTATGAAGTAGTTGGAGTAGATGCTAATCTCCTGAATTTTCCTCCTTAGAAAAGGATGTGGCAAAAGAAAGAGAGATGGTTTCCTAGCCTGTTATTGGTAGGGCAGACAGGCAACCCAGGCCTCTTGTCTCTTGGACCAGGTCTCCTTTCTCTGTGTTCTTGAACCTGTACAAAGGGACAGTGGGAGTTTCAGAAGAAAGGAAGGTGACATTCTCTATCTCCTCTCAGGCATGTAGAAAGTTACTGTGACTTTGAAGCCACAGCTTTGCTGTGCCCAAATGCTCTCTCGGGGACTAGCCGTAGGGAGGAGATTCAAAGTGGATCCTTCAGAGGGCGAGTCTCATGTGCTAGTCACTGTGACTGCCCAGGCCTGTGGTTGGTTTATTCAGTTTGCACCTAGGCCTCAGAAAACAGGAGTTCTCCAGAATGAAAACGGTTCTTTGTTCAATATCAGAGATGAACTTTCTGAGTGAGAGAGATGCCACTTCATGGTGAGGCCTGGTTTTCCAGGAGAGAGGATGGGGTCCACACTCTCTCCCTGATTCCTGGCTGAGACTTCTAGTACTCACATTGACTCTTGAGGCCTAGGAGTGAGGTTCATGCCTAAGGGACCAGAAAGCACTGACAGTGTATACTTTATCTAGGATTAAGAGTGAACCAGAATTTCCTTTCGGGGAATATGAAGCCTCTTCTAGGTTCTGGTTCAAGGGGGAAACTAGAAGAGGTGTTACTCATTGGCTGCTTTTCTGCTTTGGCACCCAGAGCTTTATATTTTATCTATTTCTGGATATTTGTCATCTCTCTAATGTAGAGCCGGAGTTGCCTGACATTTGAGCAGTATCTTGTAATTATTTGTATCCTCTAAGGCTTCCTAGTACTTAAACTATCTGATGAATGCATAGGAATCAATTTTCAGCCTATCCCTTATCCCAGTGTCTCTCAGCCTGTAGTTCGAATCGGCCTCACCTGGGAAACAGGCATGTGTACTTTGAAATGAAACCCGAGGTGAATCTCGTGTGCACTGAAGTTTGAGAACTGCTGTTTTATCCGTTTCTCCCTTGGCTTTAAGAACTTATTGTGACTTTGAATAATGCTATAAGCACAAACACAATCCCAGGTTTGTGTAATGTTTCATGACTTCTTGTAAGGCTTATTTTACATGTTTGTCTAATTTAATCCAGATTTAATGGGGCTAATTTAATAACAGGCCTATGATGCGAGTTCTTTCTCCACCCATTGTACAGAGGCTGAGGCAGAAGAATGATATTCTTTCGATCCTGTTTGTGGCAGTATGTGCCAATTTGTGGCAGAGCCTGTACTCATCCCACCTTCTGAGTCCAGGGATGGTGTTCTTTCCCCTGCAACCCTTGTGGCTCTATAACTCTTTCAGGCATGGCTGTTCTTTGTGTGGAAGTGTTATTATTCCTGATAATGCTTGCTGTCCACATAGCTAGGGCTAGTTACCATGATATATATGTGAAACCAGCAGAAGCTAACACAGTCTGTATTCCTAATGAAGTCTATAGTAGGATAAGTGGATAAGACTATGAATGAAGTGTTCTTTCATGCAAATATTAGAGTACATTTTTGTTCATTATCAGATTGGAAAAGCACAACTGGGAACTGGGGCGAGGTGAAAGTTCTTTCAGAGAAGGACAGCCCATTTGGTGATGTGTGATTTAATTGTGCTCTCCTGACTTTTATTTCCATCTTGTTGTACTGGGAATAATGGAGAAAGAATGAGAAGTGAGCTGAGACCCTTGAACTTGCTCTGCCACCTGGAATCCCAGTAGGGTTAGCTCTACTGAGGCTCACTGTTTTAGATGTCTGTGAGGTACATAGCTAGAGCCAAACAGGACTCCTGAGGAAGTAGAGTAGACCTGTGGAATGCTGTCAAGGTGACTAGCTTGTATCTCCCTTAATTCAAAAGATCGGAATGCTCAAACATTCACTTGATGTTCAAGGCAACATGTAGTCATGCTTTCAGTGGCAATTTAATGGTTGCCAGAGTATTCTAAACAGAACTTTCTGGATGGCATTTTTGCTTTTATTAATTGCAAAGTACAGACAGCCATCAGAAACTGAGACTTGTCAACTGAAAGAGAAGGTGGGCCTGAAACTTCTGCTGGTAACCAATTCTCTTCCACTTAGCTGGGAAAGGACCTCTTCTTTAATCATGGAGTAATGGATGATTGATATGACTGTACTCTGATTAGAAAAGGTTTCATTTTACTTGTGCGTGGTACATGGAATTAGTTAAGAGTTGCATAGGAAAAGAAGTGATGGACTATTGTTCACATTAAATTATAATGACAGCCTTCCTAACCACTGTGTATTTATTATGTAAGAAAAGAAAATGTCTGGTAAAATTCTGTATAGGTTAATAACACCTTCATAATATACTCCTTCTTTTCTATTGACTTGAATAGCCCTCCTACTGACTTTTAATGGATTATTAGAGTTAATTACATCAATTGCAATATAATTGATTCTTAAATACTATGTAGAAACCTCATACAATTATGGAAAAACAAAAGTTATCTAGACATCTCAAATCAAAAAAGATTTGGAATTCCTGCACATTTAATTTCTGATAATCACTAGTCAGTTTGGACATTAAGATTGCATGGTGTCTTGTTTTCTATTTGCTAGGTTTTGACAGAATTGATAGTTTTACAACATTTAACTCGATATGCATAGAAATATAAGATTAAAGCTGTGAGTGCACTTTTTTTTTTTCTAAAAAAAATCACTCCATGGCTTAAAAGCTGAAATGTGTTACCTGCCTAACATTGACAGAAACAAACTCAAGGGAAAATCAAAAGTAGATTTGATGTTGAGTTTTATAAATCTCTTCTCTGCTGGTGTAAAGATTCCTGTGGGTCTTAGGGTTTGTTACCTGAGGGCTTTAAAATATGAGAACGGGATGAATTGTGTAAAGGGGCAAAAAAAAAAAAAAAAAAAAAAAACCCTCCCATTTTATTACCTAGATATAGGCTATATGTTCTAATGTCAAAACCACTGGTTGAAAAGTGAAACATCATTAATATCTGGTATTTGATGTCATATAGATGAAAAGAAATCCCTGTAATGGAGTTATCTGAATGCAATCTTTTCTTTTTTTTTTTTTTTTAACTGATTTTGAAAAACCAGTTTGTGAGTACTGACACTGATAAGTGTGAGTTTTATTTGATGTGGTAGACAAGTCAGTGGGATGAGAATCAGCAGACCTGATGTTTTCTGTCTACTTGGCTCTGTGATTTGAAATGTCTGGGCCTTAAACGTTCTCTTTTGTAAAATAAGAGAGAGACTCTAACTTCTCTGCCTTGACTCTCCTGCCTTTGTGCTCTTAGTGCTCTTATTTTCTACAGTAACTCATTTGATTCCTCATAAGCTGGAATCAATATGCTGCCTTGTATCAATATGCATTAATCAATATGCCTTATATGTATGTGTGTGTGTGTATATATATATATATATGTTTTATTTTCTTAACTAGGTTGTAAGTTTTCAAGGACAAAGATCATGCCACATGTATCTCTGTATTCTCATAACATACTAGAGTTTTCTAGCATAGAGTAGGCTACTGTTTGGTGGACTGAACAGTTAATCAAAAGGAAGTGGTTCCATTTGTATCCCCTGAAAGTTTTGATATGACATAACAAAAATAATATGACATAAAAAATATAATAACTAGTATATCCTAGTTATTATAATAGTTTAATTTGTAAAAGGATTGTAAAATGTGTGATTTTATTTTATGAAACATTGATTGTGCTTTAAATCAGATGAATTTAAGATGTAACATTTCACTCAGTTTTTATCAATTGAAATGCAATGGGATTTTTAATAGAACTTAAGCAGCCTATTCTGAAGTTCATTTGGGCCAGGCTGTGGCTCACGCCTGTAATTCTAGCACTTTTGGGAGGCTGAGGCAGGTGGATCACTTCAGGTCAGGAGTTCGAGACCAACCTGGCCAACAAGGTGAAACCCATCTGTACTAAAAAAAAAAAAAAATGCAAAAATTAGCCAAAATTGCTTGAACCTGGAGGTGGAGGTTGCAGTGAGCCAAGATTGTGCCACTGCACTCTAGCCTGGGCAACAGAGTGAGACTCCATTTAAAAAAAAAAAAAATTCATTTGGAAGGGAAATACATGACAGTAGTCATAAAAGAAGTTTGAGAGAAGACTTGTGTAGTAGTTACCAAACAAGCTACACATCCTAAGAAATCTAATACACAAGTGTTGTGCTACAGAAATCAACTAATCAAAAGGGCTAGAGCCCAGAAGCAGAACTAAGAATATAGAGGAATTTAACAGATAATATGGAGGCATTTCAAATGAGTGTCTAAATAGAGACTGTTCAGTAAATGGTATTGGGACAACTGGCTCTCCATCTGGACTCATACTATACACAAAAGTAAATTCCAGATGGAATAAAGATCTAAACATAAAAATCAAATCTATACTAGTATCAGAATGAAATATAAATTAATAAAAATAATCTTAGGTTAGAAGGTCTTTGTAAACAAGGTGAGAAATCCAGAGGCCATTAAGGAAAACCTGACAGATTTGACTTCATAAAAAAAAAAAAGTTAAAGAAGAAGTGACAGATTGGGACAAAATATTTGAATTATACATGACAGAAAAAAAGGGTTACTATCTATTATTCAAAGAATGCCTTTAAGTTAATGAGAAAAATGTAACTAACAAAAAATGGGCAAAAGATATAAAATATAATTCTCAGAAGAAATGCAAATGTCTAGCAAACATTTGAAAATTATGCTCAACCTCAATGGCAAAAGACATGTAAAATTTAAAAAAGTATATGTTGCCATTTTCTACCTATCTGGTTGGCAAAAAATTAAGGGAGTTGATTGGATATATCAATTAAAATGAATGAATATACTGTATAAACTGTCAAGGACAGATGTCAGTAACATGTTGTTAGGTGAAAAGGTAAGTTGTAGAACACTGTACATTATGTTATGTCATTTTGGAATACTTTTAAAAAACTAGTATATAAAATATATTTTAACAATTGTTTATGCATTATAAACATATAATACAGTAGTTATCTCGGGATGCTGTTAAGATAAGTAGAGCTCTATTCTTGGATTACTTTTCAGCTGGAAAACATTCTTTTATTATGCTTTATTTTATACTCATCAAGCTTTATAACCTATTTTTAGGAGGTAGTTACAACTCATTAGTTCAGAGGATTTAACTGAATCAAGTTTTGTATGAATACTGTGTAGCATTTTATGGAATATCGGTCAATTCTGATCAAATTCTTCAAATCACCTTGTTGAGTTGGGTGAATTAAACAGGGTTCTGTCCCTAAACTGTGGCTTCAGTCAGATCTTGTCTTCAGTCTTTTAGGTTTCCAAGGTTTGTGCAAGGGCTATCATGCATCCGCCTCCTCTGTCAGCTGTCCTTATTCCATATGACATCCAAGCGCACTCCTCACCCCAAGTGTTAAATGGATCCCAACATCCCAGAATCCAGGCCCTCAGCAGGGTTAAACAAGTCAATGTAAATACAGTCTTGTGATTCATTTGAACTTGTTTTCAAGTTGCTTGTTAGCAGGGAGTTAACAAGTTCAGACCTTCGATCAGATGGGTCTTTAAGGAAAGCTTTTTTTCCCATTCCAATGACTTCCTGTTCATGGGAAAATGAGAGGAAATGAACCTCTAACAGGAGGATGGACCCACCCTTTTCCAGTCGTGTGGCTAATTTGTCAGGTGTAGTATTGGCACCTGGTGGCTTGTGTTGGCTTCCTGCCCACCCTTGGTGGGGAAGTATCCAAATACTTGTAACAGGCAGTGGAAGACTTCAAAGCCATTTGTAAAAGAAAAGGATATTGTCATTAAAGAACTCAATGGTGAATACTCCCAATCATTTAGTGATGTCAAGATAAAAGGAAAAATTTAAAAACACATTATCTGGAATTTTTTCTGATGTATCCTATGACCTGTTAAAACAAAGCAATGTAGTTGATTTGGTAATAATAAATGTTCAAATATATAAAAACAATATATATTTATTGATTGTTTAGTTTTCTTGTTTTTGCAAAATTAGCACAGGTATCAATTATCTATAAGATGATTATGAGTTATTTCTTTAAGGATATAATTCTTCTTTCTTAAATTTACCTTTGACTAGGTACTCTCTTTGTGCCTGACAATGGAACTGTTTCCTTTGAATCAAGAGGAAATAATTACAATAATATTGAGTGGTTTAATACATGAAAAGGGATGATATGAATTGTCACAGTTTATTAGGAATTTTGACTGGGAACACCTAGTTTACTTCTATACCTCTCAATTTTTAGCTAAAAATAGTTACTGCCTTTTGAACAATGGTATGGTTAATTGTCCAGCAATTCAAAGTAGATCTGTGCATAAATGAGGAGTAATTGAACTATAAGCAGTGGTCATTAAACCATAATAAATTTTGTAGAACAATGGAACTTCCTTCAGTTTTTGTAATTAATATAAGCTATATAGGCTTAGTGTGTCTGAAACTCTCATGGCAGAGTCAACAGTCATGGGTATGGATAAAAAGATTAGTCTCTTAAAACATACATTCATGATGTCATCATCTGTAAACCTCAATCAGCTAATTGTTTCTATCAAATGATCCATGAATATTTACTGAATTTTTTTCTTAACATAGTATCACACAAATTTAATAAATTATTAAATGAATAAATATTTGTTGAATATCTGCTCTGTTGAAGGGTATATCATTGGATATGATTTGGCAGAGACTGGATGACTTTCACAGGGAACAGCAAGGATGAGTTGCATAGGATTTCCTCAATCTTAAGAGTTGATGGCAAACTGGTTCCAGTTTTCAGAGACCTTAGAATAGTTTATTATCTACCTGGGTGGCAAGCTTGAAACACATAAATAATTAGAATTAATACACTGTGTACTCTAAACTGTCTATGGGATAGAATTTGGGCAAAGAAGAGATCAGTGTTGATTAAAATAATCTTGGAAGAAGAGGTTAGTTTGCTGAATCTTGAGAATGAATAGTATTTAGACAAGTAAAAAGGGAGACAGTGGATATTCTAAATGGGTGGGAACTGGGAATGAGTGTAGAGTGAGGGAGGGTCTTGGGGAGGTCCAGATGACTACAGCATTGGTTTCAGGTTCCTGCGTGGTAGGAAATAAGGTAGATGGGTAGGGTGGCAGTAATATCAAAGGTCTTATAAGCTTAGCAGAGGAAATTCCAGGTTTTTGAAGGGTAGGGGTAGGGTAATGTGATTTAAGTAATCATTCAGGAAGATTTTTCTGGCAGTGTTGACTACAACTGGGAAAGGCTGTGGTGGGGAGATTTGTTAGACTCTTTTGGGAAGCAGAGTGAAAAGAGCCACAGATGGTGATGGTAGAAAAGGAGAAAGATAAATGAATTCAAGAGAAATTTCAAAGGAAGGAAGGATGGGATTAGGTGGCACTGGATATAGGGGTTGGGGAAGGAAAAATAAGTCAAGATAACTCCAGAATTTCTACCCTAGAAGCCTGGATGGTTAATAATGCCACTAGTCACTTGGTGAAGGAAAATGGTGAGTTTTATTTTCAGACAAATTAAATCTAGGTTCAATTGGGATATCTTGTAGAACTATCTTATATGCAACTAAAAACATGGGATTATAGAGTAGCGAAGGGGCCAGAAAAAGACATGAAGAATTAATGATGAACAGTTACTCCCTGCCCATAAATCAAATTTCACAGTTGGATTTTCAAGGCTGCTGTCACCTAGTTTCATACTGCTTATTCCACTCATCTTCAGCTGTCCCATAGTCTGTCCTCCTCCTTCTGGGTCAGCTAGTTAGCAATTATGCTTTTCTTCACTGCGTGACACAATCCTTGCTGTTTTTGTTGCCTGGAATTCTCTTCCTAGATCTCTAGTTATTAATGTCTCCCCAAGCTTTAGGACAAGCACGGGTCCCTCCCACACCATGAAAATGTTTCTTCAAAAATTCTAGTCCACACTCTTCTCACTCTGTTTTGAACACCTGTAGGATTTAGAGGTTGCATTTGTATAAGCATTCACTCCTATGCAAGTCTATGTTGTTTAATTAGGTCAAACCTAAATGTCTACCTTGTTTTGTCAGAACACTATAAATGCCTTGAGGGTAAGGATCAATGTTCCTCTTGCATCAGTTAGGAATTATATTTGACTATCAAGAACAGAGGCTCCTAATCAGTGGCTTAAAAATCAAGGGTTTTATTTTTCTCATATTGTGAGGTGTACAGAGGCGGGTAATCCCAAGCTGATTGATGTGGCAAACCTTGGTAAGAGCAGAGACTCAGCCTCTCCTCACCTTCTCATTTAGCCCTCCCTCGCATGGATTTGTCACTTCAAAATCACAATCTGGCCAATCCTCTTCTAACACAGCATCTGTGCAACAGACAGAGAAAAGTGGGAAGGCAACGGGGCAAATGGGGCTTGCAGACTGAATCAGCCCAGCTTTTCAACATGCTGCCCTAGAAGCTCCATCCCATGATTTCTGCTTACCTTTCATGGGTCAGCAGTTAGATATAGAGCCACCCCTATTTGCAAGCAATGCCCTAAATATTTTCAGTTAGACATATTGCTATTCAACAAAGTCTGCAATATTTTAGTAAAAAGAAAGGCTATTGGTAACTAGTAGGTATCCAGTTGTCTATGCTCTCTGTCTCTCTATGTACATCTGTTCAAACATGCATACGTACATATGGATGTATATACATATAAACTTTTATTCAAATACCTGCATGTTTAACATTATATGTTATATATGCATATATTTTTATATATTTAGAAAGACAGAGAGACAGAAACAGAGGGACAGAGATTATGCTCTATCCTAGTATCTGTATCTCTCTATTTGAACAATAATATATATAATTTATATATGCATATATATGGAGAGAGATTATGCTATAGTACTCTCTTCATCTGAGCAAAATCAAATAAAGATTACAATAAAAATAATCTGATATATTAAATACTGTGCTGATTACCATGCCTATCATAGACACAGTGGAGATATTTTTTCATAAGTAACCATTGCTTTCTTTACAGAATTAAACCAAGTATTTCTTCCTTAATGTCATAGAAGCTTTTATTGGTTTCCTATATTTGGCATTACTGTTTTTTGTTTGTTTGTTTGTTATTTTGAGACAAGGTCTCACTTGGTCATCCATGATGGAGTAGTGGTGTGATCACAACTCACTATAGCCTCAAACTCTCAGGTTCAAGTGATCCTCCCACCTCAGCCTCCTGAGTAGCTAGGACTACAGGCACATACCACCAAGACTGGCTAATCTTTCTTTCTTTCTTTCTTTCTTTCTTTCTTTCTTTCTTTCTTTCTTTCTTTCTTTCTTTCTTTCTTTCTTTCTTTCTTTCTTTCTTTCTTTCTTTCAAGAAATGAGGTTTTGCCATGTTTCTAAGGCTGGTCTCAAATCCCTCAGCTCAAGCCACCCTATCACCTTGGCCTCCCAAAGTGCTGGGATTACAGGAGCGAGCCACTGCCTCTGGCTCAGCATTACTGTTGGCAGGAATCTCTGAAAACATTGATGCCTCACATTTCTTAGAAGTTAAAAGTACTGAATTAGTGATTAATGTCTGCATTTTAGTTTTCCCCTTTTGCTCCCTTCTATCTCTCTGATTTAACCAGGTGTCCTCAAACTATGCTTGTGCCACATTTTTGAATCTTAGAATTATTATCAGCACATACGAAAAGATGAAAAGACTTTAGAGTAAAACCAGAGAAAATATATCGGAGTATTGTGTGATAACTCTGCACAACGATGGCCATTTTAACAGAGTCTCACAGAGCCTGTAGAAGCATTCCCCTAGAAGCGTCTCCCAATACTGGGTCTTTTACTTTGTCACTGTATACTCTCTTATGTACTCCCAAGGAAGTGAGTTGATCAGTTTATGAGCAAAGCTGTGATTAGGACTCAGCTCACTTAACTCCAGGCTCAAAGCTCTTTCTACTACATTATTCATGACAACAACAACAACAACAGCATTTTACATCTGTGCAGAACATTTTACATCTGTGCAGAATATTATTGAGCCCCTTTGGTAAGGAAACATTATACACAACTCATGGCAGGTAGTGGAAGAACAGCTATTAGGATGTTCTTTCACGCATGTTGGTCATTGTAGGGGCTTCCCCTGATAGATTACACATATCCTTGGTGCCTGTTAACCAGGCCAACAGATCAGAATGCCCCAATCTGAATCCCTTGGATTAATCTGTTGGGATAAGGTGACATTTGCTTGCAGGGCCATTTCCTAGCCATTCTTCCTATTATTTAGTCTTCCTATTATTACATTAGTCTTAGACAATGTAATTGTGTCTTGGTAGTGAAACAACCAAACCAATAAAAAAGAAAATCTGCTATATCCCGTTGCTACACATCATTGCCTTGAATATGGCACTTGCACTTCTAATTTTCCAAGACAACATTATCACTTAGGGTTTAGGCACATCTTAATCTGCTGACTGATGGAGTGTGTGGCAGGCATTTTCGCACTAGGACCATATGTGATATAATTACCTAAGCATTGCAAAGGAGATAGGTGGAGGGTCTATTGCATATCTATTAAGAAGATGACAATGCTTAGGATAATAAGAGTGGTAGCCTGGATGGATGGCAGTGAAATAGTTAAAGACAATCAGCATTAGTTGGAACTTCCTTGTTTGTTTTCTTTTGAAACTTTAAAGTTATCCAAATGGAGTGTTAATTTAAGAAAAAAAACAAGAAATGTTTTCTTGGGAGAAGACAATATTTTGAAATGTTATTAATTTACAAGAGCCTGTTTCTTTCAGTCTCCCATTGCTGCATGAGGTTGAACAAATGTTAGCTACAATGAATTGATTAAGTTTGCAGAAAGTAGCAGCAGGGGATTGGAAACTTCAAGTGGAAGTGAGCATTTTGACTGTAAACATGTTGCCTGCCTGAGACACTATATCTGGATTGAGTGGTTGTGGAGTTATCCAAAGAAATGCAGTATCTCTGGGAAAGTAAGTCTTGGCAGGGAGAAAAAATAACAATGTCTCTTGCTGGCAAATCTATTCATTTATTTCCTTGGATCATCTTGTGTGTTTTGTTTGGTTCTGGCCAGGCACTATTATTCTACTCTCCTCTCTGCAAATGAAGGTGATGCTACAGACTTGCCCTCAGAAGGAAAGGAACTAATATTTATCTGTGCCAGCCTCTTTATAGATGCCATTTCTTTCTGAGGGCAGATATAATGTTCTTATTTTATCACTTCTTGGCTTTTTGGTGAAGATCAAATATAATACCTGTTTTTATCAGTTTAATTTTCTTATTTTACAGACAAGGAAACTAAGACTCAGAGAGTTTAGGAACTCACAATCAGTTTAGAGGAAAGGGATTGGAATTTGAACCCAAACTATTCTGATACTACAGCTTTTTGAGGTACACCAGGATGCTTTCTCATGGTATAGGGTGGGGGAAGGGCTGCAGGGATCCCTGGCAGCTTCTTGCCTGGTTTCCCTTATGGCTGAGGGAAAGGGAAAGGCCTGGGGCTGTGGAATATGGAAAGGTGATCCTCAGATTTGAAGGTGAACAGTGGATTATACCTTGAGAAACAATGGATTAGAGAGATTTCTCAGCATGATCCCTGAACTAGGGCCCTCATAGGCTTCTGGCTATGTTGGACTAGTCATGCTCCTTCTCTTAGGAATGTGAACCCAGACATAATACCAAATGAGAGGAAAGGATTAATAACAGAAATGAAATCTGAATTAACCATGATACGGAGGGGCCAGCCATAATGGACTCTGAGAGATCTGAGGTTGTGAGGAGAACAACCATAACTAATCAAAGGAAGCCTTTTCTTGAGAGTGGAGGCAAGAGCAGAGGCACAGAGAGAAGAAAGGGCATGGCAAGGTGGGATAGAGTCAACCCCAAGTCCTTAGAGCTGTTTCAGCAACCAAGGTCTTTGTGTTCCAGTCATGATGCAAGGCATGTTGATCTTGCCATTACAAGCTTACTCCTTCAGTTTCATCACTTTGCTTTCTTCACTGCCAACACTAGACATTATTACTCTATAAAGACAGGCTTGTGCCAGAAATTTGTTAAGAATGCAATAGACCAATTCACAATTCACACCGAATAGACCAATATATACTACAAAATTTTTAGAATATCAGAGAAGAATTGCACACAATTTTCTTAGAGATTAAATAAGACTTAAGTACAGACCATCATCTTTTTATTAAGTTTGTAATAGATGTTACTGGTAAAAATAATCAATACAAAATAAAAATTACAATATCTGAAAGTACACACTGTACTTGGTAAAACGTATTACCGTCTAAAACTTGTCTGAAGAATGTAATCTTGACTAAGTTTAGATATGCAAAATATGAAGGTGTAAAATTAAACTTGGTCACAGATGAAAATTCTATGGTCACACATGAAAGAAAACTCACAATGGCAGATGCTATGAATGATGGAACTTCATATGGTCAAAGATACTGATCAATAAACCACATCTTGGTTGTAAATATACATGGTGAAAAATTGAACTAGATGAAAATCATGTTAGTAAAATAAGAATGAAATGCAAAAGTACCAGGAAAAGCCTGACTATTCTATATAGAAAATTATTTGTGGAATTAATTTGTAATAATGGGGGCTTGTGTGTTTCTGAGTAGAAGGTTGAGGCAGGTTGTGGTTTTCTGCTGTAATAACTAGAAAAATGGGATAAATTACAAAAATTATATTTTTAAAGACATGGGAGATGTAGGAAGCAAAAAGTTATAGATAAGTTAAAATTCCAGAGAGATGCTCCCTTCACAGATGAGCTGAGGTCACTGACCATTTCCTTCCCTGGGGACAATTGCAAGTGCGCTCACAGACTGAGGATTGGTCAAGGTTGGCTAGACCGAGGGACTCTACCAGGAAAAGACAAACCTGCAGAGGATGCTGATAAGCTGGAATCCGGGGGATTTTAAAGGCCTTAGCTAATTTTCCCAAAGGACATTTGCTGAGTGCTGGGGTCTGGGGGAGGGGATTCTAAGAGACTAGGAGGCTGAGTTGGAAAGCCGAGTTAAGTATCTCACTCTCTCACTGCCTCAAAGCACTTGGAAAATCCTTGAGACGAATAGCTACAACAAACACACATGTCCTTGAGATTTTTGAAAGCAGAAGTGAACTAAGTCTAGCTGAAGCTGCAATCTAGCTCTAAGCCAGTTCAATTTCTGATTGGATGGACGTGATTGATAGATAGTCCCTCTCCCTATCTGTTTTTCAAAGGAAAGCACAAATGCTCTGGGGGAAATAACAAAGACAGCAGTCTCTAAGATTATCTTACACATAATGTTCACCATACAATTAAATACTATGAGGCATGTGAAGAAGCAGAAAAACATGACTAAAAACTTTTTAAAAAGCAATAGAAGCAAACCTATAGATGATCCAGATATTGGAGTTACCTCGAAGGCCTTAAAATAACTATTTTACATATGTTAAATAAAATGCAGAAAAATACATACAAAAGAGATGAAAAGATGAAGGTCAACTAAGAATTTGAGTCTATGTAAAAGGATCAATCAGATATTATATAACCTAAAAATATTATAGCTGACATTAAGAATTTGTTGGACAGGTTTAGCAAGAGCTTGGCCTGCGTATGGCAGAAGGCAGGATTAGTATACTCAAAGATAGGCCCAAAGAAAATAGCAAAATTAAATCTCAGAGAGAAAAATAAAATTGAAAGATTGGAACAGAGCAAAATAAATATATGGACATAGTGAATGGTTCTAACATATGTGTAATTGGAATCCCGAAAGGATAGGAGAGAGACAATGAGGAAGCAGCAAATATGGAGATAGCTGTTGAATACTTTCTAAAAACTGATGAAAGACATTAAGATTCAAGAGGCTCAGCAAATTCCAAGCAAAGTAAGCATGAAGAAAACCACACTTAGGTACATCATAGTGGAACTGCTAAAAACCAGAGATACAGTGCCCAGAGACTGAACACTGAAAACACTATGAAATTGAAATGCTGAAATGCTGGAAAACAATAGAACTTGCTCCAGAAAATTGTTTCTCAATGAAAAGTTTTTGATGTTGCTGTTAACTCTGACTGAAATGTTTACATTCACAAACACAAAGTCAACATGTTCTTGAGGTCAAATTGGAGGAGTTAAAACAAACCAAACTAAAACAACAGCCATGGTTAAAGCATCATTTTTTTTTCTTCGTATGAGTGGTTGAGTTTGTTCCTTGCAAGAAAAGAACCTAACTGAAATCTTCCTCCAAGCATTTCTGCCTTACCAAGCCTCTTCTTCCCTTACCTGATCATTCTACCTTTTTGGCGGAAGATAGGGCTTTTAATTCTGCCCTTTTGTTTAATTGCTATCTGCAATCCTGGAATTCCTAGATTTTCAAAGTTGCCTCTCTCGCCATTGCTTTTTCACCAAGCAATGGCCAGAGAAGGGAGGGAATAGCTTGTGGGGTTCTGATAAGACAATCAACTTGTTTTCTGACCCTGAAAATCAGCATCCAGCACCATTCACTTTTACCTTTGGCATCTATTTACTACAGTAGAAGCAGTCAGTCAGTAAGGAACAGTACAATGGATTTTACTTCATGTTCTGGATTTACTCAAGTGATTTTTAAAAATAGATGCATACACAAATATCACAAAAGGGGCTGTTCTTAAATTGGAGACAGATGAATAGTGGGAACACACTAAAGCACCTGGAGACTGATGGATTTCAGTTAGTGTTTTGTCTTTTATGCAGATACAGGGATGGATCGATTTTGCCTGGTCCACGTATTTGTCAGTGCCTACATGTTTCCAGTTATGTTCTGCTGCAGGTCTTAAGGTTATTTCACCTCTTTTCTTTTCCCTTTCCAGTTCCTGAGCCAATACTTGTCAAACCTGGTACTGTATCAAGATCCTCATGACCTGTACCAAATGCAGTCTGGAAGTGTGGTTGGCTGCTCGAATCAGGAGTCAAGTGTTCATATACAAACCCCTGCACAAACCCTCCCCTACCACTCCAGTTCTCCCACAGAGTCTGGAGTACAGTCAGCACTGAGTTTTTTTTATTTGGGGCCCAGATTTTCTTCCCGGACCTTGTTATTCCCTCTCCCAGGAGATAGACTCTGATCTGGCATCCCTGACTGTTATCTGGAGTTCAGTCCTATGTGTTACAAGATTATTAGTTCATTCATTATTTCTTTTAATGAGTTTTTATTGATTACTTACTATGTGTGTGGCACCATGTTAGGTGCTGAAAATATAGCGATGTATAAAATGACGTAAGTGGAGTCCTCAGAGAGTAGTTTATTATTCTGGTGGGAAAGAAAGGCATTGAATAAATAAACAACTAAATAGCTCATTAAAAACTGTGATAAGTACTATGAAAGACAAGTACAAAATCAAAAAAAAAAAAAAAGCACGATCTGAGTTTGGGTCAGGGAAAGCCTCCTGAAGTCAACCAAGTGAAGACCAAGGGAAAGAGTGCTATAGGTAGAGAAAAAGCAAGTGCCAAGACTTGGAGGTAGCACTGAGGCCTTTTGAGGACTTCAGCAGAGGCCAGTAGAACTACAGTGGCTGTTGCTGACTGGCTGAATTAGTTTCCTTTGGCTGTCATAACTAATTACTACAAATTTAGTGCCTTAAAATAACAGAACATATTTTCTCATAGATCGGGAGGTTCAGAAGTCTGATATCAGAATGTCTGGGCTGAAATCAAGGTGTTGGCAAGGAAATGCTCCCTTCAAGGCTCTAGGAGAGAATATTTTCCTTGCCTTTTCTGGTATCTGGTGGCTGCTAGCATTACCTGGCTTGTGGCCACATCAGTCCAATTTTCAAGGTCAGAACTTTCAAATCTCTCTGTGCTCCATCTTCACATCACCTTTCCCTCTGTGTGTGTCACGTCGCCCACTGACTCTCTTTTATTAGGATGCTTGTGACTGCATTTAGAGCACATCTGAGTAATGAAGACAATCTCCCCATCCCAACATCCTTAACTTAATCCCATCTGAAAAACCCAATTTTGCCTTAAAAAGTAACATTTACAGGTTCCTGGAAGTAGGACCTGATATAATATTTTGGGGGGCCTTTATTCAGACCACTACAATGGCTTGCAATGCAATGCCCAGGAGAATGTTTTAAGATGCAATGCTCAGGCTCCACCCCAGATCCGTTAAGTCAGAATTTCTGGGTAAGAGCTGGGCATGGGAATATTTTTTAAAGCTCCCCAGGTGACTCTAATATATAGCTAGGACTGGGAACTACTGGCCTAGAGCATAATGAGGGAAGGGAAGTTGTCATGGCAGGCAGGTTATCACCCCTGGAGATTTTTGCTGTCCCATTAAGACCCCTTAAATATCAGTGCTGTCTGCATGAAGCTGTACCACTTAATGTACCACTTTGAACTGTTTTGTAACCTGGTTTTCTTGGGGTTCTTGGCCCTTTCTCCTTCAGTTCTTGATTCTTCTTCCTCGTCAAACTGACACCGAGTCCCTAGAATGTGTGAAACATGAGTCCATTCTTGTTGTGAAGAATACGCTAACAAATCAATAGAGAACACACTTATCTGACTTCACACAAAAATGTTCCAGTTCTACTCTAGAATTGGAAGTGTAAGTCTGCAGAGCATGCAGTAAGGGAAACTAGTAAATTTGTTAGAAAAAAAAAAGATAGTTTCAGTCTGAACAAAAACCACCTAGAAGCAGGCCCAGAATTAGGAAAACATACCTGAGACCTAGGACCTCCAGCATTCACTACTTGTCTTAGACACAAAAGAAGATGTCTTCTTTCCCACTCTTCCCACTTCTCTATGAAAATATTGAGGTTTTTTTCAGTGAATATATTCGGAACATAATAGGGATTTGGCCTATGAAGATCTATCAAGATCCCTAATGGTTATCAGTAGCTTTGGTCCTAAGGACAAATTTGGTCTCACAGCCACATAGGTACATCATTTGGGAGCTATGAAAATGACCATATAATTTGCTGAGAATTTGGTAATAGGAGGGAAAAGAGGCAATTTAAGGAGTTTCTACAAAGCCTCAATAGCTACTTGCTAGTAGAGAGACATTTTTAAATGCCAGTTTGGGGGAAATTCCCAAGCTCAACTTACCATTGGTCCATCAGGGATTAATTTAAGGGCAGCCATCTTGGCTTTTTCAAATCACTAAATTGTCTCTGGAAAAGTAAAGATGCAATGACTTCACTTTGTAGACTACAGTGTTTTCACACTCAGATCTACTAACAGACCCCATCCACAAGGGAATATTGGTATCACCTGGGAAATGTGGGTTGTGTTTCTAAGTACCAAGAGTGTTGAACTGGAAGTTCTTTGTAGATAGGGTCAAGGTCTACATAGCATCATTCTTTTGACTCTAACCTGACATCATCCCTAGCACGGCACCATATTGTTTGCTGCTCTTTGCTGCTAACCATCACCTCGACTGGGGCTGGACATCATGAAATGATTCAATGAAAGCATGATGCTTCTTTTGGGAAGTCCTTCTACCACCTTCTTCCCTTTTCCACCCATAGCTACTCTCTTCTTGTTTCCATAATTACTTGCACCAAATTATTTAATATCTCTTGGTAAAAATATTAAAGTATGTCTGCTTACTAGTGAGTACTCCTTTTGGAAACTCTTTTAATACAGGGAGGCCAGGTGGTGGTGTTCCTTTCTGGGTCTTTATGGCTAAACATGCTCACTGCTCAAATAAAGATCTGAATGAATGCTGGCCTCCTTTTCAGAACCCCTCTTAAATGCTTTCTACTGAACACATCCTTCCTTTTCCTAAACGACACTTGCACATCTTGTGAATGTCTTGTTTTTTGTCTCTTGATTACCCCATCTTAGTGGAAACCTGTGATACACATGGCAACCACAAAAAGAATTCTCACCTGCTAAGAAGGTCTGGCGGGTGGTCCCAGTAATACCTTTCTTATCTAGGAAGTGGCTCAATTATTTTCACCTCTGACAAAGTGATAAACTTCAGAATACTCACCCAAGCAAGAGGATAGAGGGAATGGAACTGCTAGCTCCACCACCCCAATGTGGAGTAAGATGTCTGAACACAGCCTCACTTTCAAGCATTAATTCCCCTCTTTCTCCAAAGAGCCGCAATGGCCGAGGTGTTGGCATGCAAATACTTGCAAAGTGAAAATAGATACACTTCCACAGCTCCTTATCCCTGACCTCCAGTGGACAGCCTGCCAGCCATGCATGCATGTTGGTTTGGCACCAAGACAAATGTTCCCTGGAGCATACACTGAAACCACCAAACTAATATCACATGGGATGCCAGCCAAATTCTGACCTTGCTCTCTGTACGTGAGTGGCTGTGGAATTAACCTGTGATGGTCTCCTGCTCCCACCTGGTTGGTGGCCTGGGTTTTTCAGTTCATTTTTTCTTTCTTTTATTTTTTAATGCCACGTTTGAATCTTGTTGTTCTCCCACTGCACTGGTATCTACCAGCCACAGACTACTCTCTTGGTCTTGGCTTGTTGACAGTGGGCAGCTACTTATTCCAAGAAATGGGCAAATGACAAAATTCCTTCTTGCCATGGGTTGTCTCGCCCCTTGAGAGGGAAGGGCCACCAATAGACTGCTTCAGAATCATACCCAGGTGGCAGAGCCTGTGGTCTGGCATCGCGGGCATCTGTGATTGCTGTCTGTTCCTTTTGCATCCTCTTCTTCTATTTTTCCCTGCTGCTCCAGCTCCTCCCATCCCCCTTTTCTGTTTCCAACTCTTATGTATTCAGAGCTTCCAATAGTCTAAGTTTTTCATGAATTCAGGGCTTTAATTTAGCATGTGGGGTGCTGGCTCTTCCAGCAAGCTGCTTTGGTCATTATTTCCAACTTGAGGGGATAAAGAGGCAGCAGGGTGCAGTGGAAAGAGTCGGGGCCTGAAGCCAGAAGGCCTCGGGTACTAGTCCCAGCTCCGTTTCTAACTAGCTGTGGGACTCTGGCCGGGACACATCCTGGCCACGGGCCTCAGTTTCCTCACCGATGGGATGAGGAGTTTGGACGAGAAGATTTTGAATGCTTGTCTCATTTTATCATTCTATAGAGCTCACTGGTGATGTGAAATCTGTGTTGGGTTGTGCCAGTCTCACTTTTGTTTTTCTTTTGAAAAACTTTATTGTTGAATGGATGTTAATGAGGAGATGCGAGAAGAGTCCCTAAACTAGATTTCTCAAATGCAGAATATGAGGTGGGGGGAGGAATCTATTTTTAAAAATCACTATCTAGAGGTTTATAGCCTAGAAATAAAATTCCCTTTCCTATCTTAAAACGTGAGACAATATTTTCCACCAGGATAAGAAAGTGATGCAAGTGGCATTTGTTGCTTTCTGAGGATCCTATTTCTGTACTGTAGCATAAGAACATAGAATGGCTCAAGTAAAATTGTACTTTTGGAAGGAAAAGGTTAAAGTTGGCTACTGATATTCATCAGGAGATGGATATTTAATCTTTAATCTCTTGTCCTAGGCCTCTACTCTGGATCAACTCATTATCCCGAATAAACGATGTGTCATTCCCATTATTTATGTTTCACTGCAGCCAAAGTATCTGGACCTCGTTTTAGTAAGCGCCATTCATTTCGACCCATTCAGTATTAATCTCCCTGCTAACATCTTTCCTGTTCTATGTGCTGCCCCTTATTTGCTTTTATGTTTTCTGCAGAGTGTTTATAAAAGGATAATCTTTTACAAAGCAGACAGAATTTTTGTGTATAAACTGCTCTGTTTGAATGCCTCATTGATATACCATCTAAAAACTGAAGTGTTCAGCAAGATTAGCAAAGCCCTGAGCTATTGAGATGAGGGAAAACATGAGAACCAGGCTCTTCTCTATAGGAGGCAAAGGTGACGGAAGATGCCTTTGCTTTAGCAGTAGTAGCAAAAACAGAGCCATTGCCCCCACCAGGCCCCGATAGACCTAGTTGCTTGGAAATGAAAGGGGCACAAAGCAAGCTGCTTAGAAGTTGCTAGGGAAAAGGTGAAGACTGTGGTCGTATGACTTCTTTCCTAGAATTTTCTTAGAAAATGCCATGACTCTACAAACACTGAATTTACATGTAGTCCCCACTTCAGTTAACTCTTTTAAACTTTCATGAAGTATCCACATACTGTTGCTCAGTTGTTTATTGAGGTTGCATTACATGCGTCAGTCTAGTCTGCCCTATGGAAAAGGCAGTACTATAGGAACCAAGTAAAGATCCAAAGAAGGAGGATGTTCTCTTTCTGCCATCTGCATTTTCTCTTTCCAAGGATCAGGAGCTCCCCAAAACAGCTCTCTTTTGCAGAGAGGAGGTAGAGATCACTTCATTTTACAATGGACAAAGAAGGGTACTTTGTGGAATTTTGCATGGCATGGGGTCCCAGATATGCCACTGATTGAAAAACTTAACAGATGGACTCTGAGAATAGGAATATGTTCAAGAAAATTAAAAAAAAAATCAGTGGAAAGAGGTTGCAAGTCTGGCCTCTGTGGGAGCTGAGCATGGGAAGCTTCACTGAGCAAACGCTTTGTACCTTAGATAGGGTGAGTTCAGCTGGTAGAGATGGGTGGAAGCATCTGAAGCACAAACTGTGCTTGGGTTTTTAGTTGGCAATGCTCTGAGGGAAAAAAATCCCCAGATGAACAGTGCCAAAAATTATACGTGCCTTCAAAGATTATTTTTTTCCAACAAATTGATCACTTTGATTACTCAATAATAAGGCTTGTTATTTTCTGAGGCGTGCCCTTTGTATACATGATAATTTTTGCTTACACGTCCACATTTATTAGAGATAAGTTCAAAACAGACATGTGGTTGTGTCATTTTTAATGGCATAAACCCCTAAATACTAAGGGCCTGCCAAATCTCTTCTGAAGATCTAAGCTGTAAAAACACTCAGAATTTATCTGTCAAGACTATCAACAAGACACACTATGTAGGATTTTATCGTCACCAAATGGCAGCATTGTTGGCCATTTATTATGGTGTTAACTAGGATGGATGCCCTTGCCTTAATCTACAATCCCCACCAAGCTGAGGGCTGACAAACCTTGGAGAAGAACTTGAATCCGGCTTCCTCGGGGTGCCCCGTGTGGCCTTTGGAAAGATGACAACCTGATGACAGCTAGTTCTCACCACTTGGCAGGAAAGCTTGGTACTTGGGGTGGGGAGGGACTGGGGGAAACCGGGGAATTCTTACAGTGAGCCTGAGTGAGTTGCATTGTCAAAAGAACAAAGTGACTGGGTTTTCATGGTCAGTCTCTTGACTATGGGAAATTCGTGGTGTTGACTCCTTTTACTTTGTAGAGCCTCCTCAAGAATACACAAAATAAGCTCCTGAAAGAGCGGGGCTGCTTCAGTTAATCTGAGTAGTGCCTGGTTTGAACTTTATTTCTTCTATTTTTCACTCTTTTTCACTTCTGTAATTTTATTTCCTCTTCCCCCTGATTTTATCTTTAATTTTCCTTGCTTCCTCCCTCCCTCCCTCTCTCTTCCACTCCCTTTCTCCATCACTTCCTTTCTTTGCCTTGGCACTATTGGAGACTACGAAGAGTATAGAAGACTTGATCTTTGCTTCAAAAGGTTTACTGTGTGAATCGGTAAACAAGGCCAACACAAGAAGTGTTTAATGCAAGGATGGCCAATCGAGTTCATTTTGCATTTCAGCACCCATCACTCATTAAAGGCTGCCTGGAGCTCTGTGTTCAGAGGATTCTAACTTCAGAACCGGGCTCAGAGGGCATGAATGCCCTGATCAACTAGATGTGACAGCAAAGGACACAGGGAAACTAGGGAGGAAGAGCACTTGTGGCAGAAACTTGCCACCCTGGGTCTAAATCAGAGTTTCTCAACTGTGGCATGACTGACACTTAGCATTTAGGCTGGCTTGTTCTTTGTCATTGGGGGGCTGTCCTGGGCATTGCAGGAGGTTCAGCAGCATCCCTGACCTCTCTCTATTGGATGCCAGTGGCACCCCTGCAGCTGGGACCATCCAAACTGTCTTTGGACATTGTCAAATGTCCCTGAGGAGGGAAGGAGTAAAATCACCCCTGTTCTAAAACCAGTGGTCAAATAATTAACACGGAGCTAAGTATAGGGAAGTAAATGAGAAAGTCAGAGGAGCTGGAAGAATGCACAGCTTTGGGAAGCAGGTGAAGCTATGTAGGAAGTGTGGGAGGATTTGTCATGGCAGAGAAGAAATTCTCAGTCACTGTTGTTGTTATATTGGGCTGTATTTCCATGGTTCTAAGGTTATATTTGTGACTAGACCAGGGCCCTGGGAAATAGAGTTTTAGACCACAGCAGGAAAGATTGAAGTTACACTGTAGTTTATTAACTGTAAGATTGGTGAAACTCTGGGCTACATTTTCAGTGCAAGTAAAGGTTTCTGTGCTGGAGAGCTCAATAAACAAGATTGATGGTGTTCCTTAGGGCTGATTAGATGGTAGAGGGGCCAGAGACAGGGAAACAAGAAGAAAAGTCCCCTGTGCAGCCGTAAGAATCTTAATGGGACCTGGGAATCTAGGAGAAGAGGGAAACTGGAATCACAGCCATTATCAACTTCCTTTATGGAGGTGGGTTTATTCACTTTAAATTTCTCGACTTGATCGGAATATCAGTAAACAATGAACAAATACTAACATATTTGATGAGGTTAGACGGTGGCTTCAGCACACATTCAAAGTATGCAGATCAGATTGACTCCAGGCTCTGTTTCCATTTATCGCCCTGGGTCATTTCATGGGATGTGTGATGCAGTGGAAAGTTCTGGGTTTGACTTTGAGCTCTGCTTCTTGCTCAGATGCTGTGAGACTTGTTTGGGCTTCCCATGGCCAAGTCAAATTGACACATGAAATTAACTATCTGTAGAATGGGGGTAGCAATAGTATTTACAGGATTTGTGATATGAATCCTCTCTTGATTCCATGAGTTAATGAAAATAGAGTGCCCCTCATAGTATCTCATTAAATATTGTATTATTGTTGCTGCTGTTTTTATTAAAAGCATTTATAGATAGGAACTAAGTTTCAGGCAGAGGGAGATATGAGGGAGAGGAGGGTCCTCGGGAGGGCAGAGAGAGGCAGGGTCTTGGCTTCATTGGTGTGCAACCCACAGAGTTACACAGGGCCCCATGCTTAGGAGGGCTCCATGCTTGGTTTAATGCCCTGCTGTTGCTATCTCCAAATACTTCATAATTTTTGACCAAGGTATCCTGCATTTTCACTTTGCACTGGGGCCCCACAAATTACATAGCTGGTTCTGGAGTGAGAAATGGAGGAATCTTTTAAAAAATGTCCAAACAAGTATTAGTGAGCTATCTGGCCTCTGCAACATTTCAGGTTCCCTTCCCTCTCTCACTGAATTCTGCAGGCATAAAAACTGCCACAAGACATTCATTTTTAATGACTTGTTATGGGCTTCTTAGCAATATATCTTTGGGTATTAAGGTGTGGAGTCAGAGGCTTAAAATGATTGATGTCTTTGCTCTGCACAAGGGGTCTCCCACACTTACCTAGTGTCAGATATCCACTTGGGAAATTTATGAGAGCTCTTGGCAGCCTAAGCGGCCATCAAATATTAATCAAAAATATGTAATAACTAATATATACTTAAAGAATTGAAGACAATTAATATTCAAAGGAAGCATTCAGGGGCCCATAAAAATAACAAATGCTAAAGAGATTCAGTCAAGGTTGGCAGGTTCGGAACTCACTGTGCTCTTATGCTTGCTTTGAGATTCTGGGCTCACTGGTCCTTCTACAGATGCTGAGATGGCAAGAAGAGGGGCTTGGTGCGTTTTCCATCAGATCTGGACTTCTCCTAATGAAAGAAGCAAACTTCTACTTCATAACACTGAATTTCTGAATTTCTACCCCCTTCCTTTGTCTATACATCTTTTCCATAGCACCAAAACACCCAATTTGCAACTAATTCTTTATGGGATTGTCTCCTGGTAGCCCTTGGAAGACAGACGCTTTCTTATCTTTATATCTTCAACACCCAGGACAGTGGCTTGCATAAAGGATCAGGTTGAACCATGTGGTTTCTGCACTTTTGTAAGTCACAGATCTGCAAATGTCAACCATTTTACATGTTTCAAATTAATAAATGCTAAATAAAAGACTTAAATGAGCACATACTGAACCTGGCCTTTCTAGTAGAGCTTTTAAGTTAGAATCAAATAGCTGCCTCAGAGCAGGCTGGAAACATTTTCATAATTCTGTTTCGATTGACTGCTGGGACTCCTGGAACTTCTGTGAATCCCGTAGGCAGCAGACGAATGTTCAGTTGTTTTCTGGGAAAGTCTCCTTTTGCCTTTCCTTCGTCAACATAAAGGGGCGTAGATGCGGACCCGCCTGGCAATTGACAAGGTGAGTTTAACTGTCTCCCATTGCTCCTTTTGGCTGAGGCCTTCCGGAGCCCTTGTCTCCGTTGCATTCTTGGCCATTAGCCCTTTCTCACCACCGCTCTATGTCAGGTCTGCTCACCGTGGCAGCATTGGGTACACAGAGAAGTTAAGTAATATATTTAATTTTTAAAGTATTTCAAATTTTTAATTGACAAATAAAAATTGTATATATTTATGGCATACAATATAAGGTTCTGATATATGCATATATTGTGAAATGGCTAAATCAAGCCAATTAATAGAGGCATTACCTCACATTCTTGCCATTTTTGGGAAATGAGAACAGTTAAAATCTCTTAAAAATTGAAGGGGTTTGTTTTTATTCGCAAAATAAAAGTCATTTGGCAGCAGAACTCAGGTTAGTGGGGCTAGCTGTCTGTGGCTCCCCAGTTGATATATATGGAAAGACAGAGATGCAGAGCTTCACTAGCGACAAGGGACTGCTCTTTAATCCCTGTAAAGAAGCAGATATGGGCAGGCCGTGTCTGCTTGGAAGGGAGTAGTTTGTTCGGGTGTTGGACCACCATGGCAGTTGCTGGTCTCTTCTGTTATTGTGGAAAATCAGGAGCGGAGCCTGTCACTTGTCATCTGTTCTTCGAGTATAACCAACTTTTCTTCCATGGGCCATTTGGTGTGACTATGAATGATGGCTCTGGCTAAATGACACCATCCTGATGGTGGGGTAAACAGAAGTGATGCTGGAACAGGCGCCTTGGATCCGGCCTGTGTTTTCAGAGAGCTACAGAAAGGGCCTGGGATGGAGAGGAATGTGCAGCACGGTTGGGACAGAGACCTTGCATGAAACTCCTTTAGTCTCTACTGTGGTGTATGAAGATTAAACCCCCAAGCCACTGAAGCACAAACCAAGCTCCAGGTAGGAGAATAAATGTATATGAGCTCACTTGCATTTGATTCCATATAGCTATTTAGAAGGGGCATGAAACTGTAATGTCATTTAGCTCAATTTCTGCATTTTTTTTAAGTCAGGAGATACAGGTTCAGGGAGGCCAAGAGGCTTGACTCAGGTCACATGGCTGCTACTGGCAGAGCCTAATTGAGAACCAGATTTTCTGCCTCCCGGTTCTGGGCCCCTTCTACTCTGCTGTGCATATATTCCCAGGTCTATTTTCTCCATTCGTAGGTACCATCACTTTACTACAGCCATTTGTTTTCTGAGGATTAGAAAAATAAAAAACCAAACCTCTGCTACTATATTAAGTGTGCATATCAGTCATAAAAATTTGAAAATATTAAAATGGGAAGAAAATGCACCAAGAAGCAGCGTAGAGGCTAGAAAAGTAGGTTCTGGATTTCAGAAAGATTGGGCTCAAATTCTGTTTCTTTTTTAAGGTCACATCATTTTTTATTTTACTTTAAGTTCTGGGATACATGTGCAGAAAGTGCAGGTTTGTGACATAGGTATACATGTGCCATGGTGGTTTGCTGCACCCATCAAGCCGTCATCTAGGTTTTAAGCCCTGCATGCATTAGGTGTTTTCCTAATGCTCTCCCTCCCCTTGCCCCCCACCCCCTCACAGGCCCCAGTGTGTGATGTTCTCCTCCCTGTGTCCTTATGTTCTCATTGTTCAAATCCTATTTCTGAGTGAGAACATGCAGTGTTTGGTTTTCTGTTCCTGTGTTAGTTTACTAAGAATGATGGCTTCCAGCTTCACCCATGTCCCTGCAAAGGACATGAACTCATTCTTTTTTATGAGTGCATAGTATTCCATGGTGTATATGTGAGGTTGGGCTCAAATTCTAATTCTACCACTTACTTCTGATCCTGGGCAAGTTATTCTCTCTGTCTCCAATTCATCATCTGGGGGCTAAAAATAATATCTATTCCATGGGTTGATGTGATTAGTAATTGAGATAATATGTGTAAAACACTTGGCACAATCTCTGGCACATAGTCAGGACTCAAGAAATTTAGACTTATTATTTGTGTATGTATTTGTGTGTGTGTGTGTGTGTGTGTGTGTGTGTGTGTGTGTGTGTGTGTATAGTATTTGGGATGGAGGAGGTGAGGGAGGAGTGCTTCAGAGGTGGCAGCACTGTGCTTCTGAGCATGGCTGCATGGCTCCCTATTTCAATCTGCCTGTGAAGATTTCCTGAGGCATATGACCCTTCCTGTCATGACCCTTGGTTTCCAGAGGCATCTGCTGGTCAGGCCCTAGGCAATACTTAGATAGGAAAACTTTTGCCTATCTGTTAATAAGACAGGCTGATTTCCAGATATCTTAGTACCCTTTATATTATCTCTCTGCCTGGGGTTTAATAACAGTTAAAGGACATAATTCATGCAATGTGCAACAAAGTATACTTTGTGTACATTTATTTGCTCTGCACATACCTGGCATATAGTAATTGCTCAATAAATATCAGTGGCTATTATTATAATCTAGAGCTTGCTGGGGAGTTGTCTGAGTGAGAAAAGAGCAAAAAATACCCATTTTACGAACAATTTTTGTTTCATCTCTTGACGGCATATTCCTTTCTGAAGCATCTTCACACTCAGTTGCTAAGAATAGGATATATTCTTTCCATTGTACAGATGGAGTAACCGAGAGACTGAAAAGTGACATCACCAACAGGCGGTGACCTAAAGAGTCAGGGCCAGAACAAGGTCTGAAATACAGACTTCCTGGCTCCTGACCCAGGTTCCCTTCTGCCCTGTGGCCTTCACAGGACGCCTCCTGGAGGGACCAGGGAAGTATCTGTTTCAGGTCTCTCTGAGTTGCCCTTGGAAGTTTATCATCTATCGACTGACTGTTGACCAAAAACACACTAATTCCTGAGGAGACCTTACAGGATGTCCTGTTGAGACTTTTCCTCCTCTTTTTGTCAGTGCTTTGCTGGCAGATTAAAATTCAGCGGACTCCATTTGTAGGAAGTCTGATAAAATATTCTCATCTCTATTGCAAACAATTTCTCCATCTGCCACTTGGCTGAGAGGATCCGACTCACACACCCTCAAAGAGGGGAGAGTGATAACAGGCAGAAGAAGGTACAGGAAGCAGCAAGGGTTTGTGTCTGAACATGTCTACCTGATCTATTGTCTAATGGAGCTGATTGGCCAGCTTTGTTAAGCTGCTGGCTTTTCTTCCCTAAAATGCCTGAATGCACCTATAATTACTTGCCCTATTATTTGGTATCTTATAGATGCGGCTCTATATATGCAGTGTATAAATCTCTAAGAGAAACAACACATTTGGCATTGGGCCTAGGATATAGATGAGCTATGGGAGGAAAAGATTGGAGAATATGTGAAGTGAGATCAAAAAAGCTGATTTGAGAAAGGTAAGGCAGCTTGCAAATTGCAAAGCATTGAGGGAAGTCAGTGCAATTCACCTAAGAAGACATTTATACTAGTATTTGCAAAGAACTGTATTGGGATGAATAGAAAATGAAAAAGACATGACCCTAGATTTAAATTAGTAAGGGTAACGTTCCTTCCTTCTACACATGCTCAGTAGGTACCTACTATGTGCAAGGCACTTTGCTGGATCCTGGAGGTATACTGGTGAACAAGAAAGATGTGGAGTCCACCCTCTCAGAACTTACAACTTACTGGGAGAGAGCAACAGGGAAAATAAGATCACAGTTTGGGATAAATCCTAAAAAGGTAATAAAGAAATTGGTGTGCTAGAAAGTCTAAGGGTAGGTGGGGTGGGGTGATGTGGTGCTGTTTCAGATTGGTGAAGTCAAAGTCCTCTCTTAAGAGATGCCCTCAGCCAGATATATTAAGAGCTAGGCAAGAGCATTATAAGCAAAGTGAATTTCAAATGCAAAGATCTGAGAAAAGAAATCTTGGCACATTCTAGAAACTATATGGAGAACTACATAGCTGGAATGTAGTGGGGAGAAAGATGACAAAGCCAAAATGGGAATCTAGATGAGAAGTGATGGTAATGGGACTAAGGTGTGGCAGTAGGATGGAGACAAGTGGACGCATTCAAGGTCCTTGGTTGCAGGGAAGGAGAGTGGCAAGATCAACGGCCCTGTCTGAGGAATTGAACATGAAAGTCAAATAATACTCAAGTTTCTGGATTAAGAAATATATGTAGCATCTGGTTCTGGTATATGGTGGTGCCACTTATCATGCTGTTATATGGTGATGCCACTTATCATCATGGGAAGCCTAAAGGGAGAATATCTTTGCAAGGGGTGCAATCAAGATTTCCATTTGGAGGCTCATTGTTTGAGGGGAATGTCCAGTTGAACACACTAAGTACGCATGGTTAGATATGTGATTGTACCCAAACTCAAGAAGTCCGCTTGAAGACAAATGTACTATGTGTGTTTAGGGGATGAAGCAGTTAATCCCGATGAGGGCAATATAGAAGACTTTAAGGGTACACCAAATTCAGCAAAGAGCACAGGCAAAGGAGTAGAGAGTGGATAGAGGAAGAGTTTGAGAAATGCCTTTCTTTGCATGATGAAAGGAGAAGGTTGATGATTAGTGATATTAAAAGGTTTGCACTTCTACATCCTTCTCCAGAGAAATTTAAGTGGGAGAAGGGAGCGGTAAGGATTGCTGTATCATTAAGAGAATGAATAGTCAAACCACAGACTGAGAAAACAAAATGCAATACATATATGTGACAAAGAGTTCATAAGCATAATATATAAAAAACTCCTACAAATCAATGACAAGAGGACAAAATATGAGCAAAAATCTTTGAAAAGACACTTCATGAAAGAATATGTACAAATAGAAAGAAGCAGATGAAAAGTTGTTAGTCATCAGGCAGTCAGCTACCATTTCACACACATCACAATGGCTAAAATAAAAAGGACTCTTGGCTGGGCACGGTGGCTCACGTCTGTAATTCCAGCACTTTGGGAGGCCGAGGCAGGTGGATCACCTGAGGTCAGGAGCTCAAGACCAGCCTGGCCAACATGGTGAAACCCCGTCTCTACTAAAAATACAAAAATTAGCTGGGTGTGGTGACGGGCACCTGTAATCCCAGCTACTTGGGAGGCTGAGGCAGGAGAATCGCTTGAACCCAGGAGGTGGAGTTTGCAGTGAGCCAAAATTGCGCCATTGCACTCCAGTCTGGGCGACAAGAGCAAGACTCTGTCAAAAAAAATCTAAAAACAAAAATAAAAACAAACAAACGAACAAAAGATCCTCAATACAAAATGTGAGCATGTAGAGCAACAAGAAGTTTGGTATGTTGTTGGTAGGCAGTGTAAAATGGCACCTATCATCAGTATCATTTTGGAAAACTATTCAGTGGTTTAAAAATTTGAACATATGTCTACTCTATAGCCCAGCAATAGCAAATTTTAGGTATCTACCCAAGAAAAATGAAAACATCTACACAATATGACTTGTACACAAATGATTATAACAGTCTTAGTCATAAAAACCCCGAACTGAAAACAACCCAAATTTCCACTAACAAGGAAGTGGATCAACAAAATGATGGTCTATCTGTGTAAAGCAGCACTATTCAGTAATAGAAAGGAAGAAACCACTGACAAATGCAACATCATCTGAAAAACACCACTTGAGTGAAAGAAGACAGGCGTAAAAGAAGAACATGTGTTATAGGATTCCATTTACACGAATTTCTAGAATATGCAAACATAATCTATAGTAATAAAAACCAGAAAGCAGTTGCCTGGTAAGGGTCCTGAGGAATATTTCTGGGGTGATAAAATGGTCTATATCTTGTTTAAGTGGTAGTTATATGGGCATATACAATTGCTAAAATGCATTGAAATGAACATTCAAGATCTTATGGTCTATGTATTTTATTATATGTAAGTTATGACTTAATTTTTTAAGAAATCTATATAGTGTAACTCCAGAGCCTGCATACTTAAAGTACCTCACACTCTTAGGGGAGAAAAACAGGAGGTGACTACTTGCTGAAAATTTATTGAGATAAAACGGATGTGTTTAAATTATCAGGGTCTAATGGTTTGTTTTCTGAGAAACTCACACAGCTCTTTCATTGATCTGGACTCATGTGGACAGGAGTTGATATGTTGTTGAATTAGAGCCCTGAAATCATTTCAGTAGGTACAGTTAATTACAACTTGCATCTATGTAGCACCTGCTGTATGCTAGACCCTGATGTTCTGTGTTTTCTAAAGCAACCTGTTGGCTCCCCAAGGGTGAGGCCTTTTGGCTTCTGTTTCTCTGGCCTCCCCCATAGCATGGCTTTGCTCTTCCCCTAATTCCTCAGAGGACAATGTCCAGCACAGAGTGGGTGCCAAGTAAATATTTATTGAATGAATGAATGAAGAAATGAATTAATAAATGTCAAGTGTTTGACTTAATCTGTATGACTATAAGGGCTAAGTGTCTCATTTTATTTTTTAGAAAATAAATGTTACATTATTTGACATTGAAAAAAATCCAGAATTTTAAAAAGCCTTCAACAGTTTCTCTTCACTCTGTATTTAACAGCAGAATAAGGAAACACAGGAAATAAAATTAGTGGCCTCATTTTCTGTCACTTTTATACTTTTAATCTTAAAGGCCAAACTGGTGACAACTGGTCTAGTGGTTGGACTTTGGATTATTAAAAATATTTTGCAAGAAATAAGCTTGGCTAATGTGACCAACAGTGAGATAACCTCCTTTGGTAAGAATGACAGCAACAGTTGATATTTCTGGGGGAAAACACTAACCAAAACAAGAACCAAAAAAATCCTTTCCATTCTCAAGAGGCAGGGAGATGTGAAGGAGATTAAATGTAGCTGCAGATGCCAACAGAGCTTCTGGAAGATGTGTTTAGTGAGAATCTTTTGTCAAAATTTACTAACTGCCAATAGTTTTTACATAACATACAAAGTGGCAAAGTAAAGCATTTAATGATTTTGATTTTGTATCTAGAATATGTTTATAGAAATAAAACAGAATTAACCTGGTCAAACGCTTCGTTCTGTGAATGCTTAACACTGTGAATTAGCTTAGTGAAAAAGAAAATAAGTTTCAATAATTACTGTGTTGAAAAATAGAATGTAATAATTTATGAGTCAACAACCTTAACTTAAAAAGAAAATCTATTCTAATTGTAATACATTTGATTTGAGATGGAAGAGAAAACTTGTTAAATATTTGAAAATTTATATAAAATTAAATGTTATGTATTGATTCTAAAATGTAAAGCTCAGGTAATAGGTATTTAGTAAGTGTTTTTCTAAAATTTTAAAATTAGTTTTTTGAAGACAATGAAAGAAAATAGAGGATGCATTTTATTTGTTTCTTTGTCTTTTCATGGAATTTATGATTTCTTGCAAGAATATATAGGCTACTGCAAAATAGAAAACAAATATTGTAGTCTTCAGAGTAAAAATAGGACAGAGGGCAGAGACAATGTCACAGAGTGAGGGCATGGTAAGAGAGAGAATTGCAAAAGAGGGAGAATTTGCAGATACACAGGCTTTAGCATCTTTTACTGTTTAACTGACATTGAACCACAGATTTGGTTTTGAGTTTTCTGATGCCCAAATCAAAAAGGGAAACATAATGTATTGACATGTTTACAACAAAATTAAATATACTGACCTTAAGCAAAACGTATCTAATCAGAAAAACAAACAAAATTCTTAGGGCTAAACGGTGTACATGTGTGCATTTGTGTGTGTACATGTATACATGTATGTTGATTTCAGTGGATTGAATAACAACATGGACAATATTCTCAACAATATCCCTTCAATAAATGCATTAGATAATTTTATTCTGTAATTTTGTCTTTAGCATCAACTGTATATGAGGCTGAGACAAAAAGAGCATACATATATTGGTCTTTGATGATTTTACTTAAGAATAAAACCTAGACATCTAGCGGAAGGATAAATTGCATTTCAAACCACCTGCCAAGTTCCCCCAAACATCCTTTCCAAATAAGTTGAGCTGTGAAGAATTTAGAGTTGACTTCATTGATATGGGTCTTCAATGATGGTGTTGTGTCATGGTGATCAGTTAGCTTTATACATCAACTTAGGAGAGTGTTGCAGGCTAGTGAAAACTGAAAAGCCAAGTGAAGTGAGGTTATGGCAAATGGAGAAGGTTGGGAAATGGCTGAGGACTGCAGGGATGATGGAGCCCTCCTGCCCCAAGAGTCCATATATGTAGATGACACAGTGTCACTGGGCTTGGCATCACCTTTTACTAATTGGGTATCATGAGGGAAATCTCTTAACTTCTCTCTGTTGGTTTCTTCACCTTTGCAATGATACAGAGGTGCTTGTCCTCCATTCCTGATGTTTGTTTCCATGTAGAAGGTGTGGCATTCAGGACCCTCTTCATCTCTTTACCCACTTCCTCTACAGGAGGTAAAGTGACTTGCCTGATTGGCACAGTTAGGAAAAATAAATGGAACATGTTTGACCCAACCCTCTCTTTTCCTCCTGGGGAAAGAGCCACCTGCAAGAAGCAGGAGTTCTCTTCCTATCTACAGTGAACAGACCCCCTCTCCCAGTTCAACATGGACAGTACCTAAAAGAGCAATTCTCCTAATTCTGCGGCTCTCATACTAAACAGTATCCTTCCGCTTGGTCTTTATTGTAATAAAGATTTTATTTTGCCTTCCATCTTCCACTCCTTTGCTTTATTTATCAATTGCAGGCATAGAGGGATGCCACTTATTAGCCCTCTCCAGAGACCCCCAACAGGATTGACAATTTAGTCTACCCATCTTCCACTAAATGAGAGGTTTAAAGAAGATGGTGGCATCGTGGTGGCATGGCATGGAGAGTTATGCTGTTGGTAATTATGATGTTGACCATTTCCCCCCAGATTCTGTTAGTCTGGAGGTATAATTGAGGAATACCAACCACACTATCCTTAATAAGACAGTCATCTCTGACACCACAAAAGCACTGTTGGAGTCTGTGTTTCCCACCATATCCTTATGTCCTACAGATACCTGCCAAGTGCTCTTCTTGAGCAGCTGTCTCTCTGGGCTATCTATAGTGTTTTGCTCCTCTGGGGTGACACTGTTCACCTTGGCTGCAGCTGTGGCTACTCTCCTTGTAACTGCTCTCAGGATCCTTTCCAACACAAGCATCATGCCAAAGTAGAGAATGTACCTTCACTCCTGTTACTGCATCACCACCAAGATTCCTTGAGCTCTTAGCTCATGCTGGCCTTAAGGTGAAAAATATGGGATCTCTAGAAGTGGGCACCAAATTAACAAATATGTAATATTTCTAATATGTATTAGGAAGAACCATGTGTTAAAGGTCTGGTGGTCACATGTGCGGGGCCCAGAGGATGGTGTGGTAGGCACTTCTGGTTCTTGCTGTTGAAGAACACGGCTGACATGAACACCATTCCTGGAAGCATGGTTTCCCAGCATGGTTTCATATGCCTTCTCCATCTGTTCCAGAAGCATTATTCTGGGAACCTTGACAGGAGGAATCCAAATGAAAAGCAAGAACAAAAACGTACGTTTAAACATTTTTCTTCATATACCTATAGATCATGGATATGAATTAACACTTGCTTGTGATCTTTTAGGTCTAGTACATTGGGTAGAGGAGGGTTTGAGGTGGACAGAAAAGATTTACACAAGGCAGAACCCAAAAGCTATTAAAACGATGAAAGAACCATCTTGTTTCTTTTCTGTCCTCATTTGCTCTTTATTTAAAAGGGAATTTAAAACCCCTGGTATTTAAATAAACCTGTTGACTGGCAGTTTGTTTGCTTTTATGTGACTTGGACTTCCTTTAGCAAATACTAAACAGTATCCTTCCGCTTGGTCTTTATTGTAATAAAGATTTTATTTTGGCTTCCATCTACTTTGTTTGTCAATTGCAGGCTAAGAGGGTTGCCACTTATTGGCCCTCTCCAGAGACCCCAACAGGATTGACAATTTAGTCACATCCATCTTCCACTAAGTGAGAGGTTTGAAGAAGATAGTGGCGTCGTAGTGGTATGGTATGGAGAGTTACGCTGTTCGTAATTATGATGTTGGCCATTTCTCTCTAAAACATAGAGTGAGACTGTGTGGCTTAACAGTGATGTAGAAACTGTTAGAGGGGCCTTCATCAGTTTCTTCATTATGGGATCTATCAGTCCATTTTCACGCTGCTATACAGAACTACCCAAGACTGAGACTGGGTAATTTGTAAAGGAGAGAGGTTTAATTGACTCATAGTTCAGGATGGCTAGGGGAGGCCTCAGGAAGCTTACAGTCATGGCTGAAGACAAAGTGGAAGCAAGGCACCTTCTTCACAAGGTGGCAGGAAGGAGGAGTGCCAAGAAAAGGGAGAAGAACCCCTTATAAAACCATCAGATCTTGTGAGAATTCACTATCATGAGAGCAGCATGGGGGAAACCACCCCCATCATTCAATAACCTCCACCTGGTCTCTCCCTTGACATGTGGGGATTATGGGGATTGCAATTCAAGATGAGATTTGGGTGGGGGCTACAAAGACTAACCATATCTTGGGGTGATTATGTCTTGCTTTCAATCACCAAATACCACTTAAAATATTTCTCCAAAGCTCTGAAGACAGAAAGCACGTATAGATTCCTTCACTTACAGGTAGGCTGAGCCAACTGAAGACTGTAAAATTGACCAGATCCTAAAGTGAAAAGAAAAGCAACTGCTAGATAAATCAAAGTGTCTGCTAAGTCAAGGACAAGGCAAGGAAAGGCTCAGTGTTATCTGTTAGAGTCTGATATCTGGGACAGTGAGGAGGAGGAGGAAGAGGAGGAAGAAGAGGACGAGACGGAGGAGGAGGAGGAGGAGGAGGAGGAGGACTACTTTCCTTCTCCCAAGGAAAACTTCCCCTGTCCTGCTCCTTTCATGGGGCTCAAGAACATCATGGTGCTCACCCTGATAATGCAGGTGACTCTCTTTCCTAGAGAGTAGGAGTTCTGCCTGGGATCAAAAGTGGTTAGGCCCACCCCAAGCATCATAAGTGTATTAAAATTTACATTGGTATTAACAATAAGAAGGGAATCATGATGTTCGTATTTGATTTGGATCTAGCCTCACACAGGCCAATTTTAGGCAAACGTGTGAGGCTTATGTATATGTAGCGATGCCATATTTTATTTATAAATTCTTTTTTGCCTTTTTAACAGAACAATCTTAATTCCATCTTTCACAAGTTCAAAAACTTACAACAACATAAAGTGCTACTCCTCAGAGGGATATGTATATTTCAGCAGGAATTGAGACCTTCAGGAGTCTTTGGGACAGTGGGTAGAGGAGGGTTTGAGGCAGGTGGAGAAAGGTCCACATAGACATTGCCAAAGAAGTCCCATCACACAGAGACAATTTTCTACCTTTCCAGGGGGTAGGAATGTATGTTGATGATGAGAAAAGTGGCTGAATTTCAAGTTTTCAAGTTTTCTTAGTAATGTTTGTGAGAATATGAGTTTGGCTGCATGTAACAGAAAACCCAAAATAACAGAGACAGTGTTGGGGGTATACGAGCCAGTGCCTGTGATGGTGGGAGAGCAGTGCCTGCTGTTCGTCCATGCTGCTGTGGAGCTCTGTCTAGCTCCAGCAGCAGTACTGTTGCCTGGTGGCTTGTCAGCATAATTGGAATGTGGTCTTGGTAGCCTACCTACCCTGGTTCCTGTGCTTTTTTTTTTTTTTTTTTTTTTGAGACGGAGTCTCGCTCTGTTGCCCAGGCTTGAGTGGAGTGCAGTGCCGTGATCTTGGCTCACTGCAAGCTCCGCCTCCTGGGTTCATGCCATTCTCCTGCCTGAGCCTCCCGAGTAGCTGGGACCACAGGCACCTGTCACCATGCCCGGCTAATTTTTTGAATTTTTTTTTTGGTACAGATGGGGTTTCACCATGTTAGCCAGGATGGTCTCAATCTCCTGCTGTTGTGATTTGCCTGCCTCGGCCTCCCAAAGTGCTGAGATTACAGGCGTGAGCCACCGCACCTGTCTGGTTCCCATCCTTTTTCTGGCCTGGTTCTTCGGCTTTTCTAGTGATTCTATGAATTACCTTTCAATAAAAGTCTTCTCTTTTTAGCTATTCACAGATCATCATCAGCCAGAGGTGACTTCTGTTGCCTGCAACTCAGAATCCTAGATGTTCCCGGTGGCACTGAGGAGCCTCTGCAGAAGCTCTATACCATTTGCCATGTACAAAGGGAAATGAAACAATAACGCAGACCGTTTGTGGAGCACATTCTGTGTGAGGCGCTTTACCTAGATTGTCTCTTAATCTTCAGAAACTCTTGAGTAGATACTGTGATTATCATCATCTACATTTGATACATGGAGAGCTGTATTTTGAACCCAGAAATTCTGTCTCTAGAGCCTCTTCTTCTCATAACAACCATGACAGAAACCCTGTCCAAATCTCTAATTTCCTTCAAGGCTGTGTCAACTGTCAAACCCCCAGCACAAAATGCTATCCTTCACCAAGTTTGCCTTGAGTACCCCGCAATCTTTTCCTTATTTTTATTTTTCCTCTGGTCCATGCTTTCAAGTCCTCATTTTCCTGTCGCCCTGAAGTTATTTCAGATGTCTTTATATCTTCCTCTTCTAACTCTAGTGGGAGCTCCTCCAGTGTTCTAATCTTGGAAGTACCACTAAGGAGGAAGTGGTCACAGGCCAGATACTTTGAGAATGGAAATGTGACCTTACCACGGTGCTGTGGGTGCAGGTGGTCTTTAATAATGCTGTGTTTAATACCTGGTTCACAACGGCACTGGCCAATCAGAATAGTCAATGGCTGTACATACCTGGGATGCCTGTCCCGTGCAAATGGACTGAATATTCACTTTGGTTGTGAAAAAGTAATAGATGTGAAAAGTCTCTGTAAGTTGTACAGCATGATAAACATTCTAGGCATTATTACCTTCTCTCTCTGTCTCAGCTGCCACAAAGCCTAGCATATTCTTATGTACTTGGTAGGTACTTGATAAACCTCTGAATGAATGGATGAGTGGGTGGATAATCAGCATAGTCCATTTCCCCGACCTCCCAAGGTGAACATCAAAACCAGTAATTCCCTATTTTGGTGGAATGATGAGACCCTGGGTCATCTCTTTGATTACTTGGTGGGAAAAGTTTCATGAACTTATCAAGTAATTCTCCCACCGTACTTACCTTTGATTCACATATTTGATTGGACACTAAGTGATGTATCATACTACACCTTCAGGCAGATGGAGACCAGGGCCTTGCAATCAAACCAAGGAGGTTGCTGTGGCCAGTCCAGTCTCAGCTTTCCTGGGCTGCCTGGCTCAGGTGGGGTGATAGGTCTCCTCCTCTGCGCAGCTTTAGGAATGGCCTGGCTACTTAAGGGCTCTGTGTGGCAAATCTTCTCTACGGAAAGCAACAGCTCCCCAGAACACCCAGTGAATCAGCCTCAACTACCTCAGAGCCTGCCTACCTGCCTGGTACTCAGAGCCTGTTGCTGAACGCTCTTTTCATCCTTCTGTTCTGTCTTCCGTTGCTTCCACGCTGACAGCTGCAGGAACACATGGAGGTTGCTTGGCAGCTGCCAGACACAGATGCTGGGCTCTGTAATGCACTTTTTTCCCCCTCTGCCACTGCTTCTGAGTGTTTCTCTGGCTGCCTGGATGTCTTCGTTACTGCCTGTTGGGGGAGTGTGCTCCGAGGTGCTAGTGGGGTGTGAAACCTCGGGGGATTGATTGGTGCTGCTGAGCAGGCAGGATGGCTAGGTACTTAAGATCAACTTTGCCTTTTCCACACTCGACAATCAGGTTTTAACTGTTCTGCCTGCCTGAGAATCATTTCAAGCTGTCTAGGAGGAAAATAATGTTGGGGTGTCTTTGTCTCTCCACCTGTGAAGCTCCTGCCTTCCTCCAGGCCCTGGTTAGTTCCTGGTTGCTTTCTTGCAGTAGTCTTCTGTTTTAACTGGCCTCTTTGCCTCTGATTTACCCCTTTTCTTCTTTCCATAGTGCTCCCAGACTGATTTCCTGTAACTAAATCTTACCATATCTCCTCTTTTCTTGGAATCCTCCTAACTGGCAAGATAAAATTTACTTCTTAGTGTGGATGAAAGGTCCTTCATGACTCAGCTCTGCTCACCACCCAGCCTCATCTTTCATTCAGCCACGTCTGTTTTGACTGGAATATAACCAACTGTTTCTTAACTGGGTCTTGCCTTTGTGTTCATTTGGTCACCCCAAGAATTCTCTTCTTCCTCTTCTTGTCTATTCACCTGGTTCACTCTGTCTGAGCTAGAGAGGTTTCTAGGCATTCTCTTCTACCTTGACCTTATCCTCAGTGAGCCAAATTGTAGAAGTTGCCTACAAAGCCATCTCCATATGGAGACAATTATTTGAGCAAATCTGCTGGTTAAACAACCTACTCTGTTCCAGGCACTGAGATGCAGAATGAATAAGAGACAGTGCCAGTCCTCAAGGAGTTAATAGATCATTGGACAGATGGATCACAAAGCACGCAAATACATTCAAAAATGAAATGAGTTCTATGATAAAGTTAAGTACAGGATGTTGCAGGAATTAGAGGCCCTCCCGTGTGCTCCTGCAGCCTCCTGAACGTCCTTCTATTAGCTCCTTAGTACATTAGCTGTGTGTTTCAGTTTGTCTTTCCAACAGTCTCTGAGTTTCTTGAAGCAGGTATTGTATCTTTTGTTTTCTTCATGAGCTTGGCACAGTGGCTCATGCCTGTAATCCCAGTGACTCAGGAGACTGAGGCAGGAGGATCACTTGAGGCCAGGAGATCGAGGCTACAGTGAACCAGGATCACACCGCTGCACTCCAGCCTGGGTGACAGAGTGAGATCCTCTCTCTAACAACAAAAACAAACAAAAAATGAAATTGTAATCTTCATGCCCACCCAGTGCCCAGCACAGAGTAGGAAGTCAAAAAACACTTGTTGACAATGGCACTTGAGTGATTGTGTCCTCGTGGAGATGGCCATGCAAGAGGCTGTCCACCTCTCCACTTTGGGCTACCACGTGTCTGTCCAAGTGAGTGGCAACCCCAAGGAAGCATCCTGGAATCCTGTTGGGTTGAAAAGCACAGTACAGACATGAGGAATTAAGAGGCTTGTAAGTTCTAGAAATCTTCTACCTTGCTTTACAACATGAAAATCTAGCTTTCAATAGTTATTCAGGTCTGGGGATTAGGAACCATGATCCCTCTGCTTGTTCCTCATCTTTTCCCTCTTCCTTGAGAAACCCTCTCCTCTGCTTTCCTTTTCTTTTGCTTCTAGCCAGAGAAAGCATCCACTAAAGAAAAGAGCATGCTATTTAAAAGTAAGATCTATATACATTTTAAAGAAAGTAATTTTTACATCAGCACTGGAGAGAGATTAGAAATCTCTGTCAAGCAAGAAGGAAAAACAAAACCTTGAGTAATCTTACTACCTAGAGCTGCCCAAATCATTGCTGAAGAGGTAATGGTGTATATCCCTCCAGAATTTTCTCTACATGTATTTATTAATAAAGTGTTTGAATGAAGACTCTGGATTCAGATTGCTGAGTTTGAATTCTGGCTTCACTGCTTACTAGCTGGGTGACCTGGGTCATAATGCTTAACCTCTCTGTGCCTCAGCTTCTTCAGGGCTCTGCGGAATTCCCAGAAAGACTTAGAGCATGATGCTGCTGTGAGAACTGAGATACTATGCCATGCATTTACAACAGTGCCTGCTGCATAGTAAGCAGAAATTCATTTAATTAACAAATATTTTCTGATTCCCTATTTTATGCCAGGCACTTTTCAAGATAGCATTTAACACCCAGAAGGTCCACTGCTGTCATGCAGCTTTTATTTTGGTTAACAGCTAAACAAATGAACTATTTTTGTTACTACAAAATGCATTATATTATATATTGTGTGGAACCTGTTTTACTCATTTACAACATCTTGCTGTGTATTATGACATTTTTTCTGTGTTATGAAACCTTACGTTATTGCTAAAAATGGTAAGATAGTATTTCATTGAATGAGTATTATACTTTATTTAATAACCTACTTTTGCTACACATTTAGGTAGTCTCCAATTTTTCAGTGTTTTAAAGACTAGTCTGATGAAAATCCTTATATACACATCTTTGTGCATTTACATGGGTATGCCACCCAGACATGACTTTAGAAGTGGAATTGCAGATTAGAGGAAATGCACATGGCTAGGACTTTTGGTAGAAATGGTCTCCTGCGAAGGTTATGCACCAAACTGCAATCCTACTCACTTCGTAACAGATACCCCATCTGAACCAACAAGGAACTATTTTATTATTCCTAATTTTTGAAAATAGGGCAAAAATGGTATCATATCATTTTTATTTACATTCCTTTAACTTTCAGCAGGTCTGGATTTAAAATATCTATACATTTCATTGGCTATTTGTGTTTTTTATTTTCCGAGTTTACTATTCATGTCCTTTGAAGCTTCAGTCCTGACTTTGATAAGATGATCTTGGATATTGCTTGAGATTGAATAGCCTTTCTCTGTGAAAGACCTAGACCTGGGATAAACTTTGTGAGATAATGGTTTCAAGGGACATGTGCCCAACCTTCTCTGCTATGTATTTGCATTTTCCACTAACAATGTCTAATGTGTTATAAATTTGACTTTTTTGCACTTCGGCAGTGACACGGTTTAAATACTAATGAACACTTTTCGTATGACATCCCAGTGGGAGCAGTGGCCACTTTTGCACAGGCTGAAAGATGTTAAACGCTATCTGGTATGTGTAATGGATATGTGATTTGCTGCATGCCTGTACTTTCCTGTATGGTAGATGTTGGCATAGCTGAGGGCACATGTCCATATCTTGAGTTGAGGTCAGGAAACAGTGTATATATTTTTGGGTCTCTGTGAAATTATACAAGTTCTTCTGTATTTCAGTGTGCTGAATCTATCTCCCAAGAGATAGTTAGTTCAAAATTTGCTTCTTTGAGGAAGACTGCCTTGGTTACCCCCCAATCCTTAGATTACTTTCCCAACTCTGAGCTTTCTGAGCACATATATTTCACATCTAAATTTGCTAATGCATTGCTAAACATGTCCTCAAAGTAACTCGTGCATTTAGTTTTTCTCACAAGACAGGAAACATATTTCTTCCTCCTTTGCCTATGACCTTTTTAAGTTGGATTTGGGGCTTTATCACATCCCCTCAAAACAGACCCAACCCACAAGGTATTAATGAATGATGTAGAGTTGACTATGATTTCACGGGGAGATGGAGGAGAAAACTACATGATACAACACCCAACTATCCATAAAGACCAAGATATTCACCTTCTCTCCTCAAAGGTCCTCTTTAGCCATGGACCTCTGGGTGTCTCTGCTTCTCTTTCTCTCTGAACTCTTCCCCAAGCATTCACTGAATACATCCTTCTTTCTGTTACAAAGAAATTCAGCTGTCTTCTGAATTTTCCAGTTAAAGGCACAAGCAGATACTAATGCCCAGGAAAGCTAGCATTTTTTTCAACAAAAGTGAATTTCTTTCTATTGGGGAAGGTACTGCGAAGAGAAGGAAGGTCTCCTCCAGGTAGTTCTCCCAAAGCTATTTCACAAGGATTGGTTTTGTCCCTTCAGCCAGTTTGATGACAAGGACCATGACTTGCATTTATTTTGTGTCTCATCTCAGCTGCCTTTTCTTCCCTTGCTTCCTCCCGGGCTGAGTACAAAGCAGGTTCTCAATAGACACTGGCCAGCCGTTCTGGATTCTCCGGTCTATTTCCATCACTTTTGCATGGCAGTTGGTTCTTAGGAGACCCATGAATCCATGGACAAATGATGGAGCCTTAGTATACATCTATGTTTTAAGACCACATGTGTTTTCATTTTCTCCTTTAAAGGCCCCCGCTTGTAGGAACCATCCAGAAAGCATAGCACCTCTGCCTATGCCTTAATCAGAGGCCTCCTGCACCTCCTGGGCTGAAACTCATGCCCCTGCCCACTCTCTTGTGACAGGGTGTATGGAAGAGCTCAGAGAGTCCTTGCCTGCTTCTGCTGTGCCCATATTCCAGTCCCTTCCTGATAATTCACTAGCCTTCTGGAACCTAGAGTCTTGTTCCATAAACCTGTGGTGCTCACCTGATCTTTCCCCTGAGGCTGTGCCAGGCCCTACTTCCAGCCTGTCTGGCTCTGTGGGTCACACCTGTTCCCAAACCTTGCCTGCCTCTTGCCTATCTAGTGCTCCTCCCTCTCCAGGCATCCAATCCTTACCCCTTCTGCCCAGACCTGCCCTGCTGAGGCCCCTGCCTGGCAGGACATGGCGCCTCTGATGACCAAAAATAGAAGTTGTATAAAAGAACGGTGGGACCCAAATAAAGTTTGAAGCAGGAAATATAATGATCCTCCAAAAATATGATTCTGGTGCTTCCACAGGAGCCCTGTCCCTGCTTCAAAGCATGTGAACTATCTTTATTTTGCATTCAAACTATCTTTTGGGGCCAGGTTTCCTTCATAACAGCTTATTGCAAAACGGATCTGAAACCCTAGGGCGTTTATCTGTAGTTAGGTTTCTTTTTCTTTCCAGTAACTGTGGGTCGGAGGTATTCCAGCCATTATTAACTAAAGGACTACTCTGTTTTATGACATCTAATCAGGTGGATGTCCCACTGGGAGGACAGATTGTGCTCTTTTTTTTCCCTCTGGACTGAGGAGATAAAGAGATAAAACTCATACGTTGTTTTATTTTTTAAAAAATCAACAGCATATCCCCCTGTGAGATCTTCACGTGAGCCTGTTATGCATGGGAGCCTGGTTTTAGTGGGGGAGACCTAAAGGCTTGTGGGTATGGTGTTTTGTCCTCTGAATGGCTGGGATTGGTCTGGTCTACAAAAGTTTCTATTTAGGATCATCTTGGATCCTGGTGACTTGGATGAAAATGGCAAACTCTTAGTATGTCTATAGACCTGGGCTGTCCCTGGATGTCTCCACTTGGCTGAGAAACCAAGGTCACCCTCAGTTTGGAGATGGAAGATGTCTCAGTGCCATAAATACTGAGAAAATAGCTTCTCAGAGCTTCCATTTCCAGCTGCATAGAGTGTGCCTAATAATGCCTGCCTTGAGAATTTCCCGGGGACCTGATGAGCGCCCAGGCAAGGGTACATGTGAAACACCCAGCTCTATTCAAAGACAAAGTATTGATGGGGCCTTGGTTATGATGCAACTCAATCACCCTAGCTTCCCTATAACTAGAGTTATAGAAACTCTAGCATTCCTACCTCTATGAAAACCCTTCTTGAAGCTACTGTACATGTGCTTTCACACTGGCTGCCTCTCTGCCAGTGTGTTGAAGTAGGATTCTCCTTTATTTGTGCTGAAACTTCTGCAAACCAGGAGATATCCCCTGGGCTCAAGGCTTTGGGATTTGAGAACAGATCTGTTTTCACTCTGTCCGTACTTTTCATGATTGTGTAAGTTTCCCTCATCTTCCATCAGGGTTTGCCTATACAGTGTGAGTAGGTTTCAGTCCTTCAGACTGTGCACACACAAAGGTCCTTCCAAGGGATGATGATCATTTTAGAGCCTTTCCAAGTCTATGATGATTTTAGAGTCTATCTGAATCACTGTCAGACCTTTGGCATTTCCACATGTGCATCAGCAACTGTCTTGTATTCCATAAGTGTAGGTTCTCAGAGGACAGGAAATACCCTCTTAGTAATGTCTTAGCCCAGGGCCTGCCACAAAGCTATGGTTCAAAAAATTCATTTAGAAAGTGAATTTTTGTGAATTTATGGCTAACGAGTTTTAGGCAAATCAGTCAGTTTTCCTGGCTCTGGCTTATTAAGTCTCAGTGCTCAAGAAGCCTGTAGGAAGAGACCCCAGTGCTACCCAGGTTTTTGGTAGAGAGTAGGAGATAGATTTCAAAGTGAGATTTGAGAGGCTTAAAAGGGAATCCTACCTGCAATCCACCTTTTCTACAAGATCACAAACTTCTTTTATTCAAGGCCTACCTCTTGTTTGAACATAAGGACCATCAGGTTTAGTGGATAAACACATAGGCTCTGTGGCTGGGCTGCCCAGTTTTAATCTTGGCTCTGCCATTTGCTACATATTGACTTCACCTCTGCACCTCATTTTTCCTGCCTGTAAAATGGGGATAATAATAGTTCCTACCTACAAGGTTATTATGAGGATGAAATGAATTAATATTTCTTCAGTGTTAGGAGATGACTGGAAGAGAGTCAGTGCTGAATAACAAATGTTCCCAGGAGGGGCATAGGTAGGATTAACACAGGAAAATACCAGTATGTGAATAAATGTCTCCTCCCACCTCATGAAGGAGACAGCAAATAACAGGAGCTCTGGGTAGCACAAAGCAGTCAAGAACAGCCTTTCCAGGCTGAGGGTGGGTGGAAGTTACCTTTTCAGAAATAAGTGATAAAAATAAAAAAATTATCATCACATATGGAACATATATCCTAGGCTGGACCCGGAAGTACAGATCCTTTTTTACCTAGTTCAGTCCTTACGTCAATCTTAAAAGAAAGGTGCTGTTTTCTTCCTATGGATGAGAACACAGAGGGAAGGAGAGTTGCAGAGAGTCTTAACTTGCCCAACACCATTGGGCCAGCAAGGAAGAGCCAGGAGTCAAAGCCTGCGCTCTTCATCAACAGATCCTCTGTGTTTTCATCTATGTATCCATCAGGACAACTTCTGATCTTCATTTCATTTCTCCAGTGAGCATCCTCACTAGGATGCTGAAGTTTCTATTATCAGTTAGTCACTTGGCTTCTGGAAAGAGCACTGAATGAGATGGCAGAAGACTCACGTTCTGGTCTAGCTGACACGTACTCCACCAGCTTGGACAAGGTCTTACATCTGTGGGGCTATGGAACAGGAACTACTAATGCCTGCCCTGGCCATCTCAGGCAATGTGGTGAGGCTCAAATGGTATCATTCAATTTAAATTCATCAAAGGAGTGTTCACTGTAGACTCAAGCTGTGTTTACATGTATCTTTCATTGTAAAACTACTTAGGAAGCATTTTAAAATGCAAGATATTTTTCCTATGAGATTGGCAATGTGAACTAGTCTTTCTTAGGGCCTGATTTCTCCTAGGTAAGCTAAATATTAAGGCTTCAGAGCTGGGAGACCAAATCCTGTATTTCAGAGAGTGAGCCTCACTCTTGAGACCTCCCTGGCTTTCAGCCTGCCACTTCCAACTATTACATGAATAATAGGTGTGTTTAGAGTTGCTTCAGAATGAAGATGTCAGCAAAGATGGAGGAGTCCATCTGAAGCCCCACCATGAGGATCTCTGCCAAGTTGGGGTCTTCATGGAGCATAGGGACTTCTATCCCTGCGCCCATCCACTCAGGCAATTTTCGACAAGTATTTGTGATGTTGGGAAGTTGGGTTGGCTGTGTCCTTCACTGAGAAGAAAGATATCAAGACAGAAAAGAAGGATCTGAAAGGTAAGGGGATGGTAAACAATAAATCCAATATTCACATTCGGATAGGATGTACAAAGGTAACAGCACTGATCAGTCCCAGCCAGCATCTGTTCTGATTTATTAGTGCCCATGGTGGGAGGCTTATTGAAAATACTGACACTCACCTTGGATACAGCTTGGCTGTTTGGGGGGCTTGTAGAAGGTCTCCCTGATTCTGTGCTCTGTCAGGTGCCAACTCTTTTCCCACCTGTTTCCTAGGAATATAGTAGTTGCACAGCAAATAACATGGTCTCGGGGCTGGCATCCTTTGCAGGACACACTAGGGCCAACACACAGTAGCTAAAGTGTCCATTCCCCTGACATCCAGAAGGATGGGAAGGTTTGCTTTCATTCCCCAAACTCTGAGAACATGACCAGATCTGTAATTCTTCAGCGACCACCCTGTACTGATGCTGAGAAGGTGCTCAGTAGGCATCCAGTGAATGAATGACTGCATCTTTTCAGAAAGCATCCAGGGAGCACCAGTTTAGATGAGGTGTTGGGTTACTCAAGCTACAGAATGAATGAGGAAGGCTAAGTCACAGCTCTCAGGGAAATCCCAGCTTATGGTGAACAATTCCTATGTGACCAGTGTAAAGGACTCACAGATACCCGCATTTTATTTGTTTAAATATTTAATTTTAAACTAAAATGAAAGGTTATTGTGGAGTGAAATGAAAGAAACAAGGGATCTTGCGCATGAATAAAGACTTTTTTTGGAAGTAAAGGCCCCAGGAAAGGCAAATTCCTTTGGAAACAGCCCAACATGTGGCATTTCTCATCCCTTCCTTTTTCAAAGGCTGGTTTTGTTGGGTTTTTAACTGAGAGCCTCAGGATGGAGAAGAAGCTATCTTCTCAGCACAGAGTTTTCTCCCCCTTTTCCAAAGGGAAGGCAGATTTGGGAAACTGGCACTGCCCCTGCCCAGATGGCAGCCAGCAGCTGGCTCTGGCAAGGGGAAGTTCTCACTCTGGGCTGCTGGCTGCCCGGCCCCTCCCGTTTCCCCAGCAATGCCGGCCGGGCCATTGGAAAGGAGAGCCTGTGAGAGCCTGGCCATGCCAGCAGTGCGTCGTCACCCTGACCCGGCTGCTCTGGCTCTGGCACCCAGGCCTGCAGCAGGGAGCAGGACACACGGACCCAGCAACTCCAGCCAGCAGCTCCAGCCCTGCTTCCTGCCTCAGCTGCTGGCTTGGCCCTGTGCTCAACTGCACAATGGCTTCTGACATCCCCGGGGTTGCAGCAGGAGGGACAAAGGGTGGTGGGGATCTCAGGGAAAGTGGACTGGCCACACAAGCATAGGCAGATTTGGGGAACAGGCCCCAGATGATCAGGCTGAACCATGGCTGCCACCTTCCCACACCAGACACCTCTCTGCCTTTCAACTCACCCTATGTGTCCTAATTTCTGCATTTTATTTCCTTTCTTCTTCCCTCCATCTCCTCTCCCCTCCCTCCCTCCCTCCCTCCCTTCCTTCCTTCCTTCCTTCCTCTCCCCTTCCCTACCTTTCTCCCTCCCTCCCTCCCTCCCTCCTTCCCTCGCTTACTCCCTCCCTCCTTTTCATTTTTCCCTTTTTTCTTTCTACCTTTCCTTTTTCCCTCTCTCTCTTCCTACCTTTCTTACTTCCTTTTCTTTCTCTCCTCTCATGATGTCTTTCCCCTACATTTTTGCTTTTCTCCTCCTTCTTTCTTTTATTCTTCAAACATTTATGGTTGCACATTATGTACCAGACCCTCAATAGGTTCTGGGAGAACAGATATCATAATGCTTGGCCCTGCCACCGAGGAGCTCACAACCCATTGAGGACATCTGCACGTTGGGATGAGTCTATGACAATTAATGACAATAGACTGTGTTAAGTACAGCACTGTAAAAGCACACAAATGACTAATAATGCAGAAGAAAGAGCCATTAATTTCCACCTGACCCATTTTGGGGAAATGGAGCTGAGGAGCTGCCATTTTTAAAATTTAGTTGCTCATTCTTGCTTCTTATGCTTCTGAGAAAAAGGTTTAATGTCACTAGGTCTGGTTGGAAATAATGAAAGGTTTGCTTTTGTTTCAGCTCTTGCTTATGACTCGGGTCCTGAAGTTTGAGTAGGTAGTTAGGCTATCTGGGAATGGGGCCTGCTCTGAGTTTCTGAGTGGCTTTAAACTCAGATACCTCAGTAAATATTTGTAACAGAAAGAGTCTTGCTGTATAACTTTTTTACATGATGATCTTCAGCTGGGTTGATTGTATTGAAATAAGTATTAGGGCTTTTAGTGAAATGTGCTTGCTTTCTTCAGTGATAACTAATGTTTGCTCCGAAATACAGTCAGCCCTCCATGTCCGTGAGTTCTACATCTGTAGATTCAACCATTTTGCAGGTCAAAAATATTCCAGAAAAAATATATGATGTGTCTGTACTGTAGATCTTTGTATTAGGTATTGTAAGTAGGTATATAAGAGGATATACATAGACTGCATGCAAACACCACACCATTTTATATCAGAGACTTGAGTGTCCTTGAATTTTGGTATTTGGAGGGGATGCTGGAACCAGTACTCCACAGACACTGGGGAATAACTATAATCTTTGTGTATCTTTCCCTTTCCTCAGTTGGAAAATCATATTAAGAAAAAAAAAATACATCACCACTTAATTATCCCCAGCATTTTTTGGTGTATGCAGGGTGGCTATGGTGCTTCGCAGGACCAACTGAGTCTCCCAACATCACTGGTACCCAGTGGATGCAGGCTGCAACTCTCGTCTTGGTACTCTGTCTTGAAAACACAGGTGTCCTGTCCTGGAGCTTTAGGAAGTAGTGTAGATGCTTTGTTGTCATTAGCGTCAATCATGGTAACATAATTATTATGTACAGTTAAAGGTGAAGGGCAATATTTAAGAACATCAAATAATCCTTTTCACAGTTGGAGACAAGCAGAGTAGTCTGGAAAAGATTGCTTGACCACTCTGTGTGCGTGAGTTAATGAGAAGGTCAGGAATCCAGTGTCATTTGAGGCAGTTAGTGACACAGCAGAACATGACTTCAGATTGCACCCCAATTTGGGCTAGTTTTCTTGCAAAGGAAATGAAGTTTGTCCATATGAAATGTAAATACAATGTATTATTATGATCACTTATGTGAAAACTTACGTTCACATAAAAACCTATACACAAATGATAATCCAGCTTTTATCATAACAGCCTTTGTTTTTGTTTTGTTGTGGTTTGTTTTGGTTTTGGGTTTTGTTGCCTTAATTTTTTTTTCAAATTTTAAAACAATACAATTCACTTTTGGGGGAGTGTGCAGATCTAAGGGTTTTGACAAATGCACAGCTATGGATCTACCACACGGCCATGATAAAGCACGGCTCCATCACCACCCCCAGGCCCTCGCCCAGTGCCAGCTCCTGCTTTCCAAATGTCCTGGGTCATGCTTTGATATCCAACCCCCTTCCTTACTCCCAAGGCCGGGCAAGTACTGATCTGTTCTTCAGATCTTTTCTAGAGTGCTATGTAGATGGAACTATACAACACCTAGCCTTTTATACCTGGTTTCTTTCACTTGGCAGATTTGTTGAAGTTCACCCTTTTGCTGTTGCATGCATCAGGAGTTTGCTCCTGTTTATTGCTGGGTGGTGTAGGTGTGTGTGCAGTTTATTTATCCATTCTTGGACTCACTAAAGGACTTTTGGTTTGGGGCTGTTATGAGAAAAACTGAGATTAACATTTGTAGATTTTTATATAAAACTAAGTTTTTATTTCTCTTAGGTAAATATCTAGGAGTGACATTACGGGGTCATGTAATACATGTGTTTTTAACTTTGTGAGAATCTGCCAAAATATGCCATTTTGTGTTTCTGCCAGCAATATGTGAGCATTCCATTTGCTCCTCTTGCTGATACTTGGTGTGATTAAATAAATAAGAAAAAAATTAGCCATTTAAGTAGGTCTGTACTGGCATTGCATTGTGTTTTCATTTGTAATTTCTTAACAACTAATGATTTTGAACTTTTTTATGTGTTTATTTATTGTCTACATATCTTCTATTGTAACGTGTCTATTCAAATCTTTTGCCCATTTCTTTGAACTGGGGGCTTTGTTTTCTAATTATTGCTTTTTAAAAGTGTTTTTTGTTTGTTTGTTTGTTTTTGTTTTTGTTTTGAGGCAGCGTCTTGCTCTGTTGCCCAGGCTGGAGTGCAATGGTGGGACCACGGCTTACCACAACCTCTGCCTCCCAAGTTCAAGCAATTCTCCTGCCTCAGCCTCCCGAGTAGCTGGGACTACAGGCATGCACCACCCATGCCCTGCTAATTTTTGTATTTTTAGTAGAGACGGGTTTTCATTATGTTGGCCAGGCTGGTCTCAAACTGCTGACCTTGTGATCCACCTGCCTCGGCCTGCCAAAGTGCTGAGATTACAGGCATGAGCCACCGCATCCGGCCTAAAAGTGATACATAAAAGTGATATATATATATATATAATACATATATGATAGATACAAGTCCTTTTTAGATACAAGATTTGCAAATGTCTTCTTCCAATCTGTGATTTGCTTCACCATTCTCCTAATAGTGTCTTTTGCAGAACAAATATAAAAAAGTAAATTAGATAAAGCCCCGTGTGTCCATTTTTTTTTCTTTTATGGATAGTGCTTTTGATGTTGTATCAAATAACTCTTTGCCTAACTTAATGTTACAAAGATTTTCTCCTAGAAATTTTGTAATTTACATTTACATTTAGATATATGATCCATTGTTAGTAAATTTTTGTAGATAGTATGTGTTACGATTCTTTCTTTTCTTTGTTTCTTTTTTCTTTTGGCATATTGACATTCAATTGTTCCACTACCATTTGTTGAAAAAGCCTATCCCTTCTCTATTAAATTGCCCTTGCAGTTTTGCCAAAATATAAATAATTATATTTGTGTGCGTCTATTGCTGGATTCTTCGAGAGGGAATGTCTAATATGTCTAACATCTTATTTCACATAGTCTCTGTCTCTCAAAATAAATGCTTTCCTACTGGATAAATGGCACCCTATGTATGAACTAGAGTACTTTAGTACTTGACTAGGCAGAAGAGCAGCAGCTTTGGCAAACCTAGATTAGAATTATTTTTGCCATTGATTTTGCAGTGCGACTTTTGTGTTCAGGACTTTTTGATCCTGGAGAAACACAGGTGAGGCTCAAGAAAAAGTGTCATAAAGATTAATGAGGGCCATGGCTGGAAGAGGACCTGGGATTTATGTCATCAACACCCAGATATTGGTATGATTTCTTCTGTCTCATTTTACAGTGAAAATATTTGGAAGGGGGAGAGCAGTGGTGAAAATACCTATGAGAATAAACGTGTTGTTAGATTATCAGCACTTTAAGAGGTCTTCTTTCATAAAAAAAAGTAGCTCTTCCCATTGCCCATAGAGTAAATAGGCAGTAAACAGGTCTCAGTATCTCTTGTTTACTTTCTGCTGCATCAGGTCAAATACAAAAATTACACAGGAAATAGACTTAATGCCCGAGTCCCCATGACATTGCTTTGGCTCTCCTTTACCAATAGAATTATTCTTTTACAATTTTGGAATGAAAAACATGCAAAATAATATCTTCATATTGCTTCAATGTTTTCCACCCATGCCACTCATTTCTAATTTTTCATGGCCTTAAACTACCATCTGCTGGAAGGGTGGGAAGGACACTCGCAAGATCATTGTGTCCTGCCCTCCAGCCTCAGGCCTGGCTGGACTGGGGCCACACAAGTGAGAAGCATTTTTATCTTACTCTGAAAGGTTTTCCTATTGATGGACTAGGGTCCTGCATTCATACCAAAAACTTGGGGGTTTGACCATGGTAATAATTTTGTGTCTCATTGGGTACAGAGTTTACTGCTCAGATGTTGGGTGCACCAAAATCTCAGAAATCACCACTAAATAATTTATCCATGTAACCAGGCAACACCTGTTCCCCTAAAACTCATTTAAATTAAAAAAAAAAAAAAAAGGTTAATTCCAAGGGGGAGAGAAGAGTAGATGAAGAGATTTGTTAAAGAATAAAACATTGTAGCAAGACAGGAGGGATAAGTTCTGGTGTGCTATAGCACTGTAGGATGATTATGGTTAACAATAATACATAGTTTCAAATAGCTAGAATAGTATCAAATGTTCCCAACACAGAGAAATGACGAATGTTTGAGGTGATGGATATGCTAATTACCCTGATCTGATCACTGTACATTATATGTACCAAAACATTACTATGTACTCCATGAACATGTACAATTCTTATTTGTCAGCTTAAAAAAATAAAACGAAAAGAATGTTGTAAAAAAATAAAAGTCTAAGAAAGTAAAAAATAATAATAATTTTTTGTCTTTGGCCAACTTCGCTTTTTCCTTTATAAATCATTCAAATATCTGAAGTCCAAATACTAATACTAAGGACAGTTTGTGATTAACCTTTCCCTGCTCCAAGAAGTAGCCAGCATCAGGGATTCTTCCTTCTAAAATAGCTTAACCAGTTTTTAATACACCAGAAAGACTTTTGCTCACAGCCTTCTGGTCATTTATTTTCCTTAATAGCCTTTTATGAGGGACCTTATCAAAAGCTTGCAAGGAAATCCAAGTAAATTATGTTCCTTGGTTCACCTTTACCTACTATTTCATTAACTTTTTCAAAAACAATATGACATAGTTTTCAACATAATTAAAGGGGTTGGGAAAAAGGGAACTTTTAACTACTGCTTGACAGTTTCTGTGGTTGCTTAGGAGAGCTGGGTCACTGTTCATATTCTGCCTCCGCTTAAGGACACTAATTCATTTCTCAGGCTGTCTGGCGAGGTCAGCCACTAGTTCAAGGTGGAAATGACAAGTTTTTAGGCTTTCAAGTGTGCAGCACTCAGCTCTCCAGAGAGCACGAAGGAAGGAAACTGCAAGTTTATCCAGGTCTGACCCAGAGGAAGAGGAAATGATGGGAAGAACCAAGACAAGGGCAGAGGGAGGTGTCTCTTTGGAGGGGGAGTTACTCTGAAAGAGTCTCAGACACTCTCAAGTAACTCTTTATTATTATTTATTTTAGTGAGAAAAGGAGGGACTGATAACAGAACTTGGGAAAATGTTTAGAGTTCCACAGTGGGTATGCAAGGCCAGAATGCGAGGGTGAGCAGAGGCTGGCTAGAACAACAAGGAAAGGGTTAGGAACTCAAATAAGCTCACACAGCTAGTAGTAGCAGTATTAAAAATCATCATCATCATCATCATCATCATCATCATCATCATCATCATAACAATAGCAGCTGTATTTGTTGAGTGCCTCCTTTGTGCAAGTATGTGCTAGGTATGGGCACATGCCCATCTCATTGAAGCTTAATAACCAGGGATGGGAGATATCATTGTCCTCATTTATAAATGAGAAAAACAAGGCACAGAGAGTTTAAAGGACCTGGTGCAGTTCACACATTTAATAAATTATCAGGTTTGGCATGCGATCTTCTCTTTTGAGTTCTGTAGTACATGGATTTTCATGATGCTAGTTAGTCAGTTCTTAGCACATTCCATAGCAAAACTGGCCTGTAAGTCAAATATTTAAGTAGATGTTCTAAACATTCTAAATATTAATTACCAGTTTTCATAAGTATTATTACGCAATGGTTTTTAAAAAGGCAGATCATATTTAATTTGTATTAATGATGTACCAAGGCATTTCAGGCTTGCAATTCTTAAAACATCTTTATGAATCTCCATTTTCATTGGCTTGAGAAATTGGAAGTGCTTGTTTACAGAAGACTCTGGATGACAAAATGCTAGTAAAATTGGTTTTTAATGTAGAAAGGAACTAGTAAGGAAAAGCAGAAATGCCTCCATTTCTTTTTGGCTTACTTCTTGGTTTCCACTGTCTCAGTGCCTGTTTTTCCTTATGTCCTGAGAAACGGGCCATTTTTAGTCTTTTCCATGACTTCAGAAAGCCCACCATAATTGTCCTGCCACATGCTTCATGCTCCATAGGATGTGATGCCCAAATGTTGGAAAGCATTTGTTTTTGAAGTATCTTTTGAAGACTTACATCCTCTCCCGAGGTGCTCCTGCAAGCTGCTAAGTTCCAAGTGACCATGGCACCTTACCTTCTGGTCTGTCCATGGCTCTGGTGAAACACCCAGTATCTGAAGGGAGCAGGTAAGCACCTGAAGGCACCTCTGCCAGGCCAAGTGGCCCAGCTAGTAGGCTCCCAGCTCCTGGTTTGTCCAGACAATGACCATTCAGACCAGAAGCCTGAGAAGCTGAAGAACCAGAAAAGCAACTTGGACTTTTTGTCAATGAATGAATGTACTAATTGGAAAGAATGCAAACGTTGCAAACTGAGAGAAAAAGAAATATCCTTCAGGGGAGGAGGTGGATGTACCCTCATGGTGGTGGGGACAGGGGACCTTGGGTTTGCTTGTTACCTCCAAGTCTTTGCTGGTCTTTGCAAGGTCTCTGAGTCTTGCTGCAGGACGGGTTTGGTCTGTTACCTGGGTCCCTGGGCTGGTGTCACAGACGAGTGGCTCCTTTGTTGTGTCTTTTAGAGTTTGCCCTTAGTCCTGCCCATGGTCCTGGCCATTTGCCTCTGGAGGTAGAATCCTTACACTCTGTAGCCAACGTGTTCTAATCCCAGGCTTCCATATGTCCTCCTGCCTCTCAGTACCATTATATCATGCCACAGGAGTATTTGGGAGCTTCTGGTTCCATGTGTACCAAGGACAGACAGACCTTGGGAAGCCAGAAACTCTATTTCATGGCGTCTAGGCAACTATCTGAGCCAGGCGAACTTACCTGGCCATAGTACCATGTTGCTGATTGTTGGATAATTCATAGTGGGTCCCTTGAAACCTGTCAGTGTTTCCATTTTGTCTCATTTGTTAAATGGGAAATATTTTATTTGCATTAAATCCCTCATGGCCGAGCGCTGTGGCTCAAGCCTGTAATCCCAGCACTTTGGGAGGCCGAGGTGGGCGGATCATGAGGTCAGGAGATTGAGACCATCCTGGCTAACACGGTGAAACCCTGTCTCTACTAAAAAAAATACAAAAAACTAGCCGGGCGAGGTGGCGGGCGCCTGTAGTCCCAGCTACTCGGGAGGCTGAGGCAGGAGAATGGCGTAAACCCGGGAGGCGGAGTTTGCAGTGAGCTGAGATCTGGCCACTGCACTCCAGCCTGGGTGACAGAGCGAGACTCCTTCTCAAAAAAAAAAAAAAAAAAAAAAAAAAAAAAAAAAAAAAAAAAAAAATCACTCATAAGTAATTTTAAAGTAAGTTGGACCTGTGCTTTTAATATGAAAATGTTATTTTTGAAGCATCTAGTTGGTGACTGAGAAAAGAAAGATAAGAAAGATAATATTCTCAGTTTGTTCAGTCATCAACGAGGAGTCAAGTAAATGAATAACATATTGTAACACAACACAGATAGCCATAAAAATCACCAATCCCATTTCCTATTCCAGAGTATACAGGAAGACTTCGTTTTCTCCTTTTGCAGTTTTTTTGAGGCCATGTGGCAGGGTTCCAGTCAAAAAAATTAGGGCAGAGGGATATAAGCCACTTCTAGTCATGTCCCTTAAAAGCATCTTAAAGAATATTTCAGTTTTCCTTCCTCTTCTACAGTCAGCTAAGAGGCCATTGGTTTGAATTCCTGAGTCACCGCTTGGAAGAGAGCCTTCAAGGAGAGCTTCTAGACTTGCATTGGATAGCTACGTAAGGAAGAAATAAACTTGTGTGTGAAATCACTGAGACTGCTGTTACAGCAACCGGTATTTATTGCTGTAATATAGAAATTGGTACCAGAAGTGGGATATTGACATAACCAAACCATATTCCTTGACCTTTACACAATCCCAAGTATTTATCATTGGTTTAGTAATACAGCATCTGGCAGGAAGGAAACTAATACCAGAAAATGGAAAGATGGGGATTCATGTTACGTAGTGATAAATCCAACTATTGCTACTATTGATGAGAAGTTAGTCCATGTGCCTGGTATATACCTTTAGGGGAAATGGTTAGCAAACAGAATTTTAATAGTGGTATTGGCTAATGTTGAAATATCTCTTTCGTGTATTACAAGAAAGTTACAAAAAAGAGATGACTCAGGAAATAATTATTGAGTTTGTAAGCAGAAATAGAGTAGAATACAGAGTCAAGAAATTTGGCCTCGTAGGGTTGGAAAAAATAAATTTCTTTTAGACTCAAACAGTAAGATATGGCACCAAAAATGACTTTAAGTGATAAATATCTAGCAAAAGTTCTCAACTGAATGAAGTCATTTGAGGTGAAAATCAGATTAGTCGTGTGGTCTTCTCACCTATTGTTTCTTATAGCCTCAATGTAATTAGGTAATTACGTTGGGGAAAAAAAGGCATGGAGGTGAAGACACAAAGAAAAAAAGGTAAATTTGATAACAATGTTTAGAAAGTAACTCTAGGTATAGTTACTGGCACTTGGAACTGACTAAAAGCAAAGAGATCTACATCATCTAACATTTTGATAGTTGTATTACGATGAAACCAGGAGCCTGGACTTAAAAGGCCTTTGCTTGGTCCAGGCTTAAAACAACTTTTGAGTTCCCAACACATTGCAGACCAAGCACATGTCAGGTTTCTAGAACTGTACTGCTCTGAAGGAAAATGAGTTCCCCTGAGCCTACTTCACATGTAGCTAAGGAGAAGAACAAATACAGGAGTCCTTCCCAGAGTCAAGTCCACACATCTCCACCACACCCAGAGTATCTGAGCTTCCCATGTTGGCACAGAAAGGTTTCAGCATTGCCAAGGACCATGATGTGTCTTGTCTCTTATTTCCCATTACAAATAGTACTATTTATTGTAGTTTTCCCGTCATTTTCCCACCATTATGGTATGGTTTATGATGGTGGAGATCTGGAATACAGATAACTAATGTTTTACATATGAAGGTCACCGCACTGAGAGGGGCTGTGTCAGACTAATGAATAAGAAAGATGGTGCCTCACCCAGATATCCTGGACATTGATCTGGAGGTGGTGACCGAATGGGACTTTGGGTGTTTCCCTTGGCGTGGGGTGAGTGTGTTCTGTGAGAGAAAGTGGGAAATGAATATTTGGTGTTCAGAAGGGCAACCCATGGCAAGAGACTTTCAGCATTCACCATTTTTGAGTCTCTCCTTGGGCACGTAGGAAGATTACGTCTTCCAGGCGACCCTGCAGTTACATGGGCCAATGGAATGTGAGAAGAAACAATGACTGTCACTTGTAGAACAAGCATTTTAAACTTGGTGTGTCTGCTCTATATTTTCTCCCATCTGAACAGCTGGAGGCAAAGGATGTGAAGATGGGAGAGCCACATAATGGAAGGATCCCAGATTTCAGAGCTGTCACTTGGAGGAGGGGCACCCAGTGAAGGTATCTATCTAACCCACACCATATCTTCATGAGTAAGAAATAACCTTGTCTCGAGGTATAATACTTTGGAAGTTGTATTTGATAGTGGCCTGCATTGATTTCCGTGACTAATATACTGTTCTAAACTAAAGACTGGTTCTAAAAGCTGGGAAAGCTCTTTCTCTTGGAAAGAGTGAAATTGTCCCCCTACCCCATCATCATCATCACCATCATCATCATCACATTTGGTTCAAAAAAAACTTTTTGAGTTTCTATAGTGTGTCATGCACCGTGGCAGATCTTAGAATGGAAAAAGGAATAAGACACTATTCCTGGTCTTGTCCATAATCTGGTGAGAGAAACATATATAAACAAATAATGAAATAATTATTTCCTAAATCTGACACCATTAACATATGACACAACTAGCTGTTTGGAAGTTGGGGGTGGGCAGTGATAGGTAAAGGCCTTGCAGAGGAGGTAATGTATGTATCAACTTCTAAAGGATGAAGAGGGATTTTCTAGGCAAACAGGGCAAATGGAAGCCTTCCTAAGTACAGGAAGAAATGTGTGCAAAGGCATATAGGTATGAAAATCAGGAAAGTGAAATTGATGTCTACAATGAAGATAAAAAGCATATTTATGACTCTCATAATTATTATCAACTTCATCATCCCACCAACATTATTTATTAATTTCCATGCAGAGTGACCATATGGATTTGATCCCTATCCTTCAGAGGTGCTCAGCCCAAGGGAACACGGGTAGTAGATTAAGCACTGACCAGGTGAGTTAAGCTCTATAATTTACTGGTTGTAATATGAGCCAAATCACTTGTCATATTTACTCTTTCTGATCCATAGAACTGTTGTGCAAATTCAGTAAGTAAAACATGTGAAACCTCATTTGAAAAAAATAACATAACGTATATGTTTATGTTTTTATAGTAATGAAGGAGGGTTGGGGCAGTAGGACAAGAGTCATAGAAACTTGTGTGCTATCACACAAAAAGGACACGTTGTACTTCTTTCTGGTGGTAGTTTACTGGTATCCTCAAACAAATCATACCTGTGGGCTGGGGTACACCTGGTGAGCTAACTATTCTCGGGGGCCAGGGGCACGCTGTTGTAGTGAAGCCCATGGGGAAGGCTGGGCCAGGTGGGATGTTTACTCAGTGTGCCTGAAGGTGGTACAGCCAGAGCAGGGGTCAGGATCAGAGATTAAGAAGAAAACATTCTAGTCAGAGAGTGGCTTGTTTTTGGCAGGGTTCAGAGGGTAGTGAGTGAGTAAAGCTGTAAAAGGAAAATAAATCCCAGCTCTGAAGCCAAAAAGATAAACAAGTTAGGATGTAAAACATAAGTGAGATAGGACAAGTGGTTCAGAACTAAGGCTTCAAAGAGTGAAATCACTGAAGGGACACCTTTCATTGTGTTCCCTTTCACGGCCTGGGTGTTTGGCAGGGTAGCACATTTTTACATGTGAGTGGTCTAGGTGGTGACAAAGAGGCATGGACCTCAGTCTTTTTTCTTTTCTTTCTTTTTTTTTTTTTGAGACAGAATCTCACTCTGTCACCCAGGCTGGAGTGCAGTGGCGTGATTTTGGGCTCACTACAACCTCTGCCTCCCAGGCTCAAGCGATTCTCATGCCTCAGCTTCCCTAGTAGCTGGGATTACAGGCACGTGCCACCATGCCTGGCTCATTTTTGTACTTTTAGTAGAGTTGGGGTTTCACTATGTTGGCCAGGCTTGTCTCTAACTCCTGTCCTCAGGTGATCTGCCCACCTCAGTCTCCCAAAGTGCTGGGATTACAGGCATAAGCCACTGCATCCAACCCCAGTCCTTAAACTGAACATTATTGTTCTGGTCTTGAGACTTGAGAGCTCCAGGTGAAATAAAGATTTGGAATTTCCTGCCATCTACCTTCCTCTCAATTGCTAGGTATTTGACACATTTCAAAGCTTCATCATAGCAGTGACTCTTGATCTATCAGTGGCACCTGAGGAGACCATGAAGTAGGCATGGGAATGCTATTGGCCCCCAATAATTGGAAATAAGTCCCTAAAATACCCCATTTTGTCTTAGTGATCCATCATGGAGTTGTTATCCATGCATCTCCTAAAACCTGTTTAAGCCTATTTTGATGGTCATAATACACAACCTGGCAAGGACACAAAGCCCTCATAGTCAACTGCTTTGTAAAATAGTGCTTTCACATCTTTGAGATCCTAAATCTACCTCTTTAAAGATTGAATGCTTCTAGTATTTTGAGATCTGATAAACCATTTCATTTTTATCCATTGAGATCTTCAACATTCTGACTGAGGTGTAGAGCATTATCTTTATAACCTAAGCCTATATGACATTACCTAACTGAAAGTTACTGGTGATGCATCTGAGAAGCTCAAACCCAGCGAAACTCATCCTAGAAACTTGGATGACATTGCAGCGTGTCCAACCCATCAATAAATCCTTGGAGCTTTAGCTCTCTGCTCTTCCCCTCCCCCACAATTACAGTGCCGTCTCTTTTGGGAGAAGGATGGTGGAATTACTTTGGATTGGAATTAATGGTATAAAGAGCTACCTTCTCATCTGAGTAATGCTGATTCATCTCCATCCCTGATCATTTGCTACCTATTAGAAATATCCTGACAGCCTGCATCTCATTACCACTGCAGCAGGGCCAGCTCCCAAGAATAACCTTCTAAGGAGGATGAAATGTACGCCTGTGGCTTCTAATACCAGGGCATTCACATTCATATTTTTAGCAGCATATATCAGAGTTAGCCCAACCTTTAGTGTACTGTATGTACTTTTAATAATCTCCATAAAAGCCTGATTTCCAATCCCTAGGCTCAAGCTGACAGTGTAAATAAAATCACCCAAATCCACAGGGTAAGAGAAATGAAAATGACATGGATTAAAATTTGGTCAAACCTCTTTCTTTTTAAAAATTCTGCTTCCCTTCCAATTGGATCACGACCCTCTGTGTGCTCAGCTTAAGACCAGACGGTATGCTTTCACTTTTATTCCTCTCTGCAGCAGGCTTACAGTATTTAGTGAGAGTCTGTAAAGAATGTGTGCTGGGTAGAGAGTTAATACCATAATCCCCCATCGTTGGGGTCAAATGCTGAATAGAGCAAAAGAATTAGAAAACATGTTACATACAATGGCAGGAAAAAATGCATCAGCACGCTGTTCTGTGAACACCAGCATTCATCACCCGCAAGTAATGGCCATGAGGTAATAGAGTGTATAAAGAGATGTGTACTTGAAGTGTAATGTGTGCACTGATGCAGGGATGGGAGACTTAAGCAGAAGTCTAAATACCCATATACTCTGGGAAGTATTTGTCACCATGTTTAATTGCTTCTTTTTAAGTAACTGCTTGGATTTAGTTCCTAAGTAACACATTTAGCCACTAAATTGTTTCACAGAGTGGAACCTTGAGCTATCTCTTTTCACTCTTCAGCAGTGGGTGTGAATATAGTTCTCAAAGTGCTGTAATACATCTGTCTCTGGAGAATTCTCTTAATGAACAAGTAGAAATTTGAGGCACCTCAGGAAAAAGAGTTGAACAGCTACCTTCTATTCTGTCTTGGGAAAGTCAACCAAACTCCCCTGGAGTAAGATTACTAGCGAATAAATAACTTTGTATGGAATTTCTACAAAGAGGAATGAGTGTGTGTGTGTGTTGTGTGTGTGTAGATGATTTAATCATAAAATGACAAGTTGGATTTATTTTAAATAAGATTCTTTTGTCTTAGTCCATTTTACTTTTGCTATAGCAGAATACCACAGACTGGGTAATTTATAAACAACAGAAGTTTATTTGGCTCATGGTTCTAGAGGCTGGGAAGTTTAACATTGTGGGGTTGCATCTGGTAAGGGCCTCCTTGCTGTGTTATCCCATGGGAGAAGATGGAAGGGCATGAGACAGTGCAACAGAGAGCAAACGAGAGCTGCATTTGCTTTTATAGAAAACCCGCTCTGGAGATAGCAACATTAATCTATTCAAGAGGGTAGAGCCCTCACACCCTCATCACCTCTTAAAGGTCCCGCCTCTCAACACTGTTGCATTGGGGATTGTGTTTCAAACACATGAACTTTGGGGGACACATTCAACCATAGCATCCTTTGAAGTGGTAACTATTAAAGATTTATATTTTAAGACTTTTATTTATTTTTAAATTTACATATAGTAAAATTTACTCTTTGAGGTGCAGAGTTTTATAGTTTTGACAAATGTATAGAGTCATGTAAGCATCACTGTTATTAAGATACAGAACACTTTTATCATTCTCAACAGTCCTTTGTGCTATTGCTTTGTAGTTAAAATTTCCACCCCTCACCCCTGAAAGTCACTGATCTGTTCCTTATTTCTATAAGTTTTGTCTTTTCCAGAATGTCACATAAATGAAATCATGTGGTATTTGCCTTTTAGGTCTGTCTTCTTTCACTTAGCAAATGCGTTTAAGATTAATCCATGTTGTAGTATCAATGGTTTGTTCATTTATATTATAGAGTAGTATTTTATCTTTGTAATTTTCAATGGCATTTCAAGACTAAATGACTGAAAGCTAATGGCCCTAAGAATAAAACTATTAGGAAAATTATTAATTAGGGTTTTAGAGTTTTCTGTGAGGGATTATCTTTTGTTTACTTACATAAGACACCAGGATACATGAAAATACAGAGTGAGGTTGGATTCTAACCGGGAAGTATAAGACATACTATGAGTAATTTAGCATGTTAGCTTTTTCTCACAGGGCATATTGACTAAACTACTAAAGACATATTATTTCAAGTAAATAAGTTATTATTGCTCAAAACATAAATATTAATATGCCCTTAATTGTAGATGTTATCTTTACATTTCTATTAGTCCACAGTCAGTCTCCCACTCTTCTCTACTGGCTACTCCTCTTCTACCTGACCCATAAATGCTAATGTTCCTTTTCTCACACTACACCTGTTTTCATGGAGAAATCATTTATACCCATAAATAGATAGGGATGGCCAGTCTACATCTCCAACCCAGGTTTCCCTCATGAGTTACAGACATATACAACCCAAATACACACCGTTCCAAATAGAGCTCAGTATCTACCAAACCAAATGGTTCCCCCTTCGTAGGATTTTCCATACACTTCTCTTAGCTCTTATCTCACTTCCTGTTTCCTCCACCAGACTAAAGGCAATGAACATGTGTCTTTCCCCTAGTGCCTGTTATATAGTAGGAATTCGTAAATATTTGTGGAAAGAATGAGTGCATGTGATACTCATATGCATATAAATAGAGATTTATTTCTACTCCAAACTCCAATGTTTATAAATGGTTTTTATATGAACAAGTGACTAGGATACACATTTGTTTCTACTCTAACCACCAACCACCATACCTGCACAAAATCTAGAGGTCAATGTCTGTTTTATACAGCAGAGAAAATAGCACATTTCACTTTTCTTCCTATTACATTTTCTCATTGAGGTCATATTTTTTATTCAATCTTATAAATACCTTTTCATGTCTTACAAAGTTCCCAGGTATTATTTTCACTGGTTGAATAATATTGCCTCTAAAAGGAGTCCTTCTTTTACCCTGAAAGTTCAGTTTGAAGAATCATGAGGACCTCGTGATAGAACTAACTCCATTCAACAGTCTGTACTTTGTACCACTGGTTCTCAAAGTGTGGTCCCTGAACCAGCAGCATCAGCAGCCTCTAGGGACTTGTTAGAAATGCAAATTTTGGGGCACCACCCCACACTTTCTGAAACAGAAACTCTAGTGTGAGATCCAACAATCTGTGTTTTAACAAGCTCTTTGGGTGATTTCAGTGCTTGCAAAAGTGTATGCAACTATTGTCATACACTTCCTAGTGATGGTCCGCTTGTCATATAGTATCATCCTGAATTAATTCTCACTCTTGTTTTTCACCCAGGCCCCTCATCAGTCATAAATCATACTCATATTGAAAACAAGCCTGTGTATTTGACAATGAGTTTATAGAGCAGGGCCTGAGGTCTTGTTGTACATAAAACATAAGAATGGCAACTGTGTTTTTTTAAAACTTAGTTTTAGTAACAGAAAATTTCTTCAAATGAAATATTATGCAAAAGCCATGTGTGTGTGTGCGTGCATGTGTGTGTGCATGTGTGTGTATGTGAGTGTGTGTGTGTGTGTCAGACGAAAGGGAATTACTATGGTTGACTGTTATGAAAGCAGTCTGCCTATTTGACTGGGCTTCCTCCTGGCTGTCCCCTTCTCCACAATACCTCCAGGAAACAGTTTGAAAACCTCTGAGTCAGTGGAAAGGGAATTAAATATGGATCTGGGGACCTCGGCTCTAGCCTGTTTCTTTAGTCAATTCATTTAGCATTTCTGGGCCATACTTTCCTGATCTGAAAATGATAAGTTACCTTTAAAATTTCTCAACTAGTTGGAAGTTCGTTTTTTCTCTTCTGTATTTTTAGCTTCTGACAGAAAGGAGTATGGACTGTCTTGAACATTCTCTCTTCCTTGGAGACATAGGAAAGAGCTGTTGGCTTTGCCATTTGCTAGTCCTCTGACTTATTCTTCAGTATTGACTTAGAGGCATTAATGAATAAACAGGGCTAGGCTGCCACCATTTTGAGTGCCAATAAAGAGAAGGAAAGCTTCCATGAGAGTCACATAAACATTTAACAGATTTTTAATCCCGGCATTTGACTGGGAATGTGGGCTGGTGATGGGGGATATGTGAAGAATTGAGAGTATAGCAAAACACAATTGCATTGGCCTTCTCTGCCACCTCCTCCCACCTTCTCTCTCTCCTCTCCCCTCTTCTCCCCTTCACCCTTACTCCTCCTCTTTCTCCAAGAGCTTGCAAGTTGCTGGCCTAGAGTCACCCTTCCCATAGTACATCATCTAACTCTCTGTGTATCCTTGATACTCCCAAGGCCAAAATCTAAAATGGGTAACATAAATTTTGGTTTACTTTGACATTCCCTCCCACAACTCATTGGGTTGTGGATTTCCATCTTCCTCTTTCTTGCTCCCTCCTGCTCCCCCATTTTCCCTTTCAGTTCCCCTGACCCTCCCTGAGGCCTCTTCTAAGGGACAACTCTAAGCCAGCTGGCCTCCTCTGAGTTAAAGGGAAGGTGAGCGCAGGTGGGAACCGTGATGTCCCACTCTGATGCAACAGTAGGGTTTACTGTTATGTGTCTTATGGGAGCAGGGGGTAGAACAATGGGGAACCTGAGGGGGCAAAGTGTACTGATCTTATCTTCTTGTAGCTTTGTTCTGCATAAACTCTCCTCTGAAGCCATCTGGAAAGAAGGCCTTTCTGTCCTCTGCTCAGCCAGTGGCAAGGGGCTGATTCTCAGGGGTTCTGAATGCTCCATCAGTCATTCCCCGGCAGAGATTTTGATAGAAATACCAGACATACTTTAATTAAATGTGAACTCCCAAAATGGCCTGGTAGGGAAAGCATACTGATAAATATCTATGCTATTGCTTACATTTGACAACACACTGTACTATTTGTGCACATACAATTACTTTTTAAATGGGGATTTAAAAAATGGAATCTAGATATATGTTTTTCTATTTTCTTTTGTTTTATGAAAAGCTAAACTACAAGACTGCTTGGTCTGGATAGCTGTCAGCCCCTCTATGTCCCTTCCTTCTTTCTCCTGCATTTGTAGCTTCCCCCACACTTTGGTCTTCTTTCCTGCAGCTTATAAATGGGTGCAAGTTTCACCTGTCTTTTTACTCTCATGTTCGTCTTTCTTTCCTGCTCTGCTCCTCTTTCTCTATTGACAGTCAAACTCACAGAGACCAGAGTTAATACGAAGGATCTGTGATGGTGCCCCACTTTCTTCCTCCAATCACCCATAAGTCCTTTGGATTCCACTGTCCCGTCCACACCCCCAACACTACTGAAACTGTCCTGCCATTTCAAATCCCATGCAGCTTGTCAGTCATTGTCACATTTGACCTCGCTAAGGGAAATTGACGATTTCCTTTGGAGTCTGTTCCCTCTTTGGGAGCCCACAACCCCTTCTCTTGCATCTTTCCTTGTAGCTTATTAATTTATGCTTCCCAACTTTTGCTGTTTTTTAAATGCGGGTGCTTCTCGTGGTTCTGTCTTTTGGCCTTGGCTTTTCTATGCTCTTTACTTCTCCTGGACAAAATGAGCTATGCCCTGGGATTTAGCCATCACCTGTCTGCTGGTAGTTTCCAAACCCACTTCGTCATTCCAGATCTCCCTCTCATGGACTCGACACATAGGTATTTTGGAATGTCTTTACTAATAGGTATCTAAAAATTAGGTTTGTTAACAAATTAAGATTTTCATCTTACCTTTAACTCTGCCTCTTTTGCTTGGTAGATGGCATCGTTTGGCCACCCAAGTGAGAAACAGAGATGCAGCCAAGTCTTGACTATGCCTAGATCCAATCAACCAAATCCCCCTGATCCTACATTAGACATTTCCTTCTAATGTTTCCACCAAACATGATTACTATTGCTCCTGTTTTGGTTCAGGTTGTGATCACTTTTCATCTGGGCAGATGCTCTCTGGAATCCTGCCTTCAGTCTCCTGCACCTCCAAATTACCTTCAATTCACTCTCCAGATGATATGTCCGGAATAGCATTATCCAGTACAGTAGCCACTAGCTGCCTACACCTATTTAAATTTAAATTTATTAAAATTAAATAAAATTTAAAATTCAGTTTCTTAGTTACCCTAGCCACGTACTGAGTACTCAGTAGCCCATGTGGCTAAGTGAACAGTGCAGATAGGGGACATTTCATTCATTTTAGAAACTTCTAATGGATGATGCTGTTCTAGAACACAGTATGACATATCCCTGATTGCTTTACTGATGATTCCATGCAGACTCCAGATTAAACTCTAAATTCATCAGCTTGGCATGTAAGATCCTGCCCTCCACCTCCAATATTTGAACCTTGTGCTTCAGTCATGCCCACCTGCTGCCCCCACCTCCAAGCGTCTTTACTTTTTGTTGTGCTGTGTCCTGTGCCTCCAGTTGGATAGGCTGCTTCCCTTTGTCCAGTTAGAACACCTGTCTGTTCTTCAAACTCAGCTTAAGAACCATTCCATCTGTAATGCTTTTCTTTGCCTTTCTAGGCACACTTCAGGCTCACCTGTTTATGACTTCCCCTGGCAGTTTATGTGACACCCATCATAAACTCTCTTTAAAAATGTACTTTTCACTGTGAAAGGCTGAAAATGGCTCCACATAATTGTGAATAATGGCAAGAGGGACTTGGCAGATATGAATAATGATCAAGAGATAGGGAGAGCATCTTGGATTATCTTGGCAGGCCCAATGATGCAATCACAAGGGTCCTTATAAGAGAGATGCAGGAGTGTCAAAGTCAGAGATGCAGAGAGAGGAAGGATGTGAGACTATGGAAGCAGAGGTTGGAGTGATGCATTTAAAGATGGAGGGCACCATAAGCCAACAAATGCAGGCAGCCTCTAGAAACTGGGAAAGACAAACAGATTCTTCCCTGGAGCCTTCAGAAGCAACACAGCCCGGCTGCCTCATTTTGGATTTCTGGCTTCCAAAACTATAATAGCATAACTTTGTATTGTTTTAAACCACATAGTTTGTGGTAATTTGTTTCAGCAGCAGTAGGAAAGCATACACTTACTTCTCTATTGCAGCTGAAATAGGAAACATCTTTTGCATCTATCCATCCATCTATCTGTGCCACATATCACTGGACATAGATTTGGTGAGTACCTGAATGTGCCAGTCCTGGTTTTGTACTGATGTTAGAGTGTTGAATTAGACCTGGCATTACTGTTAGGGGAGGTATGAAATGGGTAAAGAAGAAGGCAGGAGTCCTGGAAACTTGGAATTTTACAGGTAACTGGGGGCTAGACTCTGAAGGACCCCTTAGACCACTGTCTAAAGTTGGGATTATTTTCCGTAGAAAATGCAGAGCCATTGAAGATATTTGCATGATGAGTTCATGATCAGATTTATGTCTGGCCTAGTTTGGAAATGGATAGACGCTGAAGACAAGGAGACACATTGGGCTGCTGCAATTTTCTGGGTGAGAAATAAGGAGAGAGTAGTAAGGAAAGAGATCTGGTAATATTTGGGTGAAATTTCAGAGGCAGAATTGATAGGAGTTTGGACCAGAGGCAGTGGCATTGATAGGAGTTTGTGACCAGTTAGACACTGTGCAGAAGGGGGCGGTGTCCAAGATGACTCTGCTCCAAGATGACTCCGAGAACGGATGACTCTAAGCTCAGTGCCTGGCACACAGTGGATAAGAAACAATTGTCTTGAATTGAATTATGCGGCAAAAAGACAATGGAGTAGATCATCACTGGGAGGAAAGGATGATGCCAATGAATATGAATAGTGGAGGAAAATAAATAGAAGAATAAGAGCGTGTGTGTGTGTGTGTGTGTGTGTGTGTGTGTGTGTGTGCCCCGGCAGGGTGCTGGGAAAAGAGGATGTAAAACATGTGCCTGGTTATCCTGCGTGATTTTTTCCTGCTCAATTTAAGCTTTTGCCCTTTAAGCTAGAACCATGTTTAGAGAGTGAATTCAGAAAACTGTGTAACCACCTTGAAGATGCCAGATTTCTCTCAATGGCAGGCTTACCAACATTTTGATCTGGAATGGTTTTGAGAAGGGGAGGGAGAACAAGTGATTTGAATTGATTTTTGATGCATTTGTTGTTTCATTCTGGAATGACGGAAGTACCTTTGTTTCCTCCCCCTCCTCAGCCTCCCATTGTTATGGGGAATCATGATGTCTAAACCCAGGAAAGGAATGTGCTCTGGTACTGTATGAGGTTATATAGGGCTCCCTTGCTCAAGACTTTCTGCGGGGGCTCATGGTGGTGAATATTTGCTACATTGAAATGGCATTTATGATCTCAGCTCCTCAAAGTGTCATCCCAAGCTCACCACACTGATGCAGGAATAAGCACAATTATCTAGCAAAAGTCCTGAAGCTGATGTTGCCTTCCAACCATGCTCTGCTTGCATATGGACTGTGGTCCCGGCACAGTAGAACAGGTGGGCAGACAAATCTTTTCTTGTATTTGTGTTTCTAGAGAATGTTGTTCTAACTGATATTAATTATGACTTTGTAGACTGAAGGAAGGGGGAAAGTCTTTCAATCTAATTAGTTTGGGAAATTCTGGGTTATACAAATATACCTGTCTTTAGGACTTCTCAGGACCTTTACTTTATGCATATGACCTGTGACTGTCTGAGAGTAGAATAAAGATTTTGCTGAACTTACTGGACTGCAGAGCCCTGTAACATTCTGTGGAATAGCATTCCACACACCAGTTTGGAAAGTGCTGTCCTATGAATACAGGAGGACCAAGGTGTTCTGCTATGCCAGGTACACTCAGCACGAGGCCACGACAAAAACACTTAGCCATTATCCATCTTCAGATTTTCCAGTGAACATGAAACACCAAAGACAGACCAAAATGGTAATTGGACCAGTCTTTTTCTTCTGATACTTTTAGTTTAGGGTTGAATGAAACTTTGCTGATGGACCAGGACATAGGTATGACTCAGAGCCACTTCTATCATCAGCCCATAGCCTACTACACTTGAAGTTTCATTTCCTCCTTCCCCCAACCCCCACCATGGCTTCTATTATAAAGCAATTCATGTTCGTTTCCTTCTTTAAAATTGTTTTTTAAATACTTTGAAAATATTGGGCAATTTTCTTTGGATATTGGAGGATAATCCAAGAGAAGCTAGTCATTTATGTTCTGTTTCTCTTAATTCCATGTAACTACTTTACAAGTGTGTAGTATTTTGCAGTTTTCAGGGATCTTTATCACCTACAATCTCATTTGATCCTTTAAACAACTGTATGAAGAGCAGAGGATTAAGCCCCATTTTATGGAAGAGTGAAGCAAATAGCATATTTGGATGCCTGCTTTGTGCCAGGTGTTCTGCGAAGTGTTTGGCATACACGAGCATATTTAAAGCTCTATTCAACACTATATAGTAGGACATGTATTATCCTTATGTAGAAATGAAGAAATTGAGGCTAAGAGAGTGAAGTCACTTGCCTAGGGCCACATACCTTATAACAGGAAAGTCTGGCATTTAAACTCATGTTTGTTCTATCCACAAATCCACTCCCCTTCCATCATGCCACCCTTAAAGAGGAAGCTGGGACCAAGGGCATCTAAAGATCTGCCCAAGTTCACACAGAGAGTTTGGGAAAGTACTGGGATTAAGACCTAATTCACTTAACTTTTAGTCCAAGGCTCTCTCTGCTACATATTTTGCTGGCCCACAGGAAGGCATTTTCAAGAATAAGTGATGATTTGTGAAACGCCAGCAGCAACAATAACAACTGCATGAGAGCAAAGAAGAAGAGGGAAAAGGCAGTGGCTCAAAGTCCCCACCCATCCTGCAAGACCCTCGATGTTGAGAGTAGAGGACACCCTGCATTTCTGAGAGAAATGCCACCTGAACGTCACTGTCTTGTCACATAGGAAAGGGTCTGGGACCACTGAAATATCTTAGGGGGATTTGGCTCTTCATGCCTCTTTTTTTTGATGAACAAGTTCTATTCAGTTCTAGTGATATCTTTTTTTTTTTTTTTTTTTTTTTTTTTGAGATGGGATCTGGCTCTGTCGCCCAGGCTGGAGTGCAGTGGCACAATCTCAGCTCACTGCAAGCTCCGCCTCCCGGGTTTATGCCATTCTCCTGCCTCAGCCTCCCGAGTAGCTGGGACTACAGGTGCCTGCCACCTCGCCCGGCTAGTTTTTTGTATTTTTTAGCAGAGACGGGGTTTCACCGTGTTAGTCAGGATGGTCTCGATCTCCTGACCTCGTGATCCTCCCGTCTCGGCCTCCCAAAGTGCTGGGATTACAGGCTTCAGCCACCGCGCCCGGCCCAATTCTGTCTTATGTTCTGTTCTTTATGATGACAGTTCTCGAAGTGTGGCCTCGTGATCCGCCCGTCTCGGCCTCCCAAAGTGGCGATATCTCTTACTTTGACCAATCAGACGAATATAATTTAGTAACATTTAGTGAGCCTCTTCCCCATGTGAATCCCCCATGCTGGTGTCATGGGGATAGCACTGAAGGTGAGTGGGGCACACTTTCTCAGAGCCTGCAGACTACACAGAGAGGCGAGTGTGAGAAGCACTACTCCAGAAGTACAAACTGCCAGGAAAGCAAGAGGTGAGGTACTTAGAGGGATTAAGAGGGAATCCTGGGCATTTCTTTCATATAGTGTTCACCTTAATCACTTAGCACAATGACTGAAGGCATCTCTCTTGTAACTACCATGTACTTAGTTCATCAGGGACATTTACTGTGAAGCCCCTAAAACACAAGACTAGGGCACATTTTTGTTGCCACTCTTCCAAATCCACAGTCTTTTTAAAGTTTTCCTTGAAACCAGATTGGAACAAAAAGGTAGTTAACGCTTCTTTATCCTGATTCCACCCTGAGAGCTCCTTGATCCACACTAGACTGGAGAGGGAAGCAAAAGAGAGAAGTGATCTGGTCTTTATTTGGCTGCCAAGTCCCAGCCCTCTGGTTAGGAGTGACTGTATGTGTCTTGGCTCCACCTCAGTTTCCAAACTGTCCCTTTCACTCTCTGCAGTGGCAGCAGAATCTGAGTGTGGAGGCTTGTGCAGGATTAGTACTGATGGGAAGGGTGTGTGTTTCAGTCAGCTCTGGCTGCTATAACAAAATACCATAAACTGGGAGGCCTAAACAATAGAGATTTGTGTTCTCACAGTTCTGGAGGCTGGAAGTGCAAGATTAAGGTTCTGGCTGACTCAGTTTCTGGTCAGGGTTCTCTTCCTGGCTTGGAGATAGCTTCTTTTTCCCTATGTCCTCACCTGGCCTTTCATTGGGGTGGATTTGTTTGTGTGCATGCGTGTGTAAGGATGTTGCTCTCTGGTATATGGTCTTATAAGAACCCTAATCCTATTGGATCAGGACTCCACCCTTAAGATTTCATTTAACCTTAATTACTTCCTTAAATGTCTCACCTCCAAATACAGCCACACTGGGGGTTATGGCTTCAACATATGAATTTGGGAGGGACAGAAACATTCAGTTCACAAAATTTGCTCTCTGGCCCCACCCAAATTCATGTCCTTCTCACATGCAAAATATATTCATTCCATCCCAGCACCCCTAAAAGTCTTAACCCATTCCAGCATTGATTCTAGTCCAAAGTCTTATCTAAACTTCATCTAGATCAGATGAGTGAGACTCAAGTTATGATTCATCCTAAGTCAAAATTTCTATCCAGTTCTGAGCCTGTGAAGCCAGATGAATTATGTGCTTCCATAATACGATGGTGGAAGAGCACAGAATAGACATTCCCATCCCAAAAGGAAGAAATCAGGAAGAAGAAAGTGGTGATGGCTCCCAAGTAAGTTGACAACCTAGCAAGGCAAATTTCATTAGATGTTAAGGCTCAGGAACAGTCTTTGGTTCAATGCTCAGCCCTCCAGGTCTGTTGGGGCAACAGCATCACCCAACATAATTATAGGGTACCCTTTAGCTCCATGGAGGCAGCCTCGCCCTCATAGCACCAGACCATGGCCCTGCACCTGTGGCTCTTGACAGTGCAACCTGGTTCCCCAAAACTGAAGAGGCCCCACTGGGCCTGTGCTGGAAGTGTCAGCCCTGATGATCTCTGAATTTCCTTTGGGATCATTCTTTCCTTTTCTTGAAGAATAAAGCATATTATTGGCCAGATAACTCTATTGTCCAGCCCTGTAGAATCCCAGAAGTCTGGCAGTTTCTTTCATCTCCTACCATTTTTTCCATCCTCTTTAATCTTTTAGTCCAGCTGGCAGAGTTTCTGCTGGTATAATCCCATCTCTATTCCTGGGTTTGCTGAGGTGGCTGATCGAATTCGTGGTTTACACCCATACTAATCTCTTATTAAACAATTGTTCAGTCACACTTCTAGTGTTCTCTTCAGAACAAGCTTTCTCCTTTTATTTTTTTCAATGTATATAAGCTGAGAATTTTCCAAATCTTCAAATTCTGGTTCATTTTTTGCTTAACAATTCCTTCAATTTTTCTTTCTCCTCTCACATTTTACTATAAGTGATAAGGAAAACCCAAGCTGCTCCTTCAACACTTTGCTTGGAAATGTCCTTAGCTAAATATTTAATTTTGTTGCTGGCAAGTTTTATCTTCCACAAAACATTAGAACACAATTCAGCCAAGTTCTTTGCCACCTTATAACAAGGATCACATTTCTTCTAGTTTTCAATAACCTGCTCTTCATTTTCATCTAAGACCTTACCAGAATGGCCTTTAACATCCATGTTTCTAATGGTCTGTTTATCATATTCCATAAGATGATAGAGGCTGTCTCTGTACCTCCTGTCTTTTCTTACTGAGCCCATACCAGAATTGGCTTTAACTTTCATATTTCTACCAAAAATCCCTTCAAGGCAATCTAGGTTGATTCTAGCATGTACCTCAAAACTCTTCTAGCCTTTTCCCATCACCCAGGCCCGAAGCCACTTCCACATACATTTTCAGGTATTTGTTACAGTAGCACCCCACTTCTGATGTTAAAATCTGTATTAATTTGCTCAGGCTGCCATAACAAAAATGCCATAAATTGGGTGGCTCAACTGATTGTTCTAGAAGTTAGAAGTCCAAGATTAAATGTCTTGCAGGATTGTTTTTTGGTGAGGGTGCTCTTCCTCACATGGCAGAGAAAAAGAGATAGAGAGAGAGAGAGGAGAGAGAGAAAGAGAGAGAGAAAGAGAAATATCATGTCTCTTCTTATAATAAAGATACTAATTCTATCAGATTGGGGTTGTGCCTTTATGACCTTATTTAATCTTAATTACTTTCTCAGAGGCCCCATCTTCAATACAGCCATGATAGGAGTTAGGCCTTCAACATATAAATTTAAGCAGGAGTGAGAGGTGGTCACAAACATTCAGTCCATAATGATGTGGGAAAGCATTCTGATTCTTTTCTTGCTCATTCAGGCTGTGGGGGTTGATTGAAATGGTGTATCCCAAACGGGAAAGGTAGTGGATGGAGCAAAGGCCTGGGAGTCAGGGGAAAGGAAACTACTTCTAACTTCTTTTGGATTATTTTACTATTCATATATTAGTTTCTTTAGCTATTGATTGAGAATCTATAAATCAGGCCTTCTGTGATAAAGAAAAAGTTTGAGGATTATGAGGGAAATATGAAAAATGGTTTAGGCTTCATAGAGAAGAAAAGGCACGGTGTAAATCCAAGGCAGTTACAGCCTCCTGAGTGAAAAATTCCAGCAGGTTCTTTCACATTGGCCATACTTATGTGTGCCAGTGCCCAATAATTTTCCCTCTTGCACATTTGGGCTTCCAGATCATTAGGCTGAGAGAAGCAAATTCTTCCCTTGAGAAAATGCACAGTCACTACTTCCCCACTGTCCCCCCAGTCATAGGCTGAGGGAATCTCTGAGAATCTCTGGAAGGGACTTAAAAGTCATTTAGTCCAGCTGCCAGTATATTCCCTTGATAAGCAGACAAGTGGGAATATAAAATAAAAGTGCAGTTAATTTTCAATTATTTGGATACAGATTCTTCACAGACACAGAGTGAAAGATTTGTGTATTTGGAGGTGGTGATTGGGTTTCCTCTTATCTTTTTCTTCTGCAAGCGAAAACAATCACAAATCATTCCAGTGTTCCTTAGAGGATTGATTTCAAACTTTTGAAATCACATAAATTGAAGCCACCTTCATCTATGTTGATGCTGCCTTCATTTTCATTCCAGAAACTTTTGGCTATTCCCCATTCAGAAGGGATTGACTGCATTTGAAATCGGATGACAGAGGAATTGCTCTCCCTGATATTACCCTTCAGCTACATCCCAGTACCGGGAGACTCTGCTAACTGCTATTGCCATAATGACTAGCAATCAAGGCACAATCACTGAAATGAATTAAATTATTAATTTCAATAGCACCCCATGGTGCATTTACAAATTCCACCATCTGGGGAACATAAATATGGAGGTCCACATTCTAAACTTGGAGGCATAGTGCTGGGTGCCAAGGGCTGTATCTTTGAAGGCAGTAAAGATTTTTCAAGATACTATATGTGGAGCAGCAAGCTGTGCATTTCAGAGAAGGCTGTGTCCCTGGGTCTCTATTAGTGTTACCATTTATTTAAGGCTCCCTCCCTCCTTATTTTTTTTAACCAGTTCTTATTGATAGACCCAAAGTATAAAAATATTAGTTTAGAAATGGTACAGGATAGGAAATAAAATACAAGTCTGACTTGAACTATTTAGTCACCTACCTCCTTTTCTCTTCATTAAATTTCCTTTCCTCCTCCCCCAAAGTTGATTCTCTTATTGACTTTCTTCCAACATGTAAATCTCTGTGTTAAGAAGTATGTTATCCTGAGACTGCTAGTCTTGAGTTTCAAATGTTTTCAAAATCTGTCTAAAACTTCAAGATAATTGTTGTTGAAGCAGAGGGGATGGAGGATCCAGGAATGGTATGTAACCACTCAAATAAGGGATTTAACTCTCCTTCTTCAGGTAGAAACTTTTGACCAGATGTTGGGGTTCAGTGAGCCTTCTTTGTTTGCCATCTGTGACATCCCCAAAGGCTAGGAAGAGAGGGGCACTTCTAAAGAGCATATGTAAATTACTTCCATGGAGCCCTGCAGGGGCTTTTTCCATAGGCCAGCTTTTTCCTAAGGTGGATTACCCACCTTAGGAAAGCCAAGTCACAGCCAAGTCACAGCCCCATCCTCGCTTGCTACACACCATTTCTTACCATCTACAGCAACTAGATTTGTAATGCATGGGTCCACTTAAGACACAGAAGAGAAATGAGAAATGCAGAGTTTTCAGAATGATAAATAATTCTAGAACATCAGTGGGGTTATGCAGCTCTTGATATTTTTGTTCTCTGTATTTCCAGAACTTTGGTGTAATTTTGGGGTCTTGACTAGCTGGTGAGGAAGATGACTGCTCCCTCCAGTGCCCCTACATGTGCACATCTAATTAGACAGTTTAGCCAGCCCTAGAAATTAGTGCAGGTTTGCAAACCAGTGTGATTTCTGGTTGAGACTGAGGACATACTCCGAAGGTCTTCCCCATCACCCATGCCACCTCCATTTGCTGATGTTCACTGGCCTTTCAATGGAAGATACCTCTGGTATGTGAGGTTAAGTGAAAATATTTCAGGATGGGATGTTTTTAGTAATTGTATTTTAGGTTGATTACCTTCCATTCCCAGTAGAGTCAAACATCAGAGTAGCTTGAGATATAGTGGTCTGAAGTTTCGGGAATGGGTGGGTTTGGACTTGATTAGAATTTCATTTATGTACTGTTTTAGATGCCATTCTCATAACTTAACCAAATTAGCCTGTTATTAACAAGTTCAGACAAGAGAACAAATAGACTCTGCAATCACAATGCAGTTAAATGCAACCTCTGACCTTCATGGCAGGTCCTTGCCAGCAGCTTCTTTTTCCTTCCCCAGGTTGTAAGCATAAACGTACGCTGAATTTGAGGCACTGGGCCTCTAGTAACTGCCATGTCCTGAGTTTATTAGTGACAATGAAGGACCCAAAATCAGTGATTTATGCAATTTAGCCACGGCTCTCCCCAACCTCTATGGGAGTTAGTAGACTGGAATAATTACAGACTAAATAGTGATGATAAGGAGGAAATGTACTGTAGTTGGAGTTAGTGGGCTGAGAAAACAAATGTTTCCAGTCTCAGGAGAATCTGTTTGCTGTTGTAAAGGAGGAGAAAACTGGAAGCAAAGAGACCTTGCTCTGATCTGTATGAGTTCAGTAACTGGGGAAGACTATGTAAAGTTGTCATAAAAAATCCAGGAGGTGGTAAACACAAAAACCTTTAACATCCCATTCTCTGTTCAGCCTAACACCCAGCAACAGGATACCAGGACAAATACTTGGTACTTTCTTTGAGGTGCAAATCTTAAACAGTTTCTGCTTTGCACTCAAAGCCAAGCTGGTGAGCCTGGAGGAGCTGCTGTAACTTTTCTTTGGAGCCTGAATTTTCTTCTGACTCAAACACAGGAGAAAACCTATCACACAAAAGAACTGAGAAACTTCCCGGGTTTGGGGGGTGAGCTGGGGTCATTCAGTGTAAGCCAGTCACAACAGCAGCTCTTGGTAATTACAGGGCTTCTTTTCTCTTTGAGTGTCAAAGTAGCTCACCCTAAACAACCATCACTTCCACGTTTCCCAGCTGAATCTCTCCGAGGACCATGTCAAGTGGCCTGGTCAAGGCCATGGTGGAAAGCCCAGGTACATGGGCACCTAGGAAGCATGGCTTCCTGCCAAAGGCAATGTCTCCCACGCACACCCCCGCCCGAGTCTCCTTGAGGCTCTCTACCTGGATAGACAATGCTACCAGACACTGCCCTGCAGCAGATAAAGAGAAAGAAGATAACTGGTACTTCTTTCTGACATGAAACCATATGGTGCCATTAAGCAAAGTGGGAAGAAGAATGCCTGGGAAAATTCAAAAGTATGTTGGTTATGCCTTAAAGGATAAGTAGTGTGAGAAAGAATTATTTTCTCACTTCTTGGGTAATATCCACGCAGCCTTCACCTCAGGAAGGCAGAAGCCTGCCTGAGTTTGGTTTGAAATAGACTCAGCACTTCCTTTTCAAGGGTATATGCTTCCCCAGGTGACATCCTTTCAGGTGAATTTTTTTTATAATAAGATTTGATGGCCAATTTAATTGGTCCCTAGGACCACAGGATAGAAAAATCATAAAGCTCTATGGAGAATTATTTGGGAGAAATCTATATAAAATCCAGAGAATTCACAAATTGATCTCTTATATACCCTTCATTCTTCTACTTGATGCTTTGCCAAGTTTTTCACTGGGCAAGCAGCATCAGATCTTGCTTCTTTAGGGGTACTTTCTGAGAAGGTTTGGAAGAGATTGATTCCACTGCAGGGTTCTCTGGCTACTCCAGGCCCTGTGTCCCTGCTCTGCAGACTAAGAGAACAGTATCTCCCGGTGCACATCTGTAACCCATTCACGTGGGCGGGTTGTGATCCACCTGTGGGGAAGCGCTGCTATTCTGTATCCAGGTGTGCTTGTTGGGACTCTCCTAGATGAGAGGGACCCTGCTTTACTAATGCCTCTGAATGGCTGATTGCAAGCCTGCGTTGGGTGCTTTGACTTTTAGGGCTGCCTCCAAAGCTCCCAAGAAATTAATCACAGGAGTCCTCTCCATTTGAGAAAAATCCCACAACTCTGGTTCAAAGAGTTACACATGGATTCCTTGGGGCCTTGCCTGTGTGATGCTATGGGGTCATCATCGGATATTATTGTGTGTCCTTGGACATTACTGGGAATCACTGGAGAATCTACATGATTTTCATGTGGTTAGGTCAGGCCCACCCACACTTCAGGGCTACCTCTGGCCCTGGGCAAAGGCGGGTTGATCTGCTTCTGAAGATGGATGGCACGATGTATAGCACTATTTGGGCAGCCCAGAACCAGCTATAGACCCTGTCCTCTGATTGTTCAGATATTTCATATTTGCCCGGATCTCTGATACTTGGCCCCTAACTCTTTTAGGGGAGGTTCTCTGGGAAACAAACTTTGAGATGGGCATTTGTCTGCATGTGGCTTATTGGGGAATGCTGTCAGAAGGGACCAAGGGAAGCAGGATTGGGCAGAGGCAATAGTTGAACTGTGATACAATTTTAACAGAGGCTTGGCCAATCTCACAGTGAACTCTAGAGTTAGGATGGCTCTTTGGAGTTGTCCCAAATTGAGACAAGAGTGCCCTGGAATTTTATGCTTCCTGGCTCCGAGTGAGGCAGGGGTGTTCAGCCTGAGCCAGTCATGAAGGTAGCTCTTGGCAATAGATGAAGAGCTGCTCCGGGGAAGGCAGTATAACCTTGGTGAGGCTGCTGTCTTCAGTTGAGGGCAATCCCCAGAAAGGAACTCACCTGTGAACTAATGGAGGGGAATAAGTGTCTTGGTCTTTAAGGAGTATGTGCGTATGTGTGTGCAGTTCTGAGTACACTTCATGGTAAACACTGTATAGTACACCCCTTGAGCCACTCAGATATGTTTCATTTGTCTGATAAATTTGCCCACTCTGGAAATAGTCCCTCCAGGATTTTGAATGGTCTCCTTGGGAAAATTAACTGCAGTTCCCACTGCAAGAACTGGTATTGAGGCTACAACTGGTGTTCATCATCTCCTTCCTCTACGACCCATTCATATTTTCCCTTACTAGCAACACCTCTGCCCTCAGTTAGCGCTTACACTACAATAGCTCATACTCCACAGACCAAGGAACCTACCAAGCATGTCAGTTTCAGCTACCAAGTATGTCCATTCCAGCTGCACCACGAGCAGACAAGGAAATGACCACAGAGTGGATCCGTTGACCCAGTGGACTCACTGTGAGCCAGCCCTGGGCTAGGGCTCCATTCGCTACATTGTCTCTTTATGCTCCTGTTCTAAAAGGGTCCACAATGACATTTTGGACCCCCAGTTCCTTTTTGGGCACCTCAGACCTCGTATCTGACAGTTCTCACATATCTGAAAGTTCTCAAATATCTGACAGTTCTCAAATATCCCCCTTTGCCTAATGTGTGGTTACCTGAACAAGTAGCCACACATGTGGTTTTAAGGAAGGGTTTGGGGGAATTATTACTGTAAATTTTTGCCATGGTATTGCAGGGTCCTTCCTCATGGGACCTGACTTTTCCTTCAGGTGATGGCCTCAGATCCAGAAACTGGGCAAGGAGTCATAACTTACTGGGGCAGCTTCCCTCAATCCCTTCCTCCTCCATCCTTGATTTTCTTTTGGTCATATAAACTACACAGAACCCTTGTTGGCTGTATATATTTTTATAGTTTGCTCCTAGAACGCTAAGTTCTATGAACCATCTCCGTGGCCCTCAGTCCTGCTTCCCTTGCTGATCTTGATGCTTATACTCTTATTGCACCCAGCTTGCTTCTGATTGTGACTTGCCATCACCTGACTTCTGTTTTACAGCCATCCTATCATCTCCACAGCTATAAAGGAGCCCAGTTTTGTAACAGCAACTCTTACTATCAACTCTGGTCAATAGAGGACAGCTGGCGCTGAGTTTTTGAATGGTGCCGGTGCCCCCTCTTACTAATGTACAGGCTTACCTTGGAGATAATTGCACATTTGACTCAAGACCACTGCAGTAAAGCACGTTACACATTTTTTTTTTGGTTTCCCAGTATATATGAGTTATATTTCCACTATATTGTATCCTATTAAGTGTGAGATAGCAATATGTCTAAAAGATGTACATGCCTTAATTAAAAATACTTCATTGCTAAACATGCTAACAATCATCTGAGTCTCCAGTGAGTTGTTATATTTTTGCTGGTGGAGGGTCTTGCCTCAATGTTGGCTGCTGACTGATCCAGGGGGGTGGTTGCTGAAGGTGGGGGTGGCTGTGGAAAATTAAAAAAATAAGAAAACAATGAAGTTTGCTCCATTAGTAAACTGTTCCTTTCATGAAAGATTTCTGTGTAGTGTGTGATGCTGTTTGATAGCATTTTATCTATAGTAGAAACTCTGTCAAAATTGGAGTCAATCTTAACTAGATCTTCTGGATAACTTGCTGCAGCTTCTCCATCAGCATTTGCTGCTTCGCCTTGCACTTTTATGTTACAGTGATGGCTTCTTTCCTTAATGTCATGAACCAATCTCTGCTAGTTTCCAACTTTTCTTCTGCAGCTTCCTCACCTGTCTCAGCCTTCATAGAATTGAAGAGAGTTAGGGCCTTGCTCTTAATCAGGTTTTGGCTTAAGGGAATGTTGTGGCTGGTTTGTTCTTCTATCCAGACCACTCAAACTTTCTCCATCCCAGCAATCAGGTTGTTTTGCTTTCTTATCATTCTTGTGTTCACTGGAGTAGCACTTTTAATTTCCTCCGAGAATTTTTCCTTTGCATTCACAACTTAACTGTTTGGTGCAAGAGGCCCTGCTTTGGGCCTATGTTGGTTTTTGACATGCCTTCTTCATGAAGCTTCATCATTTCTGGCTTTTGATTTAAAGTGAGAGATGTGCAACTCTTTCTTTTACTTCAACACTTAGAGGCCATTGTGGTGTTGTTAACTGCCCTAATTTCAATACTATTGTGTCTCCTAAAACAAGGAAGTACAAGGAGAGGAAGACAGATGAGGAACAGCCCATCAGTGGAGCAATCAGAACACACACAGCATATATTGATTAAGTTTCCCATCTTGTATTGGCCCAGTTCTTAGTACTCCAAAACAATGATAATAATAACAATGATCTCTGATCACAGATCACCATAACAGATACAATAATAATACATTTGAAACACTGCAAGAATTACCAAAACTACACAAAGACACAAAGTGAGCACATGCTCAAAAAAAAAATGGTGCCAATAGACTTGCTGAACAAAGAGTTGCCACAAACTTTCGCTTGGTAAAAAACACAATACCTGTAAAGTGCAATATCATTCTGTGAGGTGACCCCCAAATTATCAAAAGTAGCCACCAAGTGTGACTGTGAGTCAGCACGATGCCAAAGACATTTGGGTTAAAAGCATTTCCCCAAATGTTCCGATGTTTGTAAGTTGGTAAAAATGAAATAGTCAAGCAACTGACGGATTTTTCCACTTTCATTTTAAACCGAATTACATGATGTCTATCACATAAAGTGTTAGTGACTTTCAGAACTTAGATCTGTATATCTTAGAGACTGTGGACTCTTAAGTCAACAAACACGAACTTAGGAGGATTCCCTCTCAGAAGGTTCCCAGGGTCCTGCTAAACTCTGGTCCACCAGGCAGGTTTCAATCTCTCCTGCCTGGCCTTTGAAAACAGGAAGGAGAAGGAGGACCTGGTTTGTCCTGTGGCTCCAAACTAGCAGGGGAAGGTGATTTGTGTAGGTGGCCAGGAACAGGAATCTTTGGTCGATGAGGTGGAAGTGTCTGTGTCCAGCCTATCACTGACGCGATTTCAGGACACAGTCACTCTGCTCACTCCATGGAATGGCATCAGTGCGCAGGGTGACAGGAGATACCTACGTATTCGAGAGGGGCGATGATGTAATGGAGGTGCTAGAGAGGGCTAGTCAAGAAGTGTTGATTTCTATGAAGGCCCTGATGCTTTCAAGTATGAAAGACAGTGGTTTCAAATGCTAAAAACCAAGGTTTGTTCTCAATCCAGGGTGGGGTTGTTTCACACCGTTTTGGGGCTAGTGTCTGTTGAAGTTGAAATTGCACATTCATCGAGAGTTTATTTCTTCATCCTATTGCCCCTTGGCAAGCTCTTGGAGCAGTGTGGTTACTTGCCCAAGGTCTCCCCAGATTTTAACCTAGGCCCCCTGCTTTTCAACCACTTCCTTTGCTTTGAGACCGCTGTCTTCTGTGTGAATTGTTCTGTGGCTTTCTAATTTCTACCCTAGCAAGTTTAAACTACTCTGCCTGGCAAGTGTTGCTACTTTCTGGATGGCCCACCTGCCCCACCTTATTTTTACTGATCAACACCCCTGTTCTCTCCACCTGGCTGGCCTCCTGCTTGTCTAGCACACCTGACTTCTAGGACCTTACTTGTGCTGTTTCTCTTGTCGAATATACCCTTCCTTTTGCTCTATCCAATTTCTACCCTTCCTTGAGGCCTATGCAAAATCTGCCTTCTTGTGAAGACTTCTTCGTTTTTTTCTAGCATTCCTTTCTCTCTTCTCTGCAATCCTGTGGTATCTAGAGGCACATCAATGCAAGTTGACACTAAAGTACCAATTGTTTAATAATGCTTTCACAGTACTGTATTTACTGCTTTGGTACTAAAAATAAGGGCTCCTTAAGGAAAAGATCCAAATCTTCCTATATTTTTGGTGGCAGACGGCGAGTTCTTGTTGAACACTGGCAGACAGAGCTAATAGAGACTGGTACTCTCTCTTCATCCCTCCACCCCAATTTTCTAAGCTAGTAGCACTACCCCATGTATATACCCTGGGGGTTCAGGATATGCTAAAGTCCACACTTGGCACCCCCTCTACCAATCCAGAAAGGTTCCATTGATTGAAAGCCTTGTCAACATCTGTGCAAGAGTTTGAATTGTTAGTTTTCACATCAGATTGTTTCAATCTGGAAATTTTGAGCCTTTGCTTTTCACAGTGGCCTGACCATGCTGCAAATGTGCTTCACTTCTGACGTCTCTTAGGTCCTGCTTGGTTCTCAGCCTCTTTGTCTTATGTCAAGCGTCCTTAACCCCTATGCATAGGCACATCCTCTCCCAAACTCCAGGACAAACATTGTTTGCCCATGAACAATTTAAGGAATGACAGCACAGTCTTTTGTTATTCCAATCCCCCAAACCTTGGTCTAGAAAGCTGAATTGTTGACCTTGGCCTTGTTTCTGAGCCATGTGCTCGCATTTGCTTTGGGTCTGAGAGCTGGATCCAGTCTTATTAGCTATCTCAGAAATGCAACTGGTACTCCAACATCTATCCATTTGAGGGTTTGTGCTGCCTTGCACACTTCTCTGACGTTGGCTGCTTCTCTGCGCCTCCTGGTATTGACCTCAATTTAGTTTCCTGCTAAAACTTCCCTTTTTATGCCACATTGTGTTTGACACCAATCATTTTTCTAATTTCCACCTAAGTCCACATGCCACCTGTTGGATTAGACTTCCTTCAGACCTGTTGTAGACTCTGCTCCCTACCCACTCTACTGTAGAAGTGGAATTAGTTCTGGAACTTCATCCTTCTCAGGTTCGCCTGGGCTCATACATATAACTTAACCATATCCTGGGACATGGCAAAAGCAATTGTCTTCAAAACTCAAGTGGGCTCTGCATGAGATGCATCAACAACCGGACTACCAAGCCCTGAAGTGGGAAGGCAGACAGGGAGTGAGGAGCCTGTGGTTGCATGCTATGAGGGCAGCACAGGGAAGATCTGAAGGGAGCTTGCAAACCAGGAGAGACTGAGATGGGGTCTAAATTCATGCCAGGGGATGGAATCCGAGTACAGGTGACAGGCAGGAGATACCCAAAACTATATTGATATTGCTGTTATGGCAGGGCTGGAGAAAGCTAGGTGTGAATAATGTCAAATCCCCAATCAGAGGGGCTGATGGTAAGGGAAAACTGAGGCATAAAACTAGTCATATATCAGGGCCAGTATTGAATGGAGATCCTTAGTGAGCATTTAGGTTCCCAGAACTCTTCCCAAGACTTCAGGCACCTGATCTCCACTGTCTGAATGACTGAGAGGTTGAAGTGCTTTCTTCTTTCGTGAGGCAACTGGGCTAGCCTTTGGGAACAACCCCAAACTCTCAGTGGCTTAAAACACAAAGGCTGATTTCTTGCCCATCCTAACATCGAAATGGTAGTATAGGGTCAGGGCCATCTTTGCTCTATATTGTTGTCACTCAGGATCCCAGGATGACTAGGGACCAGCACTCCTAGTACTCACATCTCAACAGGAGGCCCAGGTTTGCCACCACAAAATCGAGAGAGTTGAATATAAGGACTTGAATGTTTTGAATGCTTCTGCTCACATTTCATTGGCCCAAGCTACTTACAGTGGACACACTTAACTTCAAAGGGCAGAGCTGTGTAATTTTCCTTGCACCTGGAAGTAGAGGAGAATGGGATTTTGAGATAATAGTAATGCCTACGAAATTGGGTCAGGATCAACTCATGACTTTGGCTTTGTGATGGCTGTAAATTTTATGTGTATGCTTGGCAGGTGGGACATGGGGGAAGTTTAATTATTGTCTCATGTTGAGGAGAGGGGAAGAAAGCATTAGCAGCTAAATACATAGGGTCAACATATACTCTACAGAGTAAACCATATTCTGAAATACAGCTGCAGTCTGGAATCTGGAACTGTGATTCACCTTTGTATGGGCCAAATCTAGCTTCTGGGCATGCGTTTTCTCATTCATTAATTAGTGCTGCCCTTAACATATGAGCATAGTATAAAGCTAAACCAATGCCATCAGAATTGGCCTTTTTTTTTCTTTTTCCCAGTAGAGACGATGTTTCTGCAATGAACCGTCCATGCGCTTTCTCTCCTTGTCCTCATTATGTAAATCACACCATGTGTGAGCTGGTTGGCCCTAGCTAGGGTTGTGGCCCATGGCTATAACTGGTCTAAGAGTCATGCCATTATTTTGGGCTTTACTAGCATCACATCTTAATTGACCAATTCAGTCATTGCATCACAAGAGCTCAATGAAATAACTTCAGTTTATATGAAAAAAAAAAAAAAAAGAACTATTTAGATGTAATTCAGCTTATATTTTAAAAATTCCTAAACAATTACATAGACACATATGCTTATGTACCCCCAAACATAAATCATACAAATCTCTTCTCTTTCAGAACAAGGAAGTTTTAAGAACCACTTTGAGGAATGTCTGTGTTTTCATAGAATAACAAGAGTAATTTCCATTGTCAAACTCGTTGTTGAAGTTTGTCTGCCATAGATCCCTCAGTAGACACTCCAAAGAATAATTCTGTTCCCAGACAGAGCTTCAAGTGTCAGGACTTACAGTGTGGAAGGGATTCAAAGAGGGAGCTAGGAATGGGGATCACAACTGCAGAAGATTCAACAGGGCATGTGTCTTTGGCATCTTTGTAAGAAAGTATACTCCAGTACACTTCAGCACATTCGTTGTCTTGGAGTGATGCTCTCAAAGCCTTCATTGCCTTCCATACTAGACTACATTGTCAACAATTCTTGTTAAACTGAGCCATTCAAGGAAGGGACAATTTCAAGAAATCTCTTGTGGATGTCCATTCTGTGATTATTTGACTGGAGAAACGTTCTCTTTTTAATAAACCAGCAGTTGTAGGCTTTTCTTGGCTCTAGGTGAAGAGGTGACTTCCCTCTTTGATTCAGTGTTCATAATTGGGCTGTCTGTTAGCCAAGGTGGTGAGAAAACAATGCTAATGAGGTCAGGGGTTCAATGCCCACGTGGGTCAGTTAGTGTTTCTTTGTTCTTTGGCCAAAAGTCTATATCCTCTAACTGTGTCCAGCCACTATGATAACAATAGAGACTGGGAGAGAGTGAGGGAATGTGGATGGCTCCCTGTAATATTATTCTTCCTACTGTGGAAAACAACTCCAAGTTCATGTCCTTTTGTCAGCAAAGTCATCTTCAGGGATGAAGGAGTACCCATTAAGAAGCAATTAAGAAAATAAAAGGTATAGTTCCAACAGCAGTGTCAAGGAGGCTGAAGCTACAAGATCAATTGTCATAGCTAGAAATCAGCTGGAGAAGGCAGCAGCAGTAAAAATAATTATTATCCAAGGCCAATTTTCAATTTCTTATCATCCAAAGTTTCAATGTTTTCTACACATTTGTGTAAGGTATAAAGTATATTGGTTTGAGTCTCATCTCTCTCTCTTTTTGTTTTTCTCGGCCACAATCTATTAGAGATCCTAATGAGTAATAAAATGCCCATAGACAGCCAGAAAAAGAAGACTCAGATATTCTCATAAGCAAGACCTCAGCCCTGGAGTAACTTAGGTCTGGCTTTTTATCACAATTCATGATTGCCCCATTCTGTACACTACTTCCTCAGAATTACTGTGCCTTCTGTGATGCTATGTGGCAACATGAATCAGGGAAGGCACTAGCCTAGCATGATGGGAAAGACTATGGGCTTCTATTTTGGGCAGACTTGATCTTATGACCTCTTAGTATTGTGTGTGTTTGTATGCCTGGGAAAGCCACTTAACTGCCTAGAGCTTCAGTTTCCTTACTTGTAAATTGGGGATAATGATGTTTACCTCATAAGGCCATTGGGGAAGTATTCTATGGCCGTATATGAAGTCTGGCAAATCTAGTATGATACCTAGCATTTTGCAAGCATTTTCCCTGATGACTAGAAGTTTTGTTGTTAACATTGCATACATTTCTTTTCATTGTTTGGTAAATTTCCCTGCACTTAATTGCAGAACCATCTGTGTAGAGCAGCCATTACTAATATCTCATTGGCAGATGCTAGTAATGGTGTTCCTGTATCCCTTAGCCCACCTGAATTCGCTAGAGCTACAATAGACAGTTGACATCTTCCCACTTCAAGGGCCTGGGTCTGTCTGCTTGTTGGCATAAGAACTCTCCAGGGCATTTGCAAAACTTAGAAGCATAAGAGTTTATGCTCCTAGGGGCAACCCTCAACCAAAAGGAAGATGGAGATAAGGGGGACTTAACTTGCGACCAGGTGGAATGATTCTGAGACATATTTCACATGGCTTCTTAGAGGATTCTCAGCACAATGAAGCTCAAATTGCCCACAGCAGCCACCCATTAAGGCAGCTCTATTGGCTTTTCTCCTTTCTTTGTCTCGCTTTTTTCACTTTGTTCCCATTTCTTCACTTTTGATTCCTGAGTTCACCTAAAAAATAAATTTCTAGCACTTAATATTTTTATCTCAGGATTTATTTTGGGGAACCCAGACTAAAACTCCTACTTCATAAGGTGTTTTACTTTTATTTTTAATTTGTATACAGTAAAATTAGCATTTTCTGATGTGTAGTTCTATGAGTCTTAAAAATGTATATGTTCATGTAATTACCACCATCATCAGGATACAGAACATTTCCCTCACCCCAGAAAAATTATCTCGTACTGCCCTTTATAAGTCAAACCATTCCGCCTACCCTAACCTATGGCAGCTATCCCTCTAATAGAGGTTTCCTTTTTGAGGATTTCACACGGTGTGTAACATTTTTAAGACTGGCTTCTTTCATTTAGCATAATGTCTTCGAGATTCATCTATGTAGTTTTTACCAGTAATTCATTCTTTTGCATGGTTGAGCAGTATTCCAGTTTATTGGTTCACTGGCTGGTGAACATTTGGATTGTTTCTAGGTTTTGAAGATTATAAATAATGTTATTCTATATACTTACATACAGGTTTTTATGTGAACATAAGTTTTTATTTCTCTATTTTAAATACCTAGGAGTGAGTTTGCTGGGTCATATGGTGAGTGTATGTTTAACGTTTTAAGAAACTGCCAACACTCTCCACAGTGACAGTACAATGTTGCACTCCCACCAGCAATGTGTGAAAGTTCCAGTTGCTGTACATCCTTGCTAGCACTTGGCATTGTCATTATTTTTATTGTAGCCATTATAACACAGGTATTGGTATTTCACTGTGGTATAATTTGCATTTCCCTAATAGCTAATGATGTTGAGCATTTTTTCATTTGGTTATCTGCCATCGTGTATCTTTTGCTCATTTACTTAATTGGCTGATTTTTTTTCTGTTGAGTTTAGAGAGTTCTCTATATATTCTGGATACAAATCGTTTGTCAGATATGTGATTTGCAGATATTTTCTCCCAGTCTGCAGCTTGTCTTTTCATTCTCTTAATCATAGGGTTTTTATAAGAATGAATGTATTTACACTCTAACTTCTTTGAAAGCTAAATACACATGCAGTATACACATATGTCAATTGGGAAGGGGCTTTTGGAGAAAAGATATTGACTTGGAACTCACACAAACCTGGGCCTGAACTGTGGTTCAGTTACCTGCTAATTCCTTTGCCACAAACTAGCCTGTTAGTTTCCTCATTTGTAAAGTAAAATAATAGTACTTACCACATAGGGTTGTTGTAAGGATTAAATGAGACAATATATGTCAAGGCCTTACCCTAGTGCCAGAACATTATAAATTGTTCAATAAAGGTCAAGATTTTATTCATATTATATTCCTTTTTGTCTCCAAGGCTTTGCTTTAGCTGCTCCTTCTGCTTGGACTATTTTCTGCCCTCATTCGTACTTCTTACTCCTGACTGTCACCATTTTTTGGCTGACTAAAATAATTCTTATTCAGGGGAGGCCTTCAGTGTGGGCCAGACTCCTTCTTGGTGCTGTCATAGCACCCTTTAATGAGCATCTATCACACTTTTTAAGCAATGTAAGCAGCAAGCAACTCGAGGGCAGAAATAATGCCCACTTAAAATAATCCCAGCTGTGTTGGATGAATGAATGAATGAACGAATGAATTTCACCTCGTGCTTTGTCTGAGGGTCCCAAATTGACATTTCATCTGTGTATTGCCAAATTCAGTCCCTTAAAGACAGTCTTAAACACCCCAAATGGATGTCTATGACTAACACCAGGACCCTGCTTGGAATCAGCCAGACAGTGTGTCTTTGACAAGTTGGATGCCGAATGGAGAAACTTGAATGCTTTGCATCTATTTACTTTTACCACATGCCATAAAAATTAAAAATACATTGTACCACAAGTGCAGTATTTAGTGTCTCACTTTAATTACATTCAAGTGTGTTGCTAAATAGTCTTGAGAAAACCTTAATGACCAGCTGTTCTACCCTTTTCCCATATGTCAGAAATGGTTTCTGAAATCACATTCTGGGACAGTAAGGTTGTATAATTAGACAGTGTATAGTCAACACTCCTAGATTTTCCCTTTAAACTGTGGACCCTTTACACTAACATATTGTGTGATTCTGCCAGTTTGGCGCCATACAATTAAATAACATGCCAAACAGCAACCAAGATATGCAAACTCCATCAGACGTGTTATGATTGCATCATTATCTCCTCATATCTTTTTCATCGTTAGGACTGTATGCTTGTGTGTGCGTGTGGGGGGGGAGGTGTGGGTGTGCTATGCAATATTCAGCATGTACGGCTGACAAATAAACTTAGTAAAAAGGGCTGTAAATTTTTAATATTCCCTTCATAATGCCATTTATCTCATTAGACTTAGATGTGAGAGTGGCTTTTGCATCTTTTCGAACAAAGAGCTATCACTCAAATGCACAGCAACCATTTAAAGAAACAAAACGAAACTAAAATTCCCCATGGTTATAATAGAAGCCAGTATTTTATATTGCATCTGGTGGAGAGATGAGGATTTTATCAATCCCCAAACTAGATTTGAGAGATAAAAGAAGTTGAATTTAGACAAAAATTGATTATTGTAAAAATAAGTCATTAGTTACTTGTAGTTGCTTGACTATGAGCTGAATAAGTTGTTCTGAAAACACAGTAATATTTTGTTTGATTAAGTCAGGCTAATTCTTTGATTTTTAAGTGTGGACAGAGACTGAAATAGAAATAGAAAATAAGGAAATGTGAAGATTCTATCAACTGGATAATATTCTCTGGCTCTTCCTCTCCTTCTTCCCCAAGAAAATGTCCTTGATGCGGTGTCGAATCACAACTAAAAAAATCTACCTTTGATTTCTGAATTCTGATCAGAAATTGCCCATGTAAATACAAGGCCAAGTCATAGCTGAAGCTCTCTTGGGTCCTAAAGCATCAGATTTATTTTTTAAAACGGCTAAGAGAGAGAGCTTCACTGTTCTGCTAAGACCGATTTACAACATTTTTCTCTTTAATGCTTGAATTTCCAATGACTTATTTAGATGTAAGCACTGGCAGCTGTAATCACGTTTTAAATCTTGCTTTGTATCCTTAGTTATAATGTTGTTCAATTAATATTCAGAATATTGGAAGTGATGTGCCGTTTTGAAAATGACTTGAATACAATCCAATGCTTTGGGAAACTGACTCTCAAGAGGATTAATCAGCATTTAAAACTTGCATTAATAAAAATCTGATCTTCCACCATGGGGCACGCATAATACTTTTTGTTTTTAAACATTTTAGTTTAATACTATGTCATCCTTTGTCCAGATTTTTAAAGGGATTTTAAAATTGAGCTCCTTCACATCAGTTTTGCTCTGACCCTTGCACATAATTGAACACTTGCAATTTAAAAATATAAGGATGTTCTTCTGAGGAGCGTACCAAGCTGTATTTCCATTACCAAAAAGCAATAGTAGACGACAACATGATACTTAGCATTTTAGTAGTTTCCTCTGATTTATACCCAAAGAGTTTTCAGTCTTTCTTTAGCTATTCCAAAGCTCAGTTCTTTAAATTCAATCCCTGAGAGAAAAAGAGCAAAAAACCATGTTTAAATAATGAAAAGTGATCCATAGTAATAAGGGATCTTTTGCCAAAAATGGTATATTTCAAACAATTTTGATAATTAGTGGTCTCTTTTTATTTGTTTTTAAATAAGCATGAATAACAGTGAGTTATTTACATGTAAACAAGGATATGGGTTCTCAATGTAAAATAAAATGACATGATGGAAAATGAATGGGGAAGAGTGAACCGAGTACTCCTCAGTTATAGCTAAATGAGAATGAAATAAAAACGGAGAAGAAAGATGATTGCAAAAGCAGAGTAGAAAAAAAAATTGCTGCTTTCTCCTAGTACAGTAATTGATTCCTTTATGACCAGAAATAAATCACGTGCTCTGGTGCTTCTGGTCCTCTCCTCTCCCCTTAGACTAGCAGACATGCACTCCGGCCCAGGGCCTACGGCTTTTCCTCTGCTGAGACCCAGGGTGACCCTCCGGACCATCGGCAGAGAGGAAGGTCTCCCTCTTGGTAAATGGGCCTGGAAGGATTCTATTCTTCTTCTTGCATAGTTTTAGAAATTTGGTTTCCTAAAAGGAGAGCCACATGATCCTCCTCTTCGTTTCCACGCTATCGCAGTCAACACCATAGAGCAAATTCTTATCGTGGCTGTGCCTTACTAGGACTTCGTAGGATGTGCAGAAAATGGTCTATACGTGCTTATTGAAAGAATCCATTTCAAAGCCCTTATTAAGTGCCTGCCTGCCTGCCCCGGGTGTGCTGGCTCCTGTGTGGGAGAGACCTGCTCACCTGCCCCCTGCTTTCTAGCCGCAGGACCCCTGCTCTTCCTTGAGGAGCAGCCTCTTTTGATCTCCTTGAAGTCTGCTTCTGAGATGAAGTGCGAGGGAAGTGCAAAGAGGGCGACGGTGGCACTGGAAAGGGAGCCCGGGAAGCAAAAAGGCAGGGCTAGGAAATGGATGAGGTGCCAGCTTCGGACTCAGGTGTCAAACATGGGCAGGGCAGATCTGCAAGGAAGCAAAAGCATTTATTAAGATACGACTGGACAGTAAAATGTTCACATCACGCAACAACTCTGTGCATCTTCTGTTAATGAGGATGTTTAAAACAAAATGTTGAAAAACAGTGGAGCCAAAGGTAGGCAGCAAGTCCAGTTCCTCCTGCCTGAGGAAGCAACGGTGGTGTAAATGCATATTCAGCTGTAAACTGTGCACATCTGCAGAGGTAGCTTGGAGTGGCTTTGCATTGAGAGTGTGTGATGGCCGTAGCAGCTGTTTTGCTACTAGCAGAGTCTTGTGTTTTAAAAGCTTGTTTCTCAGGCTATTGAAAAGACTGGTTGGTCAGTGTGTTTGTTTTCCTTGCCCTGCAACATTTTTCTCTCCATCCATGTCCATGCTGTTCTTGAGAGAGGGAACAGAGCCTGGCCCTGGGCCTGGGTGTGCACCCAGCTTTCTCTTAGACAGTGTGCGGTGATAAGGTGTGGGGGGCCTTCTCCCTGTATTCTTCCTGGATCCCGGCATTTGGGGAGTTTGTTTAGCTTCCTAGGGTAAGGTTGAACCACTCCTGTTTTGGGGGCAAATTGTGAACATTTGGGCAGGTTTAAGGCCCACTCTGACTCAGCCCGCTATCAGCTTTCTAAACTCATCTAAGATCAAGTCAGCTCCTTGCTTTGAAACCTAAATAGCTTCCCTCAGCCTTTTAAAATAAATTTCGAAGTTTTAGCTGGGCATGGTGACTCAGGTCTGTAATCTCAACATTTTGGGAGGCTGAGGAGGAACAATCACTTGAGGCCAGGGGTTTGAGACCAGCCTGGCCAACATGGTGAAACCCCGTCTCTACAAAATATACAAAAATTAGCAGGGCACGTTGGTGGATGCCTGTAATATCAGCTACTTGGGAGGCTGAGGCAGGAGAATCGCTTGAACCCAGGAGGCAGAGGTTGCAGTGAGCGAAGATCGAACCACTGTACTCCAGCCTGGGTCGCAGAGTGAGACCCGTGTCAAAAAAAAAAAAAAAAAAAAAAAAAAAAGAGAAATCCCAAAGCTTTAGTGTGACCAACAGTGCTTCACCATGTGACTCCAGGCTCTGGCTGCGTCTTCTGCCTTTCTTCCACTGTTCTCAGGCACCTTGCACTAAAGTCTGACTAGCCTAGACATCACTCCTTAAACATACAGTGCTATTCCTACCTCTGTGCCCTTGCTAGAACACTCTCTCCTTTGCCCCTTCTCTGCATGCCGATCTCCTACTCATCCTTCAGTGCCCAGCTCAAATGCCACCCGTTCTCCGTGGTTCTTCCTGAGCTCCCATGACACTTTCTTTTCCTTCCATTTCCTCTACCCTACTTCCACTCAAGAAGAATTGCTCCTATAGCTGTGAGATCTTATTATGGTATTTTTCACTTCTGCTATAGGTATTTTCTTATTTCTCTTATACAATTTTGCCACTCAAGAATTGAAATAGTAGACCCAAAATTGTTATTTCATAAATATTTGTTGAAGTGAACTTACCCTTTAATAAGTGCTAAGTGTTTTTCAGAATCCTAGAATTCAGAGTTTATAGTCAAGAATTGATTTTTTAAAAATCTATCAAATATAATAATATAATAAAATTAAGAGCATAGGCCTACTCTTGATATTTAAGAACTTTCTTCATATATATACATATACCTATATATATTCAGATATATATACACATATATATACACATATATACACATATATATGTACACCTTTTTTCTATGTCAGACCCTGAAATACAATGATACATCTAGTAACCAACAGAAATATTCATTTTTTCCTGATTTCAGAAAAACTTAGACTATAATTAGATTGATTTTTTTTTGTTTAGACTGTATATCTGGTAAAATTCTACTTCCAAAAAGATTGATGCTTACGTTATGCATCTGTGAAAAGTATTTGAACGGATTCAATGTAAGCATACATCAATTGCATTGAAGGAATGATTTAAAAATATGTAGTTTTCTATCCTATTGCATGGATGGGGAAAAGCAGTGTTATTATATTGATTGAGAAAAAGTTCCAAAAGCAAAAGCAACCCCTTTTTCCACCATAGAGAGTGGCACCTGTGAAGCACTCTCCAAAGTCACAATATTTTCTGGACAAGCAGATCTCAAGCACAGTTAGTGATAATAAGGGTCATCTAGAACAGGAATCAGAAAACTACAGCCCACAAGCCAAATTCAGTGCACTGCTTGATTTCATAATAATAAAACTTTATCAAAACACAGACATACCCTCTTGTTCTCATATTGTCTAGGGCTGCTTTTGTGCTGCAATAGCAGAGGCAAGTCTTTGCAACAGAAACTACATAACCCATAACATGAAAAATATCTGGCTCTTTGCAGAAAATGTTTGCTGTTGCTTAACCTAGAAGCTTCATTTTGTTTTGTTTGAAAAATGACCCAGATGCCTGGATCCCATCTTGGATCTACTAGGAACTGCAGGAATAAATCATGTTAATAATGCCTTTGCTAAATGAATATGAATAAACAGGCAAGGTGAGGGTGTTCAGATTACAGATACAACTAGAACCAACTCCAAATCACAATACATTGCAAGTACCCTCCCAGGCCCTGAACACATGCCCTATTACTTTCTTGTGAGATTCTCTCTTTCTTCCATCTTTAACCTAACTTAGAAAAGCACAAATGCCACTGATTGCCTGTGGATCTGAAATTTTAAAAATATTTCATGTCAAATGATGCATGCCTTGGTCTGCACAAACATGGTCATATTCTCATTGCTTGGGACATGCAGGAAAAAAAAAATCCAGCTCATCATGAGAAATTATGCAGATGGCATATTTGGCATCACCAGCCTGCATAGATGAGAGATGCATTTATTTACATGACTTTGTTTGCATTGTGACTATTTATCTGGGCCCTTGCTCACATTTAACCTTTGAAAGGGTCAAAAGGAAGTGAGCCATTTTGCCCTTGGGATTGGAAGGAGTGAGCCTCCTGTAGGGGGCATGTTTGCATTTCCTCCTACCTGCAAAATACTCATTTCTTACAGCATCAGAAAACATTTGGTTATGTTATCTTGTGGGTCCAGGAGGAATGTGGAGTGTGCCAAATTTAAGAGCCATTGCCAAATGCCATAGTCTGTATTATGTAGACAGAGCATGCCAGTGAAACTGGCGCTAACTGGTTGTAGATTCCAGCTTTTGCCTCAGAGGCAAAAGATCCCTATTAGTCATTTCCAGCAGGGATCATGTCCTTTGCTTTGGTTATGAGATGTGTTTGTGTCTGTGCAGCAATATTGGCCTATGGGTGCAGCTGATTGACCACTGTTACTGACCTCTTTGAGGTTGGGACAGTGAACCCTGAAAGCTGCACCAAACTGGCCTCAGACTCCCCAGGTGACTTGAAGATGCCAAAAAAAAAAAAAAAAAATCAAAAATCATGGTCCTTAGAAAGGGCCTTGAGGAGCTTGGTTCTTGACCTGAGAATACCACTTGCCAGGTTAGTCATTGGAGTGCTCATCTGTAAAATGGGCACAAGTTAATCTCTTTGAGCTTTGGTTTCCTCATCTTTCCACAGGGATAATCATACAGTTGTTATGACAATGGAGTAATCCATACAAAGTATTTGGCATGTAACTGGCATGGAGTAAGCTCCCAGTAAAGTTTTTTATTATTTGTTACAATTATTATCACTATCATTGTTATTGATACACATATCTTACTTAATATACATGGTGGTTGAGATGATCAGATGAAATAACTGATGTTGCAGTGCTCTGTGAATATGCAGAACTTGGCTGATGTAAGAGGGGAGGAAGGGTAACTGCTTGTAGAGCCTCTCTATTAAACCTGATTTTGACATAACATGAGCCTTTGGCCAAGAGTCCCACTCCTATTTGGCATGAGAAGCTACTTTTCATTTTGTTATACCCTTGGGAGACTGATGGCCTGTCCCTGGGTGAGCAGTGGTGCTGATGGGGCTGTACATCACCGAGGAGGTAGCTGATGTGCTGGTGGAAATTTTCCCGAGAAGAACCAGGCCAGGGCCCAGATGCTGCCCAAGCAGGATGTCCTGCTGTATAGTGGGGCAGTCTCTAGACACTGAGGGAGTACAATTGGACATCTACCATAGAAAGAGTGTGTGATAGCAGCAAGCCTTCTGCCCAGAACAGTGTCAAGACAGAAATAATAATTCCCTGGTTGGTTTGAAAGTTTGTTCCCTCAGTGGGCCTGTTAGCCTGGTGGTTTCACTCCACAGGAATTTACTGCTTTCCCATTGTATTTAAATCCGTGCAAAAAGGGGCTATGCCTTGAGGAGTCCTGGTGAAATTATCTGCCGTCTGGCTGCAGTGTGAAAAGAAGAAAGGAGTAAAGGCTGCCCTTGAGAATAATGGAAAGGTGTGAATACGTTAAAGTCCAGTATTTTTATAAGCACCTCACACTGTTTTTATAAGCACAATTTTCATGAAGAAAGATTCTTGCCCTGGTAGATAACTTGTATCATCTACTAGTTTTTCATGAGGAGTCTGAAATTCAATGGGAAGAAAGCCAAGATGCTCAAAATGGCAGACACCGGTCATGACAATGGTGGCTCTCAGACTTTGGTATCACATGCCACACCACTGGGAAGCCCATGGGTGTCCAGCAGTGTGGTGCACATCACTCCAAAACACTCCCTTGGGTCAACCAATTTGGTAAAAAGTCAACAATAACTAGCTTATTTTCATACACCTCACCTGCCTGGTTTTAGGCATATAATATATATTCAATACAAATGTAAGACTAATATCACAGCAATAGATCATATTTGTTGAACACTTACTAAAGGCCACTTTGTTATATGTGCCTTACATGTTTTGGTGAATTTTCTTCTCACAATAACTTAATGAGCTAGCTTATGTTATTATTACTATTTTTAGAGGTGAAGAAGTGAAGTCTTTGAGAACTTAAGTGACTGGTTCAAGGTCACATCTAGAAGTGCTGGAACTGGGAATTCAGCCCAGACACACTGACTTCGAGCCCATTAAACTGTGTGCCTACACTGTAGACTTGGTTTAAAAAAGAATGTACAGCTTTTAAAAGAAACAAAACATAGAACTTAGGAAAGTGCCCACTTAGTGTTTCCTTAAGATTGCATCTTTATTCTTGGTGCAATACTTAGATTTTCCATGAGTATAACTTTAGTAAAAATTATGCAAAACAAGTAGTTTATAGCATGTAGAACAAACATTTGGTGATTGGGCTGAGGCCATAAAATAAAGGAAAGAAGGAATGGAGAAAGGGAAGGAGGAAGAAAGGGAGAAAGGAATAGAGGAGGGAAGGAAGGAAGGAAGGAAGGAAGGAAGGAAGGAAGGAAGGAAGGAAGGAAGGAGGGGAGGGAGGGAGGGAGGGAGGAAAGGGAGAGAGGGAGGGAGGGAAGGAAGGAAGGAAGGAAGGAAGGAATGAAGGAAGGGGCAGAGAAATAGAAACACAGAGAGAGAGAAAGAAGAAGAAAGGAAGAAAATATATGAAACAAATTTGGTGGTATAGACAGATGTGTGTGTGTATGTGCATGTGAGTGCATGCATATGTGTGTGTATTATAGAAGCAGTAAGAAGAATTAAAGCACCTCTTCATTAGAAGTCCCATATTTTCTTTCTTTTTCCTCTCTGCTTTTCTTAGAGAGCTGTCTGACGGGGACCCGACACATTCCAGCCACCATATTCTCAGTTTGGTTTTATATCCTCCACTGTGTGTGTGTGTGTGAGGGGTCCACAGAGTTATAGTGAAAAAGACTGATAACAGTGTTTACCCTGTGAGTGACTCCACTCCAGGCCCCAAGGGAAAGCTTCAGCTGACAGTTTCCTTAAGCTTGGGAGAGGCAGTGAGTGACAACCAGGCTCCCTCGTCACCTAATCACATCTCCGCTGGTTGGGATGTTCTCCACTCCCTGCAGCCTCTGCCCAGGCAGACAGGAGGTGTGGAAACGAAGGGGAGTTTGCAGGCCTCCCGTGGTACTGCCTGTATCCACACCAGCTACTGTCACTCTCCCATAGCAATGGATGTGAAAAATCACACTGGGATGGAGAAACCCTCTTAAACCAGAGCCTAGTAGAGCATTGCCTGCAAGGCAGACCACACAGAGGTATGGCAAGTCTGTCACCATGCCAGGAAAAGCTGGTTGTGGATGTGTTACACAGAGCTGAAGGGCTGAGGAGCAGTGATTTGCAGAGGACCCGGTAGCCAGCTCTTGGCTAGCACTGTGCGGGGTAATAAGATGGTCTCCACCACCTAAAAAGGTTGCAACAGAGGAAAGGGGGACTTCAGCCTGAGAGAAAGAAGCGTGGCATGCACAAGGCCCCTGGAGAAGAGAGACAAAGGAAGGCACCCAAGGACAGATGCTAGACTAGTGAAGAGGTTTTCAGCTGTTCCAGTGGAGAGGGAAGAGTGTGTTGTCGGCAGAAGGAGCACATCTAGCCTATTATGAAGGTTCTCAGGCAGTGTCAGGTGACAAGGTTGTGGAGTTAGAGTCAGCCTAGCAAAATAACTCCCCTAAAGTGCTTTGAAATACAAGAGAAGTGTTGTCAGCCTTGCTGAGTGGTAGCAGTAGTGGTGGATGATATAACTTGATAAACCTTTTTCATAGCTCATTTCTGGTACTGTGTAATTGACTGAAATACACATCCGCTGTGTTTGTGTTCATTTGACTTTGTTTCCTGGGAAAGTGCTATGAACTAAATTGCATCCCTCCCACAATTCATATGTTGAAGCCCTAACCCCCAAGATGACTATATTTGGGGTGGGGATATAATTAAGGTTAAATAAGGCCATAAGGAGGCATCCCTGATGGGGCCAGCATGCTTATTGGAAGACACACCAGAGCTTGCTCTCCCTGTTTCCCTACCATGTGAGGACATGGTGTGCAAGCCGGCCAGGAGGAGAGCCCTCACCAGAAATCAAACTGGCCAGAACCTTGATCTTAGACTTGTAGCCTCCAGAACTGTGAGAAAATTAATTTCTGTCATTGAGCCACACAGATTATGGTATCTTGTTATAGCTGCCTGAGTAGATGACTAAGACAGGGACCTGGGATAAGGTGGGGCAGGGGCTGGACCCAGGCTCAGGGAAGACTATAACCAGAGGCTGCTTGTAAAATTTTGGATTTCTGTACGATGCAGAGGAGTTACCCCCAAGTGGCCCATCTGAGTCCCAGGGTTTGCATTTCAGGGACTGACATTTATTTTGAAAAGTCTGTAAATGTTTCTGAAGATGAAAAATGCTGTCTGGAAAGTGGTAGCATTAAATCAGAGGGTGAATAGAAGAGTAGAGAAGGAACTCAAGAAAGAAAGAAAGAAAAAGATTATATTTGGCCTACAGAGAGTACAGTACTTTGGTACTGAATATTTCCTTTACAAATAAAATGCATGTCTCCTAAAACCTACTCCAAATGGAGTCATAGAAACTCAAGCACTAAACTCAGGGGAATTTGCCAGTGGGGAAAGAACATTTTGGTGATATTTGTAATTTAGTTTTCTCATAAAGAACTAGAAAGGAAATTAATTCAATGATTTGTTAAAAGTAGCCCAGAAAATGAGTTGATTGCTAGTGTCTTAGAGTTTTGTGGGGAATCCAGTTCCTGCTGGAGGCAGCAGTCCTCTGGTATGTTTGAGGAGATGAATTGTCATATTCTATTTGTGGTTGAGGTGGAGGAACTGTCCCCTAGGTCGTATCCTGTAGAGACTAACAGTGACTACATCTCCCGCTTTCTTGCCATGTTGACTTTCCATTTTCAGTTTCCCCTTCTTTTCCAATTTTACTTTGTGTCTTTGCTTTTTGCCTCATCTTACAAAGGAAGATGTGAATCATTTTTAATAAGGGACAAAATCACGCCAGTCACCTTCTTCTCAATGCTGGTGTTATATTTGAACAAACCAGGGTCATTTGTGGTAAGGACAGCTGAGTAGAATCCCAAGTGAAGCATGTGGATTAAGGCAATATGAAGTGTTCAGATGCGAATTTAGAGCATCAGGAGTGAATCCAGTCACAGCAAACTCCAGCCGGCTCAGGCCATCAATCCAACCTGAATCCCCTTCTAGATTCATTGGTAAGATCACAAAGAACTGTAAGTGATGGTGATAATTATGGCCCCCTTGAATTCAATATTCAGTGTGTCTTGAAGAGAATACAAGTGTTAAGCAAAGGGAAGGTAGAAGTCATAGGCATCATTGAAACAGAAGTGGAACAGTAAAACCCCAAAATCAAACCCACGTAAGGGAAGTATGTCTTACATTTCTTCTTACAGCATGGAGTATGCCTTCAATGAAAAGAAGCTACAATTATTTTGTGGTAGATACTAAGTGAGGCATTTTTGATCACATTGTTCTGGACAGCAGCACTTTGAGAAGGTTATTATCCTCATTTGACAGATGAAGCATTTGGGGCTCAAAGGGGTTGAGGACTATGTGTTTATAGTTTCCTCAGGTGCTCATGGTCCAGAGAACATCTTGAATCATCTTGGCTCCATAATTTTTGGGATTACAGATACTTACAGAGATGGACAGTGGGTGTTGTTACCACACCGCGCTCCACCATGTGGCTGAAGGCCATGGCTTGGTTAGTTGTTTCTTAACATACATCTGCTGGCTGCAATTGCAAGCCAGGGGTGTGAGCTCCAGGCAGACGCAGAGGCTGGCAGGAACTTCCAGAGACTTACTGGCAGAGCATAGATTAGCTGTTCTCCCCCTTGACAATTGCCTTGGGCCCCTTGTGTTACAGAGGGATGGATGATCCAGATGCAAAATTGAGTGAAGATGAAGATACAGATTGGAGAGAAAATGGATTGAGTCCACGGGGAGCTTCCTTTGGGACATTACATGAGCTGGCTGCTCACTCCTTCTCTCTTTCCCAACAAACTATGATGCCCTCAATAAACTATACATATTTACCAAGCAAATGTGTCACGCACACTTTGAGACTCTTGCAATACTAACGGAATTAGATATTCTTTCTCTGTGCCCCTAAGATAAAAAGATGGTGAATATCACTATCAGGGTATTTGCTGTGTTACCTGTGTATATTTGTCTCTCTGCCTTTCGCTGTGTGTGTATTCATTGGGAGCTTAGATTATATTATTATTAATCTTTGTGTTCATAATGCTTAACGGAGTGCTTAAAAATGGTTTTTCAATAAAGAAATGTAGTTTTGGATAAAGAAATGAGGAAATGGCCATAACAAGCTTGTGTACTATTATTTACAGGGAGACACACAGATCCGAAGACAGATCTGGCCATTAAAAAGGCTGTGACATAAGTCTATGCCAGAGTGCAAAAAAGAAGTAGTAGGTGATTTTTGGGATCATTTAAAAAACATAAACAGACAGTTTGCTAGATACTTAGGTAGGGGAGGAGGTTGTAGAAGCACTACCAGTAAAAAAAAAAATTAGGTAAAGATACATTCACAATAACATAGAATAGCAATGTGGATGACAGAGATGGGGTGATATGAGAAATTTTCTGTGACAAGAACACAGGACGTGGGCAGAAGTTTGGCGAGGGAAAGGTCTAGAGCAGAGAATCCGTATGCCATACTAAGGAGATTAAACTGTATCTCAAGGGCAATGGAGGGCTGTTAGAAGGTTTTAAGTACAGAAGTGATTTAAATAGAACTACTTTTTTTTCTTTTCTTTTTTTTTTTTTTAAAAGAAGGTCTCAGTTGATGATTATGTTCAGGAATGTTTGACAAGGTCAAGATCAGGGCAGACAAGTGTTTTAAGGAGAGAGAACAGTGGGCAGTATGTGGGAAAGAAAACCCAGAGGTCAGAAAAAGCTTGGTTCATAAAAGAGAAAAACATTCAGAGTAGAGAGGCTATACCAGGAGTTCCAAGAGAAATGCTTAGGGTCAGAGCTGCGGCAGGGACTGTGGGAGAGAGAAGAATGGCACAGGAGAATTCAAGGAGCAAAGACAGGCTGAATGGAGGCATTGACTGGATGTGCGGGAGAGGGAGAGACTGGGGTGGCTCCCACTCTGGTTTGAGTGACTGGGTGGACAGTGATATCACGCATGGCAATAAGAGAGATGGTAGAAGGGCAGATTTGGTGGAGGAGGGAGGACTCTGATCATGGGGTTTTGTCTATGTCGTTTTGAGGTGGTCCAATAAACAGTGTGAGATTTAAGAGTGAGTTTTGAAATAGAAATGAGAACACTGGAGTCAGCAGCACATAGACAAGTAGAAGTTCAGGGAGTGAATGCGATTACCTGGGAGAAATCTCACTCAATGTGTCATGAAATAAAAACAGTGCTAAAAGTAAAACCCTGGAGTCAAGAGAGGGTGTCAACATTTAAGATGGAGTCAGGGGAAGATGAGCCAGCAAAGGGACTGCTGGGTTTCCACATTTATGACTGGAAAGAGAGAGAGAAAGTAGGGAGAAGATACAGAGATTTAAATCTAGATTGAAGACTTAAAGGAAGGTGAAGTTTCCAAGCCTGCAAAGAGGGAGAGGTTGCTAATACAGCAGAGGTGGATGATACAGAGATGATGGAATGGGTGAAGATGGATGAAGGAGTTGGTCTTGTCTTGAAAGGTGAATCTTTTTTGCATGAAACTGTAGGGAAGGGTGTCAACTAGGGACAGTGGAGGGAGGACTCCAGAATTAGTCGTAGATTTTAGGAATGGGAATTCTCACCTTGGTGTTCTCAATGAAGTAGGAGGCAAGTTTCATTTGCTGAAAGAGGGGGTTGATGGTGGGAATGAAATAAGGAAATTGATAAAGAGGTAGACTGGCTACTTTGGGAATGGGGAGAGGCACCTCAGAAGGTATAAACACAGTTGAGAATTCGAACGGCTCCATGGAGTCCCCTGTACCTACTCACTTCCTTGAGGGAAAATGTGTTTCTGACTGTCAGAAAATAAAAAAGAAATTTCCACAATACATGAAATCAGCTAAACTAGATTGTGAAACAGAAATCATATTTTATATTAAGGAAGTATGAGAATCCACAGAGTTTTTATATCAAGATTAAAAAAAAAGCCAAGTAAGCTAATCATTGGGAGATGTTGAGGCTGGAATCACCAGTGTCCAAAGATTGAAGAGGAGAGAAACAGCTAGCACGGATCATAGATATAAATCAATGTCATTGTGTCCCCTTAACTAACTAAGGAACAAACACATAAAAAATACTCTAAGCCTGAGTGTAAATAGGTGACCCTGCTATGCTGGTAAGCAATGTCGGTTTGGAGACCATAACTTTGAGGCAACACAAATTGAGACGTTGTGTGGGTGCTTAATAGCTCATCGGAAAGAGCAATGTCAGACTGTAGATGGCCTGCCTGACCCAAAGCAGGGGGGTTTAGTGTCCTGTGTAGCAGGGTAGAGCAAAACCTCCCTCTCCGGAGAAGCAGCTGAGTCCTAAGCGGCAGGCCAGAGTCCAGTTAAAAACATTGGATTAAAAACATGAACATCCTTTTCACAGTAAAACACACAGTGTTCTGGTAGGTCTAATCAAGACAAGAAATATAAATTGAATGTTGATGATCAATTGAAAAAACTCTTTGTGATCTAGTAATAGAAATGCATTATCTTGATAGGATTTAAGATTTCTCTCTGAAACCAACAGCCAACATCGTACGTAAAAGTAAAATGGCGGAAGCATTCTTATTAAAGGTAGGAGCAAGATAAAGATTACAGTTATCACAATTATTTGTTTAATAATATTCTAAAGTTACAGCCAATGAAAAGTGGCAGAAAAAAATAAGAAATGTTACTATTGGAGAAGAAAGAAAAATGATCATTCTTTACAGACAATTCGATTATCTGCCTAGAAAACCAATGAGAATAAACTAAAAAATTATTTGAACTAATTAGAAAGTTGAGGAAGATGGTTGGTTATAAAATTAATATAAAAAAGTTTACTGCATGCAATAAATTATCAATTAGAAAGCACAATGAAAAAAAAGTCATGTTCACCAGAGTAAGGTAATTTAAAATATTTAGGGATAAATTTAATAAAATTTTGCAGAAGCTACATAAAAAATGGTTGGAGAATTTTACTGAGAGACCTCAAAAAACTTAAATAAATGGAAACTTCTGCTGTATTCATGAAAAGTAAAACATAGCGCAGTATTATAGATGTTGATAATCCATGAAGAGATATATTAATTCAATGTGATTTATATGCAGATCCTCAATTGTTTTATAAAACTAGTTAAAATTATTATAACTTTACCTACACACATGATTTTATGAAAATAGCTGAGAAAACGCTTTGAAAAAATGAATGAGGGAAATTGTACCACCAGAGAGCTAAAAAGTGTTGTAACTATACATTTGTACATTCATAGATAGAATCAGAAATAAACCCTAATATAATTAAGAACTTAGAATATGGCAAAGTTGGAATTCAAATTGGTAAAGAAAGGGTTGATTATTCATTATAGGATAAATGGCAATGAAAGTTACATCCCCAGTAGCCTAAGTACAGAAGCCTACCTGGATTGCCAGGCTCCACCCCTAAGGGTGTCTGCTGCTGTTGTTCACCTCCTAACAGCCCCTGTCTCTTGCCTCCTGGGCACATCCTCCATTGCTCCTGTCTGTCACAGTGGGAGCCACAGCAGTTTTAGAACCCAGAGGTGACCCAGCTGAGTCCATGGAACCCAAACTTTCTTAGCAGCTGCTTGGAGTGCTCAGGAAACACAGCTCAGAAGTGCAAACTTTAACCATTGCAAGAGAGAGTTGATGACAGATTCCTCACTCCTCATTCCCTCTCTGTGCCACTGGACTCATGCTTTGGTTCTATCAGCCTCTGTTGACATCCTGCCATAGCTTTGTTTCCTGCTAAGCTGTGGCCCTCTCAGTAATGACATGCCATCTTTGATTTTTGTCTCCTCCTTCCCTTCCTCACTTTCCTTTTTCTCTCACTCTTAATGCCCTGGGATTCCTCTCTCCTCAAACCTTGAACATGCAAACTTTGCCTTGGGCTCTGCTTTGAAAGAACTACAATTAAGACACATTCCTTCTTCCCTCATACCAAAATAAATCATACATGGGTTAGAGCATTACAATGTAAAAAAAAAAATCAAAAAGAAATATTAGTTTGCTGTATATCTAAACATCTATGTTATTGAAGTGTGGACAATATAATGCAAGAATTTAGTAGATTTGACTTTGTACAAATCTAAAACCTCTGCAGGTTAGAAATATTATACAGTGGGTTGGCGCCAAGATGGCCAAATAAGAACAGCTCTAGCCTCCAGCTCCCAGCGTGAGTGACACAGAAGATGGGTGATTTCTGCATTTCCAACTGAGGTACCAGGTTCATCTCACTGGGGTGTGTTGGACAGTCAGTGCAAGATAGTGGGTGCAGCCCAATGAGTGAGAGCCGAAGCAGGGCGAGGCATCACCTCACCCAGGAAGCGCAAGGGGGAAGGAAATTCCTTTTCCTAGTCAAGGGAAACCATGACACACAACACCTGGAAAATCAGGTAACTCCCACCCTAATACTGCGCTTTACCAAGGGTCTTAGCAAGCAGCACACCAAGAGATTATATCCCACGCCTGGCTTGGAGGGTGCCATGCCCACAGAGCCTCCCTCATTGCTAGCACAGCAGTCTGAGATCCAACTGCAAGGAGACAGCAAGGCTGGGGGAGGGGCACCTGCCATTGCTGAGGCTTAAGTAGTTAAACAAAGCAGCCAGGAAGCTCGAACTGGGTGGAGCCGACCACAGCTCAAGGAGGCCTGCCTGCCTCTGTAGACTCCACCCCTAGGGACAGGACATAGCTAACCAAAAAGCAGCAGAAACCTCTGCGGATGTAAATGTCCCTGTCTGACAGCTTTGAAGAGAGTAGTGATTCTCCCAGGACGGGGGTTGAGATCTGAGAACTGACAGACTGTCTGCTCAAGTGGTCCCTGATCCCCAAGTAGCCTAACTGGAGAGCCTAACTGGGAGTAGCCTAACTGGAGTGGACCTCAAGCAAACTCCAACAGACCTGCAGCTGAGGGTCCTGACAGTTAGAAGGAAAACTAACAAACAGAAAGGACATCCACACCAAAACCCCATCAGTACATCACCATCATCAAAGACCAAAGGCAGATAAAACCACAAAGATGGGGAAAAAGCAGGGCAGAAAAGCTCAAAATACAAAAAATCAGAGCACCTCTCCCACTCCAAAGGAACGCAGCTCCTCACCAGCAACGGAACAAAGCTGGATGGAGAATGACTTTGAGAACTGAGAGAAGAAGGCTTTAGTCGATCAAACTTCTCACAGCTAGAGGAGGAACTATGAACCCAGCGCAAAGAAACTAAAAACCTTGAAAAAAGATTTGATGAATGGATAACTAGAATAACCAATGCAGAAAAGTCCATAAATGACTTGATAGAGATGAAAAACAATGACACGAGAACTACGTGACAAATGCACAAGATTCAGTAACCGACTCAATCAACTGAAAGAAAGAGCATCAGAGATTGAAGATCAAATGAATGAAATGAAGCAAGAAGAGAAGTTTAGAGAAAAAAGAGTAAAAAGAAATGAACAAAGCCTCCAAGAAATATGGGATTATGTGAAAAGACCAAATCTACTTCTGATTGGTGTACCTGAAAGTGACGGGGAGAATGGAACCAAGTTGGAAAACACTCTACAAGATATCATCCAGGAGAACTTTCCCAACCTAGCAAGGCAGGCCAACATTCAAATTCAGGAAATACAGAGGACGCCACAAAGATACTCCTTGAGAAGAGCAACTCCAAGACACATAATTGTCAGATCCACCAAAGTTGAAACAAAGGAAAAAATGTTAAGGGCAGCCAGAGAGAAAGGTCGCGTTACTCACAAAGGGAAGCCCATCAGACTAACAGCAGATCTCTCAGCAGAAACTCTACAAGCCAGAAGAGAGTGGGGGCCAATATTCAACATTCTTAAAGAAAAGAATTTTCAACCCAGAATTTCATATCCAGCCAAACTAACTTTCATAAGTGAAGAAGAAATAAAGTCCTTTACAGACAAGCAAATGCTTAGAGATTTTGTCACCACCAGGCCTGCCCTACAAGAGCTCCTGAAGGAAGCACTATACCTGGAAAGGAACAACAGGTTCCAGCCATTGTAAAAACATGCCAAAATATAAAGACCATCGATGCTAGGAAGAAACTGCATCAACTAACAAGCAAAATAACCAGCTAACATCATAATGACAGGATCAAGTTCACACATAACAATATTAACCTTAAATGTAAATGGGCAAAATGGTCCAATTAAAAGACACAGACTGGCAAATTGCATAAAGAGTCAAGACCCATTAGTTTGCTGTATTTGGGAGACCCATCTCACATGCAGAGACACACATAGGCTCAAAATAAAGGGATGGAGGATGATCTACCAAGCAAATGGAGAACAAAAAAAGGCAGGGGTTGCAATCCTAGTCTCTAATAAAACAGACTTTAAACCAACAAAGATCAAAGAGACAAAGAAGGCCATTACATAATGGTAAAGGGATCAATTCAAGAGGAAGAGCTAACTATCCTAAATATATATGCACCCAATACAGGAGCACCCAGATTCATAAAACAAGTCCTTAGAGACTTACAAAGAGACTCAGACTCCCACACAATAATAGTGGGAGACTTTAACACCCCACTGTCGACATTAGACAGATCAACAAGACAGAAAGTTAACAAGGATATCCAGGAATTGAACTCAACTCTGCACCAAGCGGACCTAATAGACATCTACAGAACTTTCCACCTCAAATCAACAGAATATACATTCTTCTCAACACCACATCACACTTATACCAAAATTGACCACATAGTTGGAAGTAAAGCACTCTTCAGCAAATGTAAAAGAACAGAAATTATAACAAACTGTCTCTCAGACCACAGTGCAATCAAACTAGAACTCAGGACTAAGAAACTCAATCAAAACCACTCAACTACATGGAAAGTGAACAACCTGCTCTTGAATGACTACTGGGTACATAACGAAATGAAGGCAGAAATAAAGATGTTCTTTGAAACCAATGAGAAAAAAAATACAACATACCAGAATCTCTGGGACCCATTTAAAGCAGTGTGTAGAGGGAAATTTATAGCACTAAATGCTCACAAGAGAAAGCAGAAAAGATCTAAAATGGACACCCTAACATCACAATTAAAAGAACTAGAGAAACAAGAGCAAACACATTCAAAAACTAGCAGAAGGCAAGAAGTAACTGAGATCAGAGCAGAATTGAAGGACATAGAGACACAAAAAACCCTTCAAAAAATCAATGAATCCAGAAACTAGTTTTTTGAAAAGATTAACAAAATTGATAGACTGCTGGCAAGACTAATAAAGGAGAAAAGAAGAAGAATCGAATAGATGCAATAAAAAAATGATAAAGGGGATATCACCACTGACCCCACAGAAACACAAACTACCATCAGAGAATACTATAAACACCTCTACTCAAATAAACTTGAAAACTTAGAAGAAATGGATAAATTCCTGGACACATACACTCTCCCAAGACTAAACCAGGAAGAAGTTGAATCCCTGAATAGACCAATAACAGGCTCTGAAATTGAGGCAATAATTAAGAGCCTACCAACCAAAAAAAGTCCAGGACCAGATGGATTCACAGCTGAATTCTACCAGAGGTACAAGGAGGAGCTGGTACCATTCCTTCTGAAGCTATTCCAATCGACAGAAAAAGAGGGAATCCTCCCTAACTCTTTTTATGAGGCTAACATCATCCTGATACCAAAGCGTGGCAGAGACACAACAAAAAAAGAGAATTTTACACCAATATCCTTGATGAACATTGATGCAAAAATCCTCAATAAAATACTGGCAAACCAAATCTAGCAGCACATCAGAAAGCTTATCCACCATGATCAAGTGGGCTTCATCCCTGGGATGCAAGGTTGGTTCAACATATGCAAACCAATAAATGTAATCCAGCATATAAACAGAACCAAAGACAAAAACCACATGATTATCTCAATAGATGCGAAAAAGGCCTTTGACAAAATTCAACAGCCCTTCGTGCTAAAAACTCTCAATAAATTGGGTATTGATGGAACGTATCTCAAAATAATAAGAGCTATTTATGACAAACCCACAGCCAATATCATCCTGAATGGGCAAAAACTGGAAGCATTCCCCTTAAAAACAGGCACAAGACAGGGATGCCCTCTCTCACCACTCCTATTCAACATAGTGTTGGAAGTTCTGGCCAGGGCAATCAGGCAAGAGAAAGAAATAAATGGTATTCAATTAGGAAAAGAAGAAGTCAAATTGTTCCTGTTTGCAGATGACATTAATGTCTATTTAGAAAACCCCATCATCTCAGCCCAAAATCTCCTTAAGCTGATAAGCAACTTCAGCAAAGCCTCAGAATACAAAATTAATGCACAAAAATCACAAGCATTCTTATACACCAGTAACAGACAAACAGAGAGCCAATTCAGGAATGAACTTCCATTCACAATTGCTTCAAAGAGAATAAAATACCTAGGAATCCAACTTACAAGGGATGTAAAGGACCTCTTCAAGGAGAACTACAAACCACTGCTCAGTGAAATCAAAGAGGAGACAAACAAATGGAAGAACATACCATGCTCATGGATAGGAAGAATCAATATCGTGAAAATGTCCATACAGCCCAAGGTAATTTATAGATTCAATGCCATCCCCATTAAGCTACAAATGACTGTCTTCACAGAACTGGAAAAAACTGCTTTAAAGTTCATATAGAACCAAAAAAAGCCCACATTGCCAAGACAATCCTAAGTCAAAAGAACAAAGCTGGAGGCATCATGCTACCTGACTTCAAACTATACTACAAAGCTACAGTAACCAAAACAGCATGGTACTGGTACCAAAACAGATATATAGACCAATGGAACAGAATAGAGCCCTCAGAAATAATACCTCACATCTACAACCATCTGATCTTTGACAAACCTGACACAAACAAGAAATGGGGAAAGGATTCCCTATTTAATAAATGCTGCTGGGAAAACTGGCTGACCATAAGTAGAAAGCTGAAACTGGATCCCTTCCTTATTCCTTATACAAAAATTAATTCAAGATGGATAGATGTTAGACCTAAAACCATAAAAACCCTGTAAGAAAACCTAGGCAATACCATTCAGGACACAGTCATGGGCAAGGACTTCATGTCTAAAACACCAAAAGCAATGGCAACAAAAGCCAAAATTGACAAATGGGATCTAATTAAACTAAAGAGCTTCTACACAGCAAAAAAAAAAAAAAAAAAAAAAAAAAAAAAAAAGCTACCATCAGAATGAACATGCAACCTACAGAATGGGAGAAAATTTTTGCAATCTACTCATCTGACAAAGGGCTAATATCTAGAACCTACAAAAAACTCAAACAAATTTACAAGAAAAAATCAAACAACCCCATCAAAAAGTGGGCAAAGGACATGAACAGACACTTCTCAAAAGAAGACATTTATGCAGCCAACAGACACATGAAAAAATGCTCATCATCACTAGCCATCAGAGAAATGCAATGAAACCACAATGAGATACCATCTCACACCAGTTAGAATGGCAATCATTAAAAACTCAGGAAGCAACAGGTGCTGGAGAGGATGTGGAGAGATAGGAACACTTTTACACTGTTGGTGGGACTGTAAACTAGTTCAACCATTATGGAAGACAGTGTGGCGATTCCTCAAGGATCTAGAACTAGAAATACTATTTGACCCAGCCATCCCATTACTGGGTATATACTCAAAGGATTATAAATCATGCTGCTATAAAGACACATATGTGTGTATGTTTATTGCAGCACTATTCACAATAGCAAAGACTTGGAACCAACCCAAATGTCCATCAATGACAGACTGGATTAAGAAAATGTGGCACATATACACCATGGAATACTATGCAGCCATAAAAAAGGATGAGTTTGTGTCCTTTGTAGGGACATGGATGCAGTTGGAGACTGTCATTCTCAGCAAACTATCGCAAGAACAGAAAACCAAACACCGCATGTTCTCACTCATAGGTGGGAATTGAACAATGAGATCACTTGGACACAGTAAGGGGAACATCACACACCGGGACCTGTTGTGGGGTGGGGCGAGGGGGGAGGGATAGCAATAGGAGATATATCTAATGTAAATGATGAGTTGATGGGTGTAGCACACCAACATGGCACATGCATACATATGTAACAAACCTGCACGTTGTGCACATGTACCCTAGAACATAAAGTATAATAATAATGCTAAAAAAATTATACAGTGTATGAAGGTTCTTGGAGAAATTAATATATATTAAAATACGTGTATGTGTATATAACACAGTTTTTAAAATATATATGTGTGTCTATTGTGTATATGTACATGTATAGATATGTATATGTACATATATACATATACACACATATATACTAGTTTTTTACCATTTGTAAATATTCTGCTATATATATACACTCACATATATATATATATATATGTGAGTAAGACTTTAAAAAGAATATTATTATTTTATTCAGTCTTTAAAAAGAAGGATATTCTGCCATTTGCCACAATATAGATGGACCTGGAAGTCATTATGCTAAATGAAATAAGCCAGTCACAAAGAAAAATATTGCATGATCTCACTCATATGAGCAATCTTAAAAGAATTCTCTCTGTATCAAATATACAGAGATGTAGGTCAAAGGACACCAAGTAGCAGATACATAGGATGAATAAGTCTAGAGATCTAATGTACAACATGAGGATTATAGTTAATAAAATTTTATTGTATTAGGGATTTTTGTTAAATAAGTAGTTTTTAGCTGCTCTTGTCACACACTTTCAAAATTAACTATGTCAGATGATCTTTAATAGATAATGTTAACTTGCTTCACCATGGTAGTAATTTTACTATCTATTTGTATCCCATAACATCATGTAATAAATCTCAAATATACACAATACCATTTATCTAAAAATAAATAAATAAATGAGAAAGAAATCGTATACATGAAATTAAATGACAAATGGACAAAAAGTATTAGAAATGCCTTTGGCGAAAGTAGGTTAGCATATGTTAATAGATTAATATTGGTTCATATATAAAAAGCTCTTATAAAACAAAAATCTCAATAAAAACAAATCTTATTAGAAAAAAATAGACTAAGGACTTGAACAAGTAATCCGCAAAGAAGAAACATCATCAAAAAGCATATGAGAAAAAATATTCAGGCTCATGAAAGTCAAGGAAATACAAATGACAACAAGAATGATTTATTAATTTCTGTTAACACAATTGCTAAGATGAAAACCAAAGGCAATGCCCACAGTTGGGGAGGGTGCTGTGGTGCTTTCACAAACTAATGGGAGGTCTGTAAATTGGTACATTCTTTCTAGAAATATAAATAAAAAACTTTCAGAATGTTCTCATTCTTTATGCCAGTAAAAGTACCATATAATAATTTAACCTAAGAGAATAACCAGAGAACCAAGAATTACATCTAAGGATTTTCAGAGAAACATTGTTTATAATAGCAAACAACTAGAAACAAGATAAACACCAAAGAAGGGGACTGGTTAAATACATTTTTGCATGTTAATAAGATGGTATTTTCTGTATCTATTTCAAATTATAGTTTCAAAAATATGAGAGGTTGTGGGACAATGTTCTCAGCATATGCTAGGATATAAAAAACTGCTTATAAAAATCATGTAAAATAAAATTTCAATAAAACCAGGCCGGGTGCGGTGGTTCACGCCTATAATCCCAGCCAAGGGAGGCCAGGGTGGGCAGATTCCTTGACCTCAGGAGTTCAAGGCCAGCCTAGACAGCATGATGAAACCACATCTCTACCAAAAATACAAAATATTAGCCAGGCATGGTGACAAACCCCTGTGGTCCCAACTACCTGGGAAATTGAAGTGGTAGGATTACTCAAGCCCAGGAGCCAGAGGTTGCAGTGAGCTGAGATTTTGCCAGTACACTCCAGGCTGGGTGACAGAACCAGACCCAGTCTCAAAAAACAAACAAACAAACAAACCCAAAGTGCTTACACCGTATATTTAACCTAACCTCTTCTTTACTTTCACATCTTCTCCAAGACAAAACTAAACTAAACAAGAAATAGAAGCACAAACATTAAAAAATTAATGGTGAGTCTCTCAGTGTTTTTTCCCAGAATATTTTTTGCTAACTTTGTAATCATAAAATATTATTTTGGAATCACTTTGTACCATAGATCTAAATATGGAAGCTAAAACTACAAAAAAAAAAAAAAAAAAAAAAAAAAAAAAAAAGAAGAAGAAGAAGGCTGCATAGGAGAAAATCGAAAATCTCCAGGACCTTGAGGCAGGCAAAGATTACTCAGATAGTACATAAAAAGGTTAAACCATTGAAAAAAAGACAAGTGGAATTTGTCAAAATTTAAAGCTTTTCTCTTCCAAAGATACCATTAAGAAATGAAAAGGTAAGTCACAAAATGAAATTATTTTCGATGCAGGCATTTAACAACATAATTGTATTCAAAATATATGAAGAATTCTTACAACTCAATAATAAGACAGCCTATTTTTTTTTTTTTAAATGAGCAAAAGGTTTGCCCACACACTCCACAAAAGAATGGCAATCAGCAGATGAAATTATGGTCAAAAATCACCTGGGAAATGCAAATTATTGCACAATGAGATGCTACCGCATCTGAAATTATAAAACCTTGTAATATTAAATGTTAGACTCTCTGAAATTATAAAACTTGTAATATTAAATATTCAAGGATATGGAACACGCAGAACTCTCACACACTGCCGGTGGAACTGTAAGAAACTGTCAGTTTCTTAAAAAGGTAATATAGTGTACCTACCATACCACCAGCCATTCCACTCCTAGATATTTACCCTAAAGAGTGAAAATATATGCCCACGCAAAGTATCAGCATAATGATTATGGCAGTTTATTCGAAATAGCTCTAAACTGGAAATCACAAAAATGTTCATCAATAGGTGAATAAATAAACAAATTGTGGCAAAGCTATGCAATAGAATATTGTTCAGCCATTAAAAGGAATGAATTACTAATATACACATTAATATGAATGAATCTCAAAGTGATTGTGCTAACTGAAAGGAGCCAGATACAAAGAAGCACATACTGTATGCTTGCATTAATATAAAATTCTAGAAACAGCAAACAAATCTGTAACAGCAAAAAGCAGATCAGTAGCTGCCTGTGGCCAGGAATAAAGGGAGGAATGAATGACATAGGGGTACATGAATTTTGGGGTATTTTGGAAATGTTCTATGTCGTGATTGTGGTGGTGATTTCACAATACATATGTTTCTCAAGACTCATTGAATTGTACTCTTTAAATGGATGTAATTAACAATATATAAATTATACATCAATAATGTTAAAATTTATTATTTTCTGTATTCCCTCCTTAATGAGGTCTACCCAATCTGGATTGCTGCTTTACTTTTGTATCTTCTTCTAGTTAATATTGTGTTGTCATAGGAGACTTAGAGACAAAACCGCAATTGCTTCTCTCTCTCTCTCACTCTCTCTCTCTCTCTCTCTCTCTCTCTCTCTCTCTCTCTCTCTCTGTGTGTGTGTGTGTGTGAGAGAGAGAGAGAGACAGAGAGAGAGAGAGACAAACAGGGAGAATCAAGGAGAAGAGATTGAAGATTTCAAAATGCTAAGGAATTTCTGGGATCCAGAATACAGATGGGCTTCAAAAGGAGTAAAAATAGGACACTGGGAAATTAGAGGTGGGTCCATAAGAGGCTGAGGTAGCCATGTCTGATGACCTCAAATTTTTCTCAAATATGCAATGGCATCTTCTGAGAGAGGATCCTGGATGAGGCTGGTAGTTGACGAAAGTAGGGTGTACCATAGACATCAACAAGGGATGCATAAAGGATTCAAGAGAAACAGGAGAGGGTCAAGGGATAGGCAGAACATTTCAGACCAAAAGAAATTTCTGCACACTTTCAGTGGGTTTCAGCCTCACCTGTCCTATGATGTGCATGAAGGATGGTGCTGCTGCTCACTACTGATTGTCATCTCCATTTCAGTTTCTCATCCAGACCTCACAGATATTTGACAAGGACTTTCAATGTGGAGAAATTAGAAAATGGAGTTACTTATGCCCTGATCATGGATAGGTCTTTGGTTTTGCTAAGCACCACCACTAAATCTGGTCCCTCTCCAACAGATGGAGGCGTGGTACTCATGGTATAGATCTATCTCCATCAAGCAACCTCCAGGGTCTTCTCTTGCTAAAAGGATTATATTACGTTGAATATAATGCATCCATTAAGGACCCTTTCCTTTATATTGGTAGAAAATGTAGTCCTGCTAAGTAGAATCCCATGTGCCTACTAAGTGGGATGTTAGGTTGGAACTGTGACGGTGAAGATCTATGCCAAATAAATTTTATTATGATGACTTTGGTCTGTATTATCAGTCTTAGATAATTGTACTGCAGCAGACATGACTTTCTTCCAGAGGCAGATTGTTAGAATGCATGACATAATAATAATTCCATGATTAATCTGACCTAGCTCTCACTGGAGGGCCAAGAGGTACCAATTCATAGGTTCCTACAACTACTGTAAAATTATACATGGACACAGAATTTGGGAGTGAGGTATCAACCCAAAAATATGTTGTTTAAAATAACACCCAAAGAAAATAAGTGCTTAGGTCCCTGGACTCCTATAAAGAGGGAAATTCAAAGCTTATAAATTGGATAAATTTCCGATATTTTAATTGGGGATTTCATAATTTAAACTTAGGTTGCAGATGTTCATCATGGCATCATTATTGAGATGATTGAAAGACTCCCTTCCCACCTTACCATTACTCTTATTTTTCAAAACTAGATAGAAAATTGATATATGATATAGATAAGTGATATGTTCCAAATATTAGTCTCTGCTCTGTACGCAATCAGTTGTGCATTTGATTAGCTTTAATTGCCAGGATAGCAAAAAAGAGCACCTTTACTATATCTTGATTTTTTTTTTTTTTTTTGATCATGGTTTAGCAGAACTAAAAGAAATTGGCTTCAGGAGAGAGTAATTAGCAAGCTAATTAGTTAAGATGTGTTTATATTTTTATCATCAAGGCATTTATTGGTCTTAACTAAAACATTCTATTTTCTTTTGAGATTTTAGGACCCACACAGGAGTGGTGAGGCAATGAAGTGGAGGCACTGTTAGCGGGGAGCCCATTGGGTATGGAGTTCAGCAGGACTAACTTTAATACTGGTTGAGCTCTACCCTTCCTTCCTTCCTTCCTTCCTTCCTTCCTTCCTTCCTTCCTTCCTTCCTTCCTTCCTTCCTTCCTTCCTTCCTTCCTTCCTTCCTTCCTTTAGTCTCTCTGTTGCCCAGGCTGGAGTGCAGTGGCATGATATTGGTTCATTGCGACCTCTGCCTCGCAGGTTCAAGTGATTCTCCTGCCTCAGCCTCCCGAATAGCTGGGACTACAGGCAAGCACCACCAAGCCAGGCTAATTTTTTTTTTTTTTTTTTTTTTTTTTTAGTTGAGATGGGGTTTCACCATGTTGGCCAGGCTGGTCTTGAACTCCTGATCTCGTGATCCACCCACTTTGGCCTACCAAAGTTCTGGGATTACAGGAATGAGCCACCCCCTGGCCTACCCTTTTTTCTTTTAAGCCTTATAAGAATGAAGCCAAAGAGTCCAAAATGGTAGGGATTAGCAGGTGGAAGAGAAAAACCCTAGGGGTCCCTAAAGGCATAGGATCGAGGATCTACGTGGAGGAATTAGCTTTGGAGAATACTATTTTAAGGGTTTTACGTTTAATCCTCACAATAACTCTATGAGGTAAGTAGTATTATTGTCCCTATTTTTCACATGTGAAAATTGAGGCACAGAAGGATTATGTAATATGTATTCACAGAACTAGAAAGTGAAGGAACCAGGATTTTTGTCCAGGCAATGTAGGCCAAAACTCTTGTAGGTGTATTACAATTAGGTAATATGTAGTACCTATCAGAAGTTGCTAATATAATGTCCTTCATATAACAGATTCTTAATAGGTACCCCCAAAATGTTACACAGTATTAACTTATTTGGATTTCATAGTAGCAACAAAGCTCATTGGTAACTATAGATTTTAAGGTCTTAAACTAATGATGAATGATAGGAGCATAAGGAAGATATTAATAAATGTGCTCTTTGTTCTTCTCTACTGTAGTCAGTGTGGTTGATATAGGACCCAAATCAAAGTTAAAAGGTGTGTGTAGTGTTGAGAAGCATGGAGGTGAGGTGGCCAGGGAGGAAAGTATTCTCCAAAATAACAAAGGGATGAGACCCCAATTCTTTGGTTTGCCCTCACAATTTTAAGGCAACCAGTTAAATCAATTACTTTGGGGTGTAAGGGGGACGATTCAAACTTGTTAAACACCTGTAAAAACCAATCACTTGGCTGACAGCCTACAGTCAATAATTGCAAAACTAAGAAAGGAATTTTAACTGATTATTTATTTTCTCGCAGACTCTAAATTCCTAGCTATTTTGTTAAAGAGATTTACTGTAAGAACAAATGCTAAGCCTTTGTGCATGTAATTTTCCTTGTTTTGTCAGAGAGAGTGGGGTGGTGGTTGAAGTGTTGGACGGCAGAAGCCCTCTGTCTGGAGGATTGACGAGTTTCTTTAGGCTGAATGTACTAGGGCTGTATTTCCCATAATGTGGAGGTGCTGGGGGGATTCTCAAAGGCTTTAACATTCTGAGGTGCTTTGTGCAGATGGCAGGGAGGTAGGGAAGGTGTGCCTCTTACTTCCTACTTTTTACTTTTGCAAGATGCATCTTGCTGGACTAGTTTCTGAAGAACCATACTTAGTGGTGTATTTGCTTAAGAAACTCCAGCAAATTTATATCCTCTCTCCATTTATATAAAACTGAGCTTTTAAAAATCCATTCTCTTATCAAATTTGATACCTTTTAAACCATCATTACATAAAAAATGCCTGTGATTTTCAGGCAGATTTTTATTTTATGTTATTTCTTGCTTTTTAACAATTTTTATCTCTGGCTTGTAACTTTGGGAAGACCATATCAGGGCTTACATAGTTAATAAAAGCAAACTAAAGCAAATAGTCACTTTCTAGTACTTCTTTCAGCATATTCTAATTTTTTAATGGAGAAAATGCATTCTTAAATTAAATATGCATAATAAGGAATACTAATAATAAGAATAAAGTGGAATATGTGAGAATGAATCTAGTGTTGTAAGCAAAATGCATTTGATTTGCTAAGGATAAAAGCTGGCTTGAATCAGTAAGAATCAGTGCAAAAAAGAAAAGCCTCATAATGTTCCCAAATTGTCCATAATTGTATGAATTTTAAATATAAAAGTTGGCAGTGGCAAAAGCTAAAAGCCATTAGGAGAGTTACTATTGTGTAATGTACCAGGAACAGCAAGTCACAATCTTATGAAAAAAACCCTAGCTGGAGTTTTCTAAAATTTTGATAACCATACTTGAGACTCGTCTTGATGTTTACTACAATGTGTGCATTGTTCAGCATGGCATAGCCTAATGCATATATGAATCATATTTGAAAAGAGCTACTAATTAACATGAATACTCTTCTTCCGTGAAGGTCGTTTATTGCAAAGTTCTTTTTCTCTTCTTTTTTTCCCCCCTAGCTGAATATCACTAAAGGAGTCCTCAACAACAGCCATTAGTTTGAGAGACTACTCTGTTCTCTTCCTGACATTGGGTCATAGTTTTAATGAGTCTTTTTCTTATGCCAAGAAGCCATAAAAACTAATATTTAAAGGCAAGAGAGAGAAAGAAGTGAAAAGAACAAGAAGGGTTAGAAAAGAAAGGAAGAAGGAAGATGGGAAAGAAAATCATCTTTCTCTTATTGAACAGTACATCTTACCTCCTAATCTATTCATTAAGCTTTATTCTATTATCAACTTCTTGTTATAGTATTTAAGAATTATTTTGGTGACATGATTACACTTTATTTCCAATGGGGTTGGTCAGGAGATCTTTTTCTTTGAAAACTGTGTTGGCCATTGCTTTTCTAAAGTTCACTGGAATGGTCTCTGAAATGTTTTCCAGATATATAGAAGCACTTAGGGAGTTTGTTCTACTATTCTGCACTGAAGGAACTTTCAGAACTTTCCAGTGCTTCAAGTTGGGGCCCGGTAGGCTTTCTGGCTTAGTTGTTTCAAGAAACTTAGCCAGGATGAAGAGCTTCCCAAGGTTTGTGGGGAAACAATATTGCCCTATGCCAAAAATGTCTCTTAGCCAACCACCTTCAGTTGGAGTTTTGTTTCCATTTGTAATGGTTGATCTTATGTGTCACCTTTGGCTAGGCTGTGGTGCCCAGTAGTTTCTTCAGACACCAGTCTGGATGTTGCTGTGAAGGTGTATTTTAGATATGATTAACATTTAAATCAGTAGACTTTGAGTAAAGCAGATTATATTTAATAATGTGGGCAGACCTCATCCAATCAGCAGAAGGTCTTAAGAGCAAAGATTGAGGTTTCCCAAAGAAAATGCAATTCTGCCTAGAGACTGCAACATGGAAACCCTGCCTAAGTTTTCCGCCTGTAGATTTCAGACTCAAGACTGCAACACCAACTTTTCCCTGAATTTCCAGCCTCTTGTCTTCTACAGATTTGCCAGCCCCACAATCATGTGAACCCGTTCCTAAAAATAAATACATAGATTATATATCTCCAACCTATTGGAGCTGTTTATCTAGAGAACCCTGACTAATCTAATGCAGTACACTGAGTAAAATTTGTAGTAAGTGGATGGTATGAAAGATGTGCTTTTAACCACTTGGCCTGTAAAATAGAACTGGATTGGGGGCCAAGTTTGCATAATGCAACAAATTGGTTAAAGAGGTTATCACTTTGTTATTTTGTCTACTTGATAGCAGATAACCTATTTGATAAACACACACATTATTTTAATTGGTCAATCTGGCTAGAAAAAGTCCAAGACAATTTGTCAATTGCATGCATTTTTGCAATGTCTGAAGACCATGGAAGTGTTGTGGGGCTATTAGTAGAGTCAACTGAATCACGCCAGTAAGGATTGGCTTTGGAATATGTCAGGCAAAAGTTCTCATGCTGAATTTGTAATGTATACCTTTTTATATTATTTTAAGCTTTCAACCAGGTAAGTATTTTACAAGTCAAAATAAAATAAAAGCTAATAGTCCCTGCATCTTGACTCCCCCAAAATATCTCTCACTGCTAGTTAGCCAGTGAAAGGGGCACAGATATGGTGGTAGAGGGGAGGCAGGCCCTTAGATATCGCCTTTCCTGTCTTCCTGATACTCTCATGAATGGAATCAATCTACAAAATCATGTAGTTATTGATGGTTTGTCATGTACGAGGCACTGTATTGTGCACTAATTTGTTATGGGAGGTTCTTCTTGAGACCACAGTGTTGCAGGAGGCAGTGTCCATAACACAAGGCAGAATGTCATACATGCTAAAGTCAAGGACTATGTGACTGTAAGAAATGGAGCCTGAAGATCAGGAGAAACTGGAACCCTCCTGAGGACAGAGCCCTTGAGTTAGATACAGAAGGGAGGTAGGATTTTGGTCAGTGATGGGGTAAAGAGGATTTCCAGTGTAAAAGCTGGTGTAAGCAAAACAGTGGAGGAAAGAACATGAAGATGGAAGTGGAAACACAGGCTGGTCCAGGTTGTCTTGAGCTAACCTGAAGTGAATGGGGATTATTATCAGAAGGACAGACTGAGGCCAGGGACCAGAGGGAGTGAAATTCCAAGGGACTTGATTTGGAAGGCACTGACGAGTCATTGAAAACTTTTGCCTAGGGATATGCAGGTTACTTTATAAGCCCTCCTTCGCGTCTACTGAACACACTGTCTCAAACATCTTTGCTGGAAAAGTCTGATTTTATCATTAAGAAACTGTTTCCTTAAAAATTGGACCATTCCTCCTCCAAATGGAATCTTGCCCTTGTGCAGAAACACGTATATGAGGGATAAAACTGACCAGGGTTGGGAAGGCAATGGTGGGGACTGGGGGAGGAAGTGAGGAGACTCAGAATGAAGGAGTTTCCTCGAATGAATAGTAGCAAGAATGTTGGAGTGTGTTTTCCTGTTGGGGAGGTTTCATTCTTCACGGTTTGCTTGGCTGTCAGAATGCTTCACATTTTTATTTGTGAACATACATGGTGATCATCCTTAAGACAAGAAATCTCATGGCAAGTCCCCAGATACTGTTGTTCAGAGCAGATGTTGCAATCAGAGCTGGGCTTTCAATTCTCACCTCTGAGATGTTATAAATTGCATTAAGAAGCATCTCCTCCAACCTTCATGTTTTAAAACAACTTACTAGGGTCATGTGGGACATGTTGGAGGAAAGAAGTTGCAATAGGCAAACTTAACCGATTTATGGATCAACAAGGCAGAGCCATCTTCTTGGTGATGCAATCACCCTTAGTTCATGTGACAATCGCAGTAGACAAATTCAATTCAACAGGGGAGTCATAAAAAGAGACATGTACATACTCAGATCATTAATATGGAACGGCTCTGTGGAGCCATCAGGCTCAAAGAAATTTAAACATTTATTTTTTTGTTGGGAGACCATAGAGAACTGATGAAAGTAGAGAGGAGCAGCCCAAAGACTGTGTCTTCACTTAGAAAACAGTAGAGCTCATCGGCTTGTGGATCCTGAGCTGGGAAAAAAAGTTTTCTCTCAATGGGAAAAGAAGTTTTCTTGTCCCACTTCTTATCACAGTGAGATCTCCTCTCTAGCATCCCCAACATGGGGCCATCTCACCTCTCCTTGACCTCTTCCACAGGCTCAAGTTTGTACATTCCAACTTGTTGTTTGGGCCTTCTTGGACATAACCTAAGTCTGGATGGCAGGGTGAAAATTGGATAAACAGCCACACTGACTCAGGGGAGATTTTTTTTTTACGCAAACATCTGTTTCTTGAATTTGGCCATGGTAAGACCTAAGGGAAGGGGGAATACCAATTGATGAAATAAGATCAAGAAGATCCTGCCTCATGTTTTCTTCTGTTTCAGGAATATAAATCCTGCCTTCTCTCAGCCTTACAGAGGAAGAAAACCCCTTCCAAGTTTCCTCTGATACTGGGTTTATGCCCAATTCTAGTTTAGGTGAGATCATGTGGATGCCTTTTCTGGTGCTTTGCTGCACTATAAATATAACCAGTTTTGAAAGAAACTTTGTATATACATATAAAAATATAAACTCAGAGTAAAGATGAGAAGGGCAATCAACACATATTGAATGAGCACTTATTATGTGCCCAGCACATACTGAGTGTAGAAGAATGAATCTTTGCACTTATGGAACTTAAAGTTTTGACAGGGAAACTGATAAGTGATAAAGAACAGTAAAAGACAACTTATGACTTAGTATTAAATTGGGAGGTACTGATATTAATAGTTATCATTATTTGTGACAGGAGAAGACAGGACGGACTACTGACATTAGAGAAGACTTCGAAAAGGAAGTTTGAATTAATGCAGGATATAAGGTGTTGAGAAGCTCCGAGCAGATGGAACCTAGGCAAGAGGCACTTCTAGTGGGGGAACGTGCAAGAGCTGGCAACAAGAGTTACTTAGTCCGTGTATTGTCCACTTGTTGAGGGTTCGTCGTATGGGAGCATTTTTATCCCCATTTACAAATAGGCAGATGAAACTTGGTAGTAGGTAATTTACAATGGCAACACCAACAGTAATGGCTAACATTCATTCAGCACTGACAATGGTCCAGGAACTGTTCTAGGTTTTTTAACTATTTTAAGTTATTTAAGCCCCACAATAATCCTACTAGATCAGTATTATTCTTATATCTTACTTAGGCATGAAGAAACTGAAGCGTGGAGGAAAAACTAAGCAACTAGCCCAATGTCACACAGGCAATAAGTGGACAGCCTGGAGGAAACCCAGGCCTCTCCAGTTCCAAAGCCCATACTCCATGGTAATGAACACCTGGGGAGAGTGGTAGTGTGATGAACAAAATGACATTGACCCTGCAGGAGGAATGAGGTTCCGAGGTGGGAGGGGTTCTGCACATGAGAGGCGAGGAAAGGTAGACAGGTGTTCTTCTCATTCTCAACTTTTTGTTTTAACTTGTGAGAGCCCATAATGAACTTAAAATGCGAGTCTGAATACCACAATTCAGAGTACGTGAACCATTTCAAGACATCACTATGACATAAAATATGCCTCAAACTCCTTCGGGAAGGAAGGAAACTCATTGGAGTGTTGATTGCAAGACATTCAAGAATCCCAGCCTTGCCCCAGGGCCAGGACGGCTGGAGAAGAGAGATACAAAAGCAGAGAGATGCCACTTCACCTCTGTGCATCTCCTTCTCCTGTGAAGTACCTGTTATTAATTTTAAAATATTCCTTAGTTCTCTGGTTTTACCTTCTCCATAGGATTTGATCCCTGGTATTCAGTTACAACATAGGATTATGTCGGTCCTCTTTGCACCGCTCGGTAGAACAATGAACCAACCTAACTGGAAAAGTTATGTGATATCAGGTTGGTACTCAGGCCACGTGGAAAGAAGAGAAAGTAATGGCATCAGGAGAGCCTTCAGGCTAGACTTTCCTTATTAAAATGCCTTCATCTTACAGACACCATATTGCTAAAATCTCATCATTAGTGATTCATTTCTGTGGATTTCTTCCGATAAGAAAGCCAGTAAATCTTCTGCTTTAAGCATCTAATCCAGTGATTTTAAACACAGAGTTTTGACAGAAGAATTAATTTCTCTCCAGTGAATTTTTACATGAAATCTCAATATATAAGATAAAAAAATGAACAAGTCTGAGGAAATCTGGTGCCAGTACAGGGAGAGTTCCTCCTGCCAGCTTAGCCTTTGCCTGGTCTTGTGCACCAGTTCCTGAGGCATTCTACAGAATTTGGAGGCTGTAGAACTTCATGTAAAATTTTGCATGCCTCTCATTTAGGTTGCAAGTAACAGGATACCTGACTAACAAATGGTTTAAACAAATGAGGTTTCATATTTTTTTCTCAGAAAAATACAAATCTGAAGGTAGTCAGCTGCTACTGTTGGTTCAGTGGTTCAGAGATCTCAGAGCCAATGTCTTTGTAATTTTCTTACTTTTTGCCTCATGATCTAAAGAAGATTGCTTCAGCTCCAGCCATCACTTCTTCGCTCAGGGAAAGAAGATGGAAGGGCAGTGCCAGCCATATCTGTCTCCCAAAATCAAGACCATAAAGACTTCTCTGAAAACTTCCGGCTGGCTTCTGCTTAGGTCTTGCTGGCTTGAAATATGTCACATGGTCATCCCAAGGGTCAAAGGAATCTGGGAAAACAAATACTTAGTCAGCTATATTTTCAATTCATAAAAAAAACTGAGGTTCTATTCTCAAGGAAAAATATAGGTGTGGCTACTGAATAGGTCACTAACTGTGTAAGCCGTAGCCTGATTGTTCTTTTCATGAAGAAACACATCCCACTTTAAAGTTTTCATGATATAAATTACACGCAAAATTCATTTATACTAGGAAACTAGTGACTTCTCTTTTAGTGGGAGCGAGAGAGTAGAGGTTCCTGTCATTTGTAGAAATGGTGAGGAAAAGAGAAAAAGGTGTAAAGAAAATGATAGTAAAATGTGAAAGATAAATTACTGACAATTCGTCGGGTTTTCCATGCAATTTTGACTGCGTGCACATAAATTCATCTAGTAGGATATGAGATTTTCTGGAACAATAAGCCTATATGCAGCTTTGTTTAAAAGAAAAGATTTGTCTCAAGTGTAAGTGGTGTAGCTTGTTTAACAAAATATATTCACTTGATTATTCAGAAAACTGATTTGTTGAAGCAAAATTGAACTTAACAGATACATAATAAAATAGAGGTAAAAGCTGACATAGTAAAAAGTGTACCAATTGCACATGTGCATGCACACACACACACACACACATGCACACACACACACACTCAGCTGTAAAGATGAAAACCAGTGCAGGGTGGCCTGTTCTGTCAGTGCCTTTCTGCTAAAAAGTAAATTCTGATTGTGTGTCTCTCCCTACTTTTCCTTGGGCAGATAGTCAGGGGACAGTTCATCATGTCTGTCTTTGGGTACAGTTATGAAACATTTTCAGTGGACAGCATGAATGAGTGGGGACTTGTGCTGAAAGACAGAACAAAAAGAAATTATTAATCATGTTTCTCTTTGTATATTTACGGTTTTGCTTCTGAAGAGAGTATTAGTCCACTAAGAGCTGCATAATTAGGAGATATGCCAGATGGATAATCAATGTGATTTTAAATTTTTATAGAGAGAACAGAGCTGTAGCTTGATTTTTTTTTCAGAAGGTGCTTCGGTTCCATGCAGTTAAAAACAAATACCTTGCCTTAGAGGATTACTGTCTTCCATGCAATGAGGTGGAATATGTTCTTTAGTCCCCCTTCTGTTTTTAAAAAACTGGCCTGTTGGAACAGAGGAGCTGAATGGGCCTACCAGATGGAAGAGAAAAGCTAACCACAGCCGAGATGGGAGCTGGGGCTCCCATTGAGGAACTGCTGGGAGCTTTATTTAATCATAATCATCATTACAAATGAACAAACAAACCATAAATTCCACTTCTCTTGTTTCCAAACCAGTTGAGAAATAATTGTTCTCTCCATTGTCAGGCTAGCAGGAAATCTAAATGAAGTGCTTCCTGAACTTACATTAAAGCAAACTGGGTAAAATATTCAGCCAAAGAGGTTGCTGATTGGGGTTGGTGACTGAAATCACCAGAGTCCCTGAGGTCAGTGTTTTTGAAACTATGGGTCCTGACACATTAGTGAGCTATAAAATCAATTAAGAGGGTTCTGACCACATATAATTTCTTAGCCAAATAGAGTTGGATAAAATAGAGTAAAAAATAAAAACATGAGTCACATATGGCAATAGTAGGTATTATTTCAGAAACGTTTGCTTCAATAATATGTGTATATTTCTATATGCATCATATATTTACATGGTTGCAACCAAAAAAGTTTGAAAAACACTGCTGTAGTGTTATGTATGAGAGGACACTTACTCTTTAGCTCACATCAGTCAGAACATGATGTGAGGGAAGGGGGATCTGAGGGAGACTAGAGTGAGACTGAGGGGAATGGGAAGAAGAGGAGGGCGATGAAGAGCCTATGAGCTCTTCCCTTCCCTTTTAACACACATCATGGCTCCTAACACATTTAAGTGTGGTTGTACATATCTCCATTATTTTCACATAGATATTCTTCCACATGAAGTTTAGAAGTGTTTCGCCAGGTTTCTCATTCAAAAACATTGTTTGGAATTTGATTAGGGTTGCATTATATTTATAAAAATAATTTGGGGAGAATTGACATCTTTACTGAGTTGAATCTGCCCATCCCATTGTGTAGGGTAGGCCTACATGCTTTCTGGTCTTGTTGTGTCCCTTGACTCTGTTGATACTATTTTTTATAAAAGCCTTCCATTTTATACTGTCTTGCTAAGATGACTCCTGTGTGTCTGGCATGTTTTGATTCTCTTGTTTCTTTTCTTTTTTCTGTTTGGAGTCCTTTTTCTCCAGGTATATCAAGTTCTCAGGCTCACTGAACTTCAACTCAGTAAAGATGTCAATTCTCCCCAAGTTATTTTTATAAATATAATGCAATCCCAATCAAATTCCAAACAATGTTTTTGAATAAGGAACCTGGCAAAACATTTCTAAACTTCACATGGAAGAATATCTATGTGAAAATAATGAAGATACACATACCCACACTTATATGTGTTAGGAACCATGATGTGAGTTAAAAGGGAAGGGAAGAGCTCATATACTCTTCATCTCCCTCCTCTTCTTCTTGTCACTCATCTCAGCCTCACTCTAGTCCCCCTAAAACGAGGAACTTGGCAATACATTTATAAACTTCATATTGGGGGAATATCCATGTGAAAATAATGAACTTGTGAGCCTGGTACTGGTACTGTGAGCCTGGAACTGAGAGTTTGGTATACCTGGAGAAAAGGATCTCTTCCATGAGATCCTGCTCATGCTGTTCCTCTGTGCAGAAACCCTCCCTGCATTTCTTGAGGGATGTTTGTGCAGTTATTACTGCTGCTCAGCTGTCCTCCCTGGCATGGCTGTGTCTCCAGGGCACTTCCGCAGCAGCCTCCTAACTGGTGGCCCAGTGCTTCCTCTTACTTGCCTTCCATCCCCAATGTAGCCATTGGGGTGATCTCTAAAACATAAAGCAGATGATGTCTCTTCCCTCCCTAAGACATCTAATGGCCTCTGTTACCACTTCAAGAATTCAAACATATTTCAAAACCCACAGAGCTCCCTGTGATCAGGTTCCTGCTCACCTCTGCGACCCCATTTCCTCAACTTGTCCTTGCCATTCAAAGACTTCAGCCACACTGGCTTTCTTTCGGCTCCTCACCATTCCAAGCCAGTCCTGCTTCTGGCTGTTGGCTTTTCCTAGGACACTCCTGCTCCAGATGCTTCCATGACTAGCTCCTTCTTGTCATGTGGACGCTGACTGCATTTTTAATTTAATTTCGATTTTCAGAGGGCTTTCCTAAACCTCAATATAAAATGGCACACTTCATACATCTAGTCACCACCCATCATCTACTTTTTAATAGGCCTTATAGTGTCTGGTGTTTTTTTATTTGCTCCTCTGTTATCTATTTCCTTCTCCTCCACCTCTCAGCACACACTAGAATGTCAATGAGGGACTTTGTCTCAATGGCTGCGATTTCCCCCAGCCCCTTATGTAAGCACTAAATAAATGTGTGATGCATCCCTGGATGGTCTCACTGAACTAGGTGATGTACCAAATACAGAGTGCAGAAAACAGTCTTTATCTTCAGAAAGCCTGCACTCTGAAGGCAGAGATACTGTGAAAATGACCTGCTCAGTTTTTCAGTTTTAGGAAATCATTTTGGAGTGTGTGTGTGTGTGTGTGTGTGTGTGTGTGTGTGTGTGTGTGTTTAAGAAGGGCTCTATGGAAGGGACCCCATTATAAATTAACTTTGGAGGCCGAGACGGGTGGATCACGAGGTCAGGAGATCGAGACCATCCTGGCTAACACCGTGAAACCCCGTCTCTACTAAAAAATACAAAAAACTAGCCGGGCGAGGTGGTGGGCGCCTGTAGTCCCAGCTACTCGGGAGGCTGAGGCAGGAGAATGGCGTAAACCCGGGAGGCGGAGCTTGCAGTGAGCTGAGATCTGGCCACTGCACTCCAGCCTGGGCGATAGAGCGAGACTCCGTCTCAAGAAAAAAAAAAAAAGAAATTAACTTTTAAGAATATATTTTAACCATCAGGAGTACCTCTTAAGAATACGTTCATTGTTAGTGATATATTTTAATTTGATTTTGCAGTGTTTTTTGAAGACTTTGCTCTTGATAAACTAGGCATTTTAGAGAGATACTTAGATGAATCATCTCCATCCTTAAAGGAGAATGCTTTTAGTGAGACAAAGAGACTTATAAAAACATAACAAGGCAATAGATTGGAACACTGCCAGAGAGGGTGCTCCTATGTGGGCCAGTTTTGGAGCACTGCAGTTAGGGCTCTACTTTTCCCAACATTGTGGTGAACAGTCTTTGCTTTTTCATATAAAGTCATGGCCAGGAGTGGTGGCTCATACCTGTAATCCCACCAGTTTGGGAGGCCAGGGTGGGTGGATTGTTTGAGCTCAGGAGTTTGAGACCAGCCTGGGCAACCTGGTAAAACTCCATCTCTACAAAAAATTAGCCAGGTGCATTACCTGTAGTCCCAGCTACTTGGGAGGCTGAAGTGGGAGGATCACCTAAGCCTGGGGAGGTTGAGGCTGCAGTGAGCCATGATTGTGACACTGCATTCCAGCCTGGGCAATAATAGAATGAGACCTCATTCCTCCCCACAAAAAAGAACGTAATAAACCATTATGGGCCTATCACACTTTATTTAACCTCATTTTGGGTGAAATTAACATTTTCCATGTGAAAGAGGAATTTTATTGTAACTTCAGAAGCAAATCTAGAAAGCACGAGCCTTTCAAAGGTAAGTTCTGTGATATGCTCCAAAAACAAATATGGTGTAAATAAGACTCAGAAGCTTTCCACCCACACGGTAGTGGGCCACCCTGACTTGTCCCACCTCTAGTAGCTGAGACAGAAGTTGTAGCCCAGCCCGCTGCATGCATGCTGTCTCTCACGCATCAGGTGACGTTTCTCAGCAGAGTACTGCCAGGGTGTGGCGGGGTCAGGCCTATCTCCCTTCAGACCCTAAACTATTTACGAGGCTTCCATGTAAATTAAATTTATAAAAAGCACCGAATCTCCTCTGAAATACAAAGATCCTCTGTTGAATGAGTGTGGAGATCCCAGAGTCAAGATGCGGAAGATGCGGAGTCAAAGACACACAGAGAGAAACTCTTCTAGGTGGCAGGGAGGGTGTGTTAGCTCAGAACTTCATCCGTGGGTGAGGTCTTTCAAAAGCCTAGTTAAGGTCAGTTTCACAAACAAATAAATGAGCCACAATTTGAATAGCAATGATAGAAATGATTTTCACTTTCCTAGGAGAAAGAATGAGGGTATAATACCAGGCTCATTGAAGACCGTATAACCTCCTGGGGCTCCGGGTATCCATGGGGTACACTTTCTGATCTTGGCCCACAGCAGCACTTCTTGAGTTCATTTCAAGACCACGGCCATGAAGGCCTGATAGGAAGGCCTGCTGTGTTGCCATCACAAAGGGAAAAAAGTGGTCATGCTTTGGCCTTTCTGGTCCACAATTTCCCATTCTGGGGTTCTGTGAATCTAAAACGCAGCTCCAGACTCTGTGAGTTTAGTCCTCCCTCTTCTCTTCAGCATCCCCTGAAGCTTGTCTGCTGAAGGCTAGAGAGCTGTTTCCCCACATGGGTCTTCGGGTGTGTGGGCAGGGTCTGGGGCCTCTTGTTTCCACCCCTTTTTTCTTCCTGCTCCCGGACTCTCATACTTCTCATTACTATTCTGTCAGGCTGCAGCTAAGTTAGGAGTTCACAGGAAGGGGAGGTCTATGGGAAGGCCTCAGTTTGTAGCAGTCTGTACCTTGTCACTGCAGGCCAAGACTCTAGGCATAATTTTCCACTAGACTGTGTTTATTCTTTAAAAAACCTACCTCGAAAGTTGTCACCAGAAAAAAATTGCTCTAATGCAATCGTGTTAAAGAGGTGAATAATATTGTTTTCCTAAGTACTGCTTTTTAATAAATCACTCTAATGAAATGAGTTTCTAAGTCAGTGTTTAAGCCACGACCATCTTTATTTAGTTTTTCTCTTTACTCAGAGCCAGCCTTAACAATGGACTGATGGCAACCTAGAACATAAGCAGAGGAGTATACAGGATAGGAACTTGATGGTCTGGGGGCAATGGACAGCCTGACTCAGGTAGCTCTGGAGAGAACAATTCAGTGGTACAACAGCAGGTGTTAAAGTGTGAATCAAATCCCCCCAGTCAAGCTAGCTTTTGATATTCACTCAAGAATCTATCCAAGGATGGCTGATGAATGTGGTTAAATATGGGGTATAAAGAGGAAAGACATAGGCCCCAGAAAGGGATGAACAAGTACGATGTGGGGTCCTATGGCCCCAGTCAATGGATTGGGTTGAGGATGTAGCTTCTAGTTCCAGAACAGGAGTCCTCAACAGGTGAAGCAAATAGAATTAAGGCTTCTTTGCCCTACGGTTAAGGTCTCGGGTGAAGCCAACACAGTAGGTGAATTCACTGTAATTTCAGAGCTACTCAAACTCCAGTATCTTGTTCTCTAAACTTGAGACCCAGATAATTTTTGACTGTGAAGAAGACCTGGAGGTGATACAGTGGACCAAATTCATGGGTCTTGGTTACAGTACTCAGAGCCTAAAAGAGTAGGTATGTCAGGTTTAGGTCCACGAGACAAGAAACTACTGCTTCCTGCCATTCAATAACAGGTGGGCTGCAGCCTGCATCTAGAGACCATTAAAGATCCAGTTGTGTGGACCTAGTGCAGAGGAAGCCAGGTAGGGGCTGACACCATCTTGGCTCATATTCATACTAAGACTCACTTTTGAGCTGTACTTTGTCAACTTTTTATTGCATATCTACTTTGGTCCACATATCCAACTGATTCTTTAATTCCCTTAGTTACCATAACATCCTCATGAGGATAGCTTATGATTTCAATCTTAGAGATAAGAGGAAAGATACTATTAATTTATATAAAATAAATTATTATATTAATTATTATTGGAATGATTATTATAATACAAATACAAATCTTTAAGTTTCCATTGGAGAAGGCTATATTAGTTTCCTCCTGCTATTGTGACAAATTACCACAAATGTAGTGGCTTAAAACAATATATATTTATTGTCTTATAGTTCCAGACATTAGAAGTCTGAAATCAAGGTGTCTGCAGGGACAGCTCCTTCTGGTTACTTCAGGGGAGAATTCATTGCCTGGCCTTTTGCAGCTCTTAGAGGCCACTTGCATTCCTTGGCTTGTGGCTCCTTCCTTACATCACTCCAACCTCTTGCTTCCATTGTCATAGCTCCTACTACTGACTCTTATCCCCCAGTCTTCCTCCAATAAGAACCTTGTGATTAGACTGAGTCAACCTTGATAATCCCCCCAACTCAAGATCTTTAGCTTAATCACATCTGTAAAGTCTCTTTTTCCATGTGAGGTGACATCACAGGTTCTGGGGATTAGTACATAAGCATTTTTTAAAGCAGGGTGGGATTATTCTGCCTACCACCAGAGAGAATGAAGGGAAGTGCTTTAAGCTGGGGAGTTGAAGGTGGCCAGACAAAAGGAAGAATCTTAACTTTCTCTGAGGCTGGTGTGGAGCAGGAATAGGAGCCCTCTGGCATGTAGGAACTTTAGTGGAGGATGGCTATAGGAGACTGGTCCTCAGCAAGGAAGGACCACCGGCAGGGGGATCTTTGAGCTGCCTGGGGCAACAGAGACCAAGACATCTGGCAGGACCCACTGCCAACAGCAGCATCTTGTAGCTAAAGAAATAGCCTGAAAGGTGATGACCATCCTGCAGACATGAGGGCCTACTCCCTGGGCTTTCTGAGGACATATAAGCCAGGATTTTTGTGTGACCCCAGAGAGTAGGGGAAGGGATCTCCCAAACGACTAAAATAGAATATCTACTCACGTTGACCAGTGGGGCTGAAACAAGATTCAATATCGTTTCGAGAGGTTTTTTGTTTGTTTGTTTGTTTTTTTAAAGAATGTGACATTGGACCTTTCTATTGTCATTTAAAAGCTATGCCTCTTGGAGTTAGAAACTTTTCACCGTGGCTGTTGAAGGTGGAAGAGCAAGTAAGGGCACAGAACAAAGAATTTCTGACAATATTCTCGAAGCAGTCTTTATACCAGGATATACCAGGATTAGCAATGAAGGGGCACCTCACTCCCAAATGCTCCTTACTCAGAGGCTAAACCTAAGCCAAATGACCTGCTCATGAGTCAGGCTCCTTTAATGGCAGATATTATCAGAATAAAAATAACCATATTAATAAGTTTATCCATCGGGGGGATGAAAAGGTGGTAGGGTATTCCCAAGAGGAAAATTTATTTCTTTTTATAATCTGCTGTGGTTTATTTCACATATTCATGACCCGCCCAGTATGTTTTTTCTTTATGATGAGCCATAAAAATGACAAAATACATTAGCCAAGTTCTTCGTTTCTGCTAAAATGACCATATTCAAAAATAATAACAGAGACTTGTATCAGCGATGCAAAAGATGCATGAAGTAATTGGGGCTTAATTTGTACACAAACTGTCAAGGCAGTTTTCCTCACGGCCTGCATCTTCTGAATTCATTAGTCTCTAATTACGGCCAGTGGGGACCAGCAGTTAGAAGGTTAAAGAGGTTCTGACAGGCCTAATCATTGCTCAGGAAGCTGAAAATGTATGCAAAGTCTCGGCAGATGGGGTGAGAGCGGCTTCTGCCAAGTGATAACTGTTATTCCTTTGCACCTCCAAAGCTGTCATCCTAATAGGCACATTTTAAATTTATTAATGCTCTAGTTACAATGCATACACAGTCTCTAATGGTATGGCATTCTGAGTATATAAACTGAGCAATTAACACATATTACCTGGTAATGGTAAAATTATTTGTTGCCTGTTTGACTTTTTTGGGGGAGGGGGTGTCTCCTGTTGCAGTAACAATTGTCCCAGGGAAAGCTTCCCTTTGTTAAAATATAATCAGAGCTCCCTTGGAGATAAATTTCTCTCTTTACTTGGATACAACAAACCAGTCTGAATGTCTTGGTTCATGCTTTCCCCAACCTGCCTCGTCAATCCCCAATTTCTGACCTCTCATGCTAGAATCTGATAGTTAAAAACAATTCTGGTAAGATGCTTGGTTGGACTTTTGGGAAGAGGCAGAGCACTCCAGGCTTTGATGATATGACCCTTTAAAGCGAGAAGAAACCCAGGCTCGTATTTCTCATCGCTGATTTCTTACTAACACATGAAAGTAAAGGTATGCATGTACTTTCCAATTGACAATTCCACAGTCATCAATATCTTATCCTTCTTTCATGGCCTCCCTGACTTTAATCTTGATTGCTTTAACACTAACTAATCACCAGCAAGAGGTGCCTTTTTTTTTTTTTTTTGAAACAAACAAGGTCTCTTGTCTTTCCCGTGACTGTAGCCATGACATGGGAAGGGCCTTTAATTAAATGCTGCACTTAGTGCAACAATTGTTTGCATGTAGGAGGCTATAGAAATGGAGACAGCTGGAATGGATAGTCCCTAAATTGTAGGCTTCGTCGGGACTACAAGATTCATAAGCGGTCCTAATAGCATGATAAGGTGTTAATCTCAGCAACAGAGCAATTATCTGCCCAGTGACTGACTGCCACTCTCTGCACCCACTAGCCCATTGCAGCTAATTGATTTACACTGTATAAAAGTAATATAACAACAACAAATGTCTCGGAGACTTTATGTTAATTAAAAACTGTGATTACATTTCCCTACTAGGTGATCTGTTTGAAATTTTTACACCACATAGGAAAGATATCAAACTACTAGGTAATAAGTTTTCTTTGCCAGGGACCAAATTACACATCCATTGTGGTTCCTTCAGTAGCTGCAAGAATAACCCTGGTTGATTAACAAATATGAGCTGTGTGACTTCGGGCAAGTGTCTTCATCTCTCTGAGCTTCAGTTTTACCATCCCCAGTGTGAGAGATTGGGCTAGACAACTTCTCTAAGATCTTTTTCAGTTCTAAAAGTCCACAGTTTTATGAATTCCAATGCCATGTAGCCAGGAGAGGATTATACAATTGAACCGCAACCCAGCTAGTTAGGAACAGGTCAGGCCTTTCATCTTCCACGTCTCATTCTCAACTTGGAAGTTTAATCTGGTTTCTGATCGTTCTGTTTATTTATAACTTTTTTTTAAAAAACATGTTCACAGTGGACTTTTCCGGCCCCCTTGCTGTATTCTTGCTATATGAGATATCAATTCATTTCCAGATATTTAAAAAAAAACTGTTTTCAGCATTGCTTTAATGGGAAATCCAGTGAAGGGAGTCTAGATATGCCCTGCGGTGGGTGTCAGCTTACTGGGTGTGATGTGGCACTGTGGGGAGAAGGGACATCTTTGGGTTGCATGAATGGTGAGTATGCAGGGTCTGCTCAGTGGCCTCACCTATGCATGTGAGTGTGGACCCCACTCTATGTCACTCTAGTCAGCTCTGGCCTCGTCTGGCTTTCAGTTTCCTGTCTATAGAGTAAAATCGCCGGGCTGAATGCTCTCTAAAGTCTATTTCATCAACAGCGTTTGATGACTCTGATCCATTCTGAGAAAAAGGAATTTCCTCAAAATTAGAGTTTTTCAAGCCAAATGGTATTTAGAAGAAACAGCAGGTAGAGAGAGAAAGAGGAGGCCTGAAAACCCTTTATAAGGAGAAAAGTTTGCATGGAAACCTTCATCATTTTGTGAATGGCAGGTCATGGTGGCGGCCGCAATTTATGCTCCAGTAAAAATAAAAATATTGATTAAGATTATTAGCCAAAGTTAAAAAGGAATGACCTGGGACTCTAGCATCCATGTAGAAAGCTGGGGGCTGCATTCCCTCCTTCAGGCGTCTCATCTTCTGACCTGCCTAAGCCCTGCTAGAAGTGGTGGTGTAGCTGGCTCATCTCTGATGGTGAAAGAGAGGGGTCACCGCCCTCCCCTGGCAATGCTCCCATCACGTTAAGGTTATCCATTTTCTAGATGATGATTCTTGAAGAATGCGTCACCTACATCAGAAATCCTGGAAGGCTTGTTATATAAAAAGTAAGCATGGGAGCCGACTGTTTTTTTTTTTAAGTTGATCTTTATGCCCAACTGAAGTTGGAAAACCACAGTTCTAGAAAGCAGAGGGCCAAGCTGCCTAATGTTCTTCCCTCCAAGAACAGTGCTCTTCATTTTCCACTCTGTGTGGCTAACTCTGTGGCAAGGGTGGAGTGCCTAGCATGGAGGTTCTTCCTGTGGGACCTGCCCAGGAGCAAGGCCACAGCCGTGCGCTAGAAGTCAAGGTTGTTGCAGGCAAGCCCAGCTCTGCCCAGAGACCCCATCCTTCCAGCATGAAATGGAACTAGGCTTATTGGAGCCTGGTGGGCCTTCTTGGTCTGAGCCATTTTTACCCAGAGCCTTAGCTGTGAAGCTTCAGCAGGCTTTGACTGTGGAGGTTCAGTAACATGCGAGAGTCTAAGAAAAACTATGCCCAGCTCTCTGCATTCAGGCTTACTCTGCTTTGCCCATATCCATCCAGTCACACACATGCAAAAGGCCCCTAGTCATTACAGTTCCTTGGAACTGTGACAACCTCAGAGTTACTCAAGCCCAGTGTTAATCTTAGGAGAGAAGAAAATTAAAAGACTCTGTGGAGTGGAAATCCATTAGTATAATTTCCAGATTCAGTTTGGGAGAATGACTACTAGAAGCAGCATAGTGTAGCAATGTGATGGGACCTGAACCCAGTCTGCCTCAAAATCCTGCCGTGAAATCTTGGCTCTATTTCCTGTCCATGGATCCATGGGTAAGAATGCGTAACTTTTCTATGCCTTTGTTTCCTTGTTATAGGTAGAGAATAATAGTACTTCCCTCCCAGGGTTGTTCTGAGGATTAAAAGAGTTAATAAATGTACAGCTCTTAGAGCTGTGCTCAGTAGACAGCAAGAACTCATTAAATGTCAGCCATGGCTACTTCTGGATAATCTATGAGCAGGCCTCGACCTTAGAAGGGGCCCACACTTTGTTTAATACCCTGCTTTTGCCATCTTAAAATTCTTAGTATTAATAATTTGTAAACAAGAAACCCCACATTTCCATTTTGTACTGGACCCTACAAATTATATAGCCAGTTCTGTCTGCAAGGTTGTTGTGGGTAAAATCTCAAGTCTATATAGTATTGAAACTAAAATGACCAACCTGAGCATTATCTTAAGGAGAAAGATTAGATTTTCTCTAAACAAAATTTGGGCTAAGGTAAATATTCTATGCACATTTGCAGGGCACCAGTGATTACTTGTTTATAGTGATATAATTTAGTGATAATAACATTGTACATTTTCATTTTTGCTTCAAAGGTTTAGCATTACCTGGATGTCGTACTTGTCAACATTGAAATGAACAGTAGTCAGTCTTAAACTTAAAAAAAATTCCATTATGATTCTAAATTTCCTGTATTAGTTTGTATTATTATAAAGATGGAGACAATAAATATTAGTTTTCTGCATTCTCTAAAGTTCCCACCATAGTCCTTGGCAACTAGTCATTATTTAGTAAATTGTTTTAAAGATGACCAATAAGATGATCATATGTCACTGACCTCATGAGAGATAGTGGATATATCTGGGTAATAATGAAACTAATATGCAATCAGCCCCTTACCTTAGTACACATTTTGATTGTTTTCAGTTCATGGGCTTTGATTAAAATTTAAAAGCTAGGTTATGTGGGAGACTCTACTGCTTGTTTTGTGGGACTTGCTTAGCAACCATTCCATGATAAGCAAAGGATTTTTTCCCAATCATATCCCACTATAGGTCTTTATTAAATTCCAGAAAATTAGACATAGGACCTTAGAAATCATTTTCTCAGTGCCTGATTTTGCAGATGAGGAGACTGATACCCACAAAGGTTGTGATTTCTGAAAGTCTCGAAGTTCATTGGTGCTTGGCAAGGGGTTCACCAACTTCCTAGGTTGTTAAACAGGGGATGATCCATGTGGAGGGGCAAAGTCTGGGGCAAAGATGAGTCACTCCAACTGGGGCAACCCATCAATAATGAGCTGGCCACCATTGGCTGGCATTAACCACCTTGTAGGACCGCAAAAAGAAAACCTCAGTCACAGCTCAACTTCCCTCTAGCACCGGGTTCTTCCTGGGTCAGAGACTTGAGATTTCTTAAGCTAATATTTTCTGTCTCCCTGCTCCCTCCCTCTTCCTTTTCATTCCACTTTCTCTGGAAAAACTGCACTGCAAGTATGCCTTTAAATCTTTCTGTATCCAGGTTCAGACAAGCAGCTTTTGCACATAAAGTTTGAGTATTGGCAGTCTTTGTTTCTAGTGCTGTGGAAAGTGAGTCCTATCTAGCTGTGAGGAGGGGACCCTGGGGGTATTCCTGAAAGCATTTGGTGCATCCAAGAGCAAGGTGGGGTAGATGTGAAGCATATTAATTGATGCTTCAGAGTCTTAACTATAACTCAGGGGTCTTGCTTCCCCAGATGCCCTGTAACTCCTTTTGAAATTGGTTCCATTTATCTTTTTGCTTGCTCTCTTACTTGGAGAGACATCCCTCCCTCTCCCCCACTCTTTCTTCTCTGGCCTAGCACTGCCAGGGAGGGGGCAGAAGCCTGCTAGGAGCAACGCCCTTGTGCCTTGTCAGCTATCCCTGTGTGAGAAGCAGCAGCCTCTAGGCAACTGATTGGTCCCACTGCCAGGATTACAGGAGGCGGGCATCAATGCATGTATTAGTTCATTTTCACACTGCTGATAAAAACATACCCAACAGTGGGTAATTTATACAGGAAAAGGGGGTTTAATGGACTTACAGTTCCATGTGACTGGGGAGGCCTCACAATCATGGTAGAAGGCAAGGAAGAGCAAGTCATGTCTTATATGGATGGCAGCAAAGAGAGAGCTTGTGCAGGGAAACTCCCCCATATAGAACCATCAGATCTCGTGAGACTTATTCACTATCACAAGAACAGCACAGGAAAAGACCTGCCCCCATGATTCAATTACCTCCAACCAAGTCCCTCCCACAACATGTGGGAATTCAAGATGAGATTTGGGTGGGGACATAGCCAAACCATATCAATGCATGAGCCTGAGGGTTCCGTGTACTTGGAAGTGTGGGTGATGTGATTTTTTTCAGAAAGCCTTTTCCTTTAGGTGCTACCTGTTAGGTGAGGGAGTTGAACGCCGGGGGCACCAGGACTCCTGTTTACCAGATGGAGCTGAGCTAACAAGGGAGGGTGAGGGACAGGAAATTGCTACATGGATTCCTGCTGTTCACTTAAAGATGTGAGGCAAACGTGTCCTTCAATTGGCCTGGGAGAGAGGGCCAGCTCTGAGTGACACAGAGCACCCTTAGAGGGTAAATGAGGGAAAAGAGCCCTATTGTGTCACTGCCTTGGTCATACTTTGGGTGAAAGCACATCGCCTTGGTGGATATGAGGACCTAGGGTCTTTCTCCCTGTAACACAGGAGGCCCTTAATGTTCATTGCCCTTGTCTTTATGGGATTTTCAGAATTTTGAGCAATCTGGACAGGAGGGACAGTAGGAGAGTGGGACTTTCTATGGATAGCATCACTAGAGATCTTATCCCAAACTGAAAACCTCAGAAACATTTGGCCTGTTCTCTTACTGGCCGTGTAAACTTTGGAAAGTTACTTAGTCCCTTTTGTGAGTCAGTTTCCTCACCTGAATGTGGAGATCCAAGATCCCATCTGCACCTGCTTTGTAGGATTATTAAGCCATCCTAATGAGATAATATATGTAAAAAGTTTAGAACAGTGCTTGGTTCAATGCGAGATCTTATTGAAAGTTTGCTATTATTTTTATCATTATTGGTGTGATGTGGTGTGGTGTGTGTGTGTAGTTGTGATAGCCAACACCAAGGATGTCATGGTCACTGCATAAAGAATAAAAACTTAAAATGTTTTGGATGGAGAAAATGGAAAGGGAGAAGTGACTTCCTCGGGATCCTCCATCCTGTTGGAAAGAGGAGGTAGTGGTTATCATATATAAGGAAGTATTCTAAAAACTACAAACTCACATTACAGTACAATCCTAATCCCACATCATTATTAGACTGTTGGCTCAAAGTTCTTCTGGCTCAAGATTCTCAAGCATCAAATATGTATTGAGCTCTACAGGATATAGAGCTGGGGGCCTGGCATACTCATTCATCAATTCATTCATTCACTTAAACACTTGCTGAGCATCTATCAGGTGCCAGGCACTAGGAAAGGACACTGAAAGAGACAACAATATTTGCCCTTAGAGAACTTAGGTTCTAGTTGGTAGGTAGAAAATAAACATGTAAACAAATCATTCTATCATATACTATCATGTGATCAGCATATTAAAGAAAGCAGGATGAAGGGATAAGTATTACTGATAATGGGATGGTCTATGAAAGCTTTTCCAGAGGAGGTGATACTGAACACACTTGAATGAGTGGAATGAGAGTGTCAGAGGCAGAGGAAGTGGGAAGGAGGAAGGCTTTGAGTTACAGCTGAGTGAAGCAGGCAAAGGAGATGAAGATTAGAGACACAGGCAGGGGCTGGGAAATAGGCAGGGTAAGGAGTTTAGATTTTATTCTGAGCATTATTGGAAGACATTGGAGTATTTGGACTGGAGAGAATGGCACAATGTGATGCATGCTTCAGAGTGTTCACTCTGACTGCTGTAAAGATAGTAGATTATAGAATGTTCAAGGGTAGAAGCAGAAGCAGAAACCAGTTAGGATATCATTACACTAATCTAGGAAACAACCCCAGGAAACTTGGCCTAGGATGATAAGAGCAAAGATATGAGACGTGAGGTTAGAGCTAAAAGAACTTACTTCTGTAACATGGGAGAAAGAGAAGAAGCCAGGATAACTATTAGGTTCTTGATCTGAGCAACCAGAGGAGTAGAGTTGTCCTTAACTGAGATGGGGAAGATTGGGAGAGGAACAAACTTGGCAGGGAAGTCTAGAGTCCTACTCTGAACTGCTTTGGTTGATCTGGGCATACCAATTAGACAACTGAGTGGAGGTGTCTAAGTAGGCAGCTGGATAAGAGTCTGAAGTTCAAAGAGAGGTCAGGGGACAGAGATAAAGATTTGGGAGTTATGCTATATAGAATTAGGTAGGACAATTGAACTTGTCATTTTTTTTACAGGTGAAAAAGATTGATCATCAGATGTTTCTTATGAATCAACCTGATATTTAAATCCATGAAGGAGAGAGATGACAAAGCCAGGTGGAATAGATAGAGAAGAGGTCCAAGGTCTGAGCCCTATATTACTCAGAGTGTTAGAGATTAGGAAGAAGAGGAAGACCTGGCAAAAGAATGTCCTGGGATGTAGAAAGAAAACCAGAAGTTTGTGGTCTCTGGAAACCAAATAAAGAAAGGGCTTCCAGAAGGACAGACAAAGTGTAGTGTGTCAAAGCTCCTGAGCAATCAGAGGAGAGCACCAAGGGGCTCACAGGACATTGGTATCCGGATCACCCAGTGACACTTCCTGATCATGAGAAACTGTCAGACCAACAGGGGCACTTTCTGTAACCAGCGGTTCTTCATTGCCCAAATGCAACCTTGATGGTTTGATTTTGGAGGACGGCAATTCATTAATAGCACTCCGCAGTGATAAATATGAAAACCAATAAAACTCCCCACCCAAGGCAACCTCTCCCAGCTCCTCACTTTGAGTGAAGTGAGTAACCTCCACTTCTGCCAACTCCTGTCTTGTCTGAAGCCACATTTCCCCAGCAATGTCACATATGCATTTTTTGATCCTGGTCATTTCTCCACTTGGGAGATGAATCATAAAGAAAATGAGATCTGTGTGCCCTGGTGACTACGGATGCAAGAGTCTGCTGCCCTGGAGGGAACAGCTGGAAAAGAAGTAGATGGTGAAGGCGGGTTGGGGGGAAACAGTGGAAAAGGCACCTTTGTAGGGGATCAAGGTGACAGAGTGATCAGTTATGTTGTTTGGACATGTGAGAACAGGGGGTTATAAAAATGGATACAGGAGGAGGGAGAGAAAGTAAGGACTAAAACATGAAGCCAGTCATGAATGTTTTTACATAAAAAGCAGCAGATTTACAGGCAAATATGTGATGTTTCCACATTTTCTGCCCCCAGTTAGCAGGGGCAGCACAAAGAGCGTTACTGTGGAGCTGAGCTTTGGGTAAAAGATTAACAGCCAGGCCTTTCTCTCTGCTTCCTTCTGGGCTTGCCCTGGGGGAAAAGGAGGGCTGGCATGGATGTGCCTGCAGCCCTCACCCTGAACATTCTTCCATGCCTCTCTGTTCATTCATTGCTTAGTCATTCCTCAGGCATGGATTGAGCCCACTGTGTATCCAGCATCAACCTGGCATAGGATGGACATAGAGATGGGAAAGGCACAGGGAGCAGGTGACAGAGACAAATGAAGGTCATGAGAATAGCAGAGTAGGACAGAAAATGAAGGCAGGGGATGGGGTTCTAGAGAAAGCAAGAGCAGGACTGACTCGTGTCTGCCTCACCTGTTACTGTTGTAGCCTCTTCTCCTTGGAGTATCCCTCCTGCTCTTGCATCACCTTAGGAACTTGGATCAGAGAGGAAAGTTACGGCCTGGATATGTTGTAGTAGGAGGGGACAGACACATTTGGAAATAGAAATGCTTGGGGAGAGGGTGTTTTTGGGGGATGAGACTTTCCGGGTCTCTCAATTCACACTATGTAGGTAGTTCACTGCACAGCTTAAATAAGGGACAACCCTCCGGAGTGGTTGGCTCTCATCCATAAAATGTGTTTTCGGCCTCAGATTTCCAAAGGAAGGGCTGAAGCATGACTCGCCTGACGTCAAGTACTGATGGTCACCTGCCCCTGCCCTATCAGGTGTGGAAATGCTGGGGTTGCTCTCTCAGAACCTACTCCCTGAGATGTCAAAATATACCCAGGAGTATTTCTGGACCTTCTCCAATCCGAAATTGTTTGGTTTTTGTGTGTGTGTGCCTACTTGGCCTCACTAAAAGATGGAAGTGGCCTGGGTGAAATGCAGATTTCTAGAGGCTCTCTGATAAAGCTCAGGCCACCAGCACCAGGCCAGCCTGTGGGTAGTCCTGGCGGACAGTCACTTCATACCTCACCTGGGCTTTTTGCCAAATTCAAAGTGTGTGTATGTGTGGAGTGCGGGGTTCCCACCACTGACAGTCTGTAAGTCATTCACTTAGCTCAATTTGTCTTACTTTCTTCTGGAATTTCTTCCTTCTTGTTTTCTTTTCCCCAGGAGAAGCAGTCCTAGGGCAGCCTCCCGGCCAGCTTTCCCTAATAAGAAGGCAGAGCTCCTCTTCACCCAGACTTCAGACCTATAGAGGCAGCCTGGGGTCCCAGGATGCACTTGCACTCAGAGATGTCCCCAGAGTCCTAGGGGAATGGAGGATGACTAGGAGGAAGCTGTTCGTGGCTGCGGATGGGGTCTATACATTCTTGTCTATCTCAGTGCTGTCTGCTATTGAATTTTTGTGCAGATCACATTAATTTAAAGCCAGTTCTCAAGAAGCCCCCCCAGCATGTCTACCAGTTGCTCCCCTTTCCTGCCATTAATCAGTGTCTGCTAATTAAACAACAAACTCCTGTTTGTCCAAACAGCTGCCAACACCCCCACCCCAAGGCAGTTAAATGAGGATAAATGAGTCAGTCTTATTAAAAAATGACTTAAATTTATCATATTCTATTTATGTTTCTTTTACATCCCAATTTTCTATAGATTTAGTGACTCCAAATGATAAGGTCTTAAGCTTATAATAATTTATCCCTTGAGTAACACAAGACTTGGTTGTATTTCGGTAATATTCATGACAGCAGCAGTCGTGCTAACAAGGACTGATGTCACCAGAGCATGTTCTATGTGCCAAGCACGGTGCACAACACTTTACATGCATTATCTCATTTAATTTTCACAAAACCTCGCAGAGGTAAATATTATTATCTTCCTCTGCATATAAGGAAATGAATGTTCAGAAAGATTAAGTCAACTCACTGAGGTCCCATCCGTGGTCTTTCATAGGCCTCTGTTGCCGTCTCATTGAACTACTGAAATTAGAAAAACCTGGGGACCTTGTTAACCTACAGATTCCTGGGCCCCATCTTAGATGCAGGGAGTCAGACTTCCTGGGAGTGTGGCCCTGGAATTTTCGTTTGTAAACACATTCCCTAAGAGACTTGTATACACGCTAAAGTGGGAGAATTCACGATCTCTGGCTTTTGTGATGTTTTAAACGCACTATATAATTTCAATAGCGAAAGAGTTGGGCTTTGGAAAGGGAGTGTGTGGTGAACCCTGAAAGCTGAATGGACTTCCTTCCTGTGGAGGAGCAGTGGGAAAAATTGGAGGCAGAGAGCTGTGTTTCAGTCCTTGATTGAGCTTATGTGAGTTATTTAATCTCTCTCAGTCTCCATTTTTTTTCATTTGTAAACCAGGAAGGATACTTTTATTTTCCAGGTGGTTGTGAGGTGTGAAAGAGATGAGAGTAGAATAAAATTTAAAGAATTGAAAGCCCTCAACAAATGTATGTGGTATTAATCATGAGTTTCCATGGGGCTGAGGAAGCTACCGCAAGCCTGTGCACAATGCCAGCCACCTTGTATGGATACAGAGGAGGCAAAGGGACTAACAAACACTCCCAGAGACTGGATATCTTGAATATCTGTCCAACTTTCTTGGGAGGGGCCATTTATTCTGTAACTCAAAGGAACTTATTGTTTTTAAGCCAGGGAGGCATGCTTTATACCTGCTGTTGGTACTCCCAGACCAAGCTGTTGCATGTGGGACTGAAGTGTGACTTCTGCCTCAGTTTTGTCCACCTGTGCAGGGAAGAGAAAAATGCCTGCACCTTCATGGTCATACCCTCTGTTGGAACCACCTCCTTAAGCCAGAATTATTGAATGTTCTCTATGTGCCAGAATGATTATTATTTCATTTGATTCTCACAACAATGCCATGAAGTCTATACAGACATACCTTGGAAATATAGTGGGTTTGGTTCCAGACCACTGCAATAAAGCTAATATCACAATAAAATGGGTCGCACAAAGTTTTTGGATTAGGCTTTGGCTTAAGGGAATTTTGTGGCTGGTTTGATCTTTTATCCAGACCGCTAACACTTTCTCCCTATCAGCAATAAGGCTGTTTTGCTTTCCTATCATTCCTGTGTTCACTGGAGTAGCACTTTTAATTTCCTTCAAGAACTTTTCCTTTGCATTCATAACTTGGCTAACTGTTTGGCACAAGAGGCCTGCCTAGCTTTTGGCCTATCTAAGCTTTTGACTTGCTTTCCTCACTGAGCTTAATCATCTCTAGCCTTGGATTTAACGTAGAAAATGTGTGACTATTCCTTTCACTTGAACACTTGGAAGCTATTGTAGGGTTATTAACTGGTCTTATTGTGTCTCAGGGAATAGGGAGGCCGAGAGAGAGAGAGAGAGAGAGAGAGAGAGAGAGAGAGAGAGAGAGAGAGAGACGGGAAAACAGCAAGTCAGTGGAGCAGGCAGAACACACACATTTATTTATTAAGTTTGCTGTCATATGTTCATGCAGTTCATGGTGCCCCAAAACAATTACAATAATAAGATCAAAGATCCCTGGTCATAGATCACCATAACAGATACAGTAATCATGAAAAAGTTTGAGATATTGTGAGAATAACACAGGTATTGTGAGAAATATGACCCAGAGGCACATGCTGTTGGAAAAATGGCACCGACAGACTTACTTGATCCAGGGTTACACAAACCTTCAATTTGTAAAAAAAAAAAAAACTGTAGTATCTGCAAAACGTAGTAACGTGTAATAAAATGCAGTCTGCCTGAACTTCAATTATTCCCATTTTATAGAAGAGGAAATGGATGCAGGGAGTTTGATCTGCCCGAACTAGTAAATGGTAGAACTCTGGGACTAACATTCTTATCCTCTATGCTACACTCCTAGGAAAGAACTCTCAGACAGGGTTGGACTGAGAGTGTGTTAAGCTTCGCGCTGTTCTGAGCCCTCTGAAGGAGTGTCCATATTTGAAAGCACCTCCTTCCTTTTGCTGGCCCTCCACAATGTGGCCTAAGTTATTCAATTAGGAAGGGAAATAATTGGCAGTGGAGAATGCCTCTAGCAGTGGTAATTACCTCCAGTGCCTTGTAGGAATAGTCAAGCTACATTTCAGTTTATGCTGTAAAACCTTAATTATAATATAAACAGCTGCCCTTCAGCCCAGTGGGGCAGCCATCCCCCGCCTTCCTTCTCTGGCCTGGGAATGGCCCTGCCTCCTGAATGGTCAGGGAGGTCCAGGGGCGGAAGGAGACCTGGGAGGAGGGGAGCCGATGCCTGTGCATGCTTTGGGGTTTGGGAGATTAAGCTAGAGAGAGCCGCTGCCAGGGTCCCATCTTCTAATGATGAAGCCAAAGGCAGCATCCCGTCTTGGTGCCACTCACAGAGTCTTTTGGGGGAGCAGCCTCCAGCCGTTAGCAGTCAGCTCAGTGCCATTAGGCTAGGATAGGGTTTAGCAGGCTATGGTATCATTTCAGGGTAACATGTCTTTCCATTTAATACCCTGTGAGGGAGAACAGAGTTTTCCCTTCTAGATCCAGACTTCCTAGCCATGTAGGAGCCCTGTTGTGTGCCTGGTGCACTCTAGGTAGTATGCGAGGCATGGTCGCAAGGGTTCCCCACTTCAACTTCACAGCACTTGGATACACAGAAAATTAACATCCTCATTTGACTGTTCAGGAAAATGAGCCTTTGAAAGTTTCAATGGAGATAAGTCTTGGAAGACAGATAGATCTGTAAGCGACTTAAGTACAGGAAGGAGAAGGACACTCAATATTTTTGTTCAAAGCACTGGGAAGGAGAGAGAGGGATCAGTCACCATCGGGCATTTGAGAAGGTCCGGGAACAGGGAGCTGGTGAGGAGAAGGGGAATAACACCAGAGGGGCTGAGATTACTGATTGCTGGGTTCACAGATATACCCACGACTGGCCCAGGTACCCCATGAGGGGCTGCTCTGTGCCACCTGACCACTGGATTGTAATCTGGGCTGAAAGAATCAGAAGTCAGTGTGCCGAGGCAGGAGTCCTCAGATGGTCAGGACTGACTCTTCCACTGTTAAGGGCAAAATGGAAAATGTGAGCTTGTTGTAGTCTTCAAAATAGAGTGAGCAATCCATGCCCCTGAAGAGCAGGGATAATTATAGGCATGCCATTGTTTTATTGTGCTTTGCAGATATTGCATGTTTTTACAAATTGAAGATTTATGTCAACTCTGCATACAGCAAATCTATGAATGCCATGTTTTTCCAATATCACATGCTCACTCTTTATCTCTGTCTCACATTTTGGTAGTTCTACCAATATTTCACACTTTATTATTATTATATCTGTTATGATGATCTGTGGTCAGGAATCTTTGAGGTTACTATTGTAGTTATTTTGAGGTGCCATGAACTGCACCCATATAAGACAGCAAACATAATCAATAAATGTTGTGTGTTCTGACTGCTCCACCAACTGACTGTTTCCCTGTCTCTTTCTTTCTCCTCTGGTTCCCTATTCCCTGAGGCACAACCATATTGAAATTAGGCCAAATAATAACCCTACAATGGCTTCTAAAGTTTCAAGTAAAAGGAAAAGTCACATCTCTTACTCTAAATCAAAAGCTAGAAATGATTAAGCTCAGTGAGGAAGGCATGTGGAAAGCTGAGAAGGGCTAAAAGCTAGGCCTCTTACACCAGTTACAGAAGTTGTGAATGCAAAGGAAAAGCTCTTGAAGGAAGTTAAAAGTGCTACTCCAGTGAACACAGGACTGATAAGAAAGCAAAACAGACTTTTGCTGATAGGGAGAAAGTTAGAGTGGTCTGGATAAAAGATCAAACCAGCCACAACATTCCCTTAAAGTCAAAGCCTAATCCAGAAAATTGGTGGGACTCACTTTATTATGATACTTGCTTTATTGAGGTGATCTGGAAACAAACCCACTATGTTTCCGAGGTAGATCTATATTTAAATCTCCTATTTTAAAATTTGTTTTCAATTTCAGTTTATAAGTTCTACATGTTTCATAATGGTCATATGCACAATAGGACATTTTTCTAATCCATACACAAATATATGTTCAGGAATGTTTTACAACTTGGGGGTGCATAACCAAAATGTTTGGAGTCCACTGGGATAGAAGCCAATGACTACATGAATTTCTAGTTTGTTTTGTTTATTAACTATGCTCAACAGGTAGTGGCTTATATTAGTCCATTCTCACACTGTGTTGAAGAAACTGAGAAAGAGGTTTAATTGACTCACAGTTCCACATGGCTGGGAAGGCCTCAGGAAACTTACAATCATGGTGGAAGGGGAAATAAACACATCCTTCTTCACAAGGTGGCAGGAGAAAGAAGTGCCAAGCAAAGGGAAAAAAGCCCCTTATAAAACCATCAGATCTTACGAGAACTCACTCACTATCACGAGAACAGCATAGGGGTAACTGCCCCCATGATGCAATCACTTCCCACTGGCTCTCTCCCATGACAAGTGGAGATTATGGGAACTACAATTCAAGATGAGATTTGGGTGGAGACACAGCCAAACCGTATCATGGCTCAATGTTAATAACTTGGAGTAATAAGAATTATTACTCATGGAGAACCTGAGTTTGCTGTCTCATTCAGTCTTGCAGAAACAAGGTAAAGTCATGTTCACAACATGGACTCTGAAGCTGGACTCCCTGGATCCAAATCCTTGCTCTGTCATCTGTTAGCCTTGTGACTTGGAATAAGTTTCTCAGCCTTTCTGTGCCTTCATGTCTTCATCTGGAGAATGAAGCTCACAGATTCTAGTCTACGTTGTAAGGTACACATGAGGATTACATGAGTTAACGCATGTAAAGCCCTTATAATAGTGCTTGGTCCTGAATAACCATTCAGTGAATAGTTAGTGACATGGATTTTACAGATAAGAAGATGGAGCTTCAGGGAGGCTAGTGGAGGAACTGGCATTCTGGCTGATTCCAAAGTGTATGTGTTGGGATCCACAATGTAAACCATTCTAAGTCCTTACCAACAACCAGAAGGATCCAAGAAAGCATATCTGCTTCTCCTTTAATCACCTATGATTCTAACTCTCCTTGCTATACCCACCATATCCATTTCCCAGTCAGAACAGAAAAAAGGACATCCGTACAGCTCTTTCTCAGTTGGATGATACCCAGCAAGTTGGCCCTTTCTGCCCTCATTCCAACAGGTTTACTGCTCTCGTTGGTCATTTATGCTTCCCCCAAACCTCTCAGATTGTCCCTGCTCCAAGAAAGAATTCTAGAGCCTCCTGGAGTTGTAGACAGGGCAGGCAGGAGTATTGCAGAGCAGAAGGTGCTGCAAAGGACTCAAGTAGCAAAGGATACATGTCAGCTAGACACACTGGGGAAGCTCTCTGGCCTGAAGACATGGAATTGGAACTCACATCACTGCCTCTGCTGTCTGGTTTTCCTTGACAGTCCTTGAGTATGGCATCCACGTGTTCTAATCCTGTATAAAACCAAGGAGCAAGATATATTTGCTCTAAAGACCTTAAACTCTGTGTGAGTTTTAGCAGTTTAATAGGCATCTCAGGTCTCTCTAGTCCCAGCTTCCTGCTCTGAGAGCAGTGGTTGGGTGAGATTTAGGTTCTTACAATCTATGAAAAACTTCAAATTTAGGGACTTCATGGTGAGAAGTGCTAATCACTATGAGGATAGTAGGAAACCATAGTGATCTGGGCATCCTTTGCTATGGACTCCCAGAGACGAGCTTGCTGGCGGTAGCCTCCCCCCGCCACCCCCGCTCTACTCATACAGATTAGGTCCTTGCTCCTCCACTTCCAAGGCCATCTATCACTCTATCTCCCATAAGCACCACAGAACAGATTCTCCACCCTCCTTCCCCTGAAGAACACAGCCTTTGGGAATTGTGTAAAGGTTTTTAATGTTAGTAGCAGAAAGAAACTAACAGTAAATAAAATTTCCAGACAAAAACGGAAATTTGCAGTGTTTCATGACACTTTAAATGATGCACTTGAAATGAGAGGCTTGTATTAGGATGGAAATTAATGTCCTTGAGTGGCTTTTTATATTTTTTATTTCATGTTAATCTGACTACAACTTTCTCATCTTCATGTGTTTCCTAGAAGTTCTTTAATGCAAAGCTGAAGGATGAAGCCCAGGGTGACTCAACAGGCTGGGCTGGCTCCATCTCGTCAGTTATCTCTTGGTGGGCAGCAAGACAAGGGAGAGAGGACTAAAATAATGGCGCTTTAAGACATCTTCAGCTGAGATCATGCCATTGCACTCCAGCCTGGGTGACAGCGGGAGACAGAGCCTCGTTCTGTTGCCCAGGCTGGAGTGCAGTGGTGTGATCTCGGCTCACTGCAACCTCTGCCTCCCAGGTTCAAGCGATTCTCCTGCCTCAGCCTGCCGAGTAGCTGGGACTACAGGCACGTGCCACCACACCCAGCTAATTTTTGCATTTTTAGTAGAAATGGGGTTTCACCATGTTGACCAGGATTGTCTCTGTCTCTTGACCTCTTGATCTGTTCACCTCAGCCTCCCAAAGTGCTGGGATTACAGACTTGAGCCACTGCGCCCGGCCAACATCTTTACCCAATAAAAAATTGCTTACAGAATTATAAAGCCTCTCTTCATGTCAGTTTTCTTAACCTCCTCAACTCAACTGTCCAATGATGGGTTTACAAACCCTTCGGGACTGCTGTGTTAAGTAAGAGGAATTTAGCTCCCCACATTCAGTGGGAGCTAAATATCCAGGGCCAGGCATAGGAAGAGGAGATACCTATCAGGTCTTTCATAGGAGCCAGTCCCTAAAGTAGAAAGAATAGTTCCCTCAAGGCTTGCTCTGTGGATTGCCTTACACGAGTTGGTTCATATTTATAAGCCAATTTGTCTGGAATAAATCTCTTTAACACGCGCAACTAATTCCTCAAGGTGTGTCCAATGGGAACCAGTCTTCCTAAATGAACTGTCTGTAAAAGGGCTTTAACAACAGCACTGTCAATCCTGGAATTCCCACCTGAAGAAAAAAAAATATTCATAGGCTGCTTGGGCCCATAGAATACACAGAATTTAAGAAACTGCTAAATGAAATCAAGACACCTAAAAAATCTTTTTTCATACACTGTGTTGAGGAGATGGCTGTGGAAAGAAACAGACTTTTGCTTACAATCCTGAAGCTCAGTAATAGTGCATCTGACCTGAGACTAACTCAGACAGTAGTTGGCTTTCTCTCTGCCACAGTTTCTTCCCATACTACCAAAAAAGAGGACATGGAATCTTGAACATGTGAGGTCCATCTTTCTTCTTTCCTTCTTTCCTTCCTTTCTTCCTTCATTTCTTCCTTTCTTTTTTCTTTCCTTTTCCCTCCCTCCTTTTCCTTCACTTCTCCCTCTCTCACTCTTTCCTTTCCTTTCTTTTTTCTCAATTTCTTGAGGGTAAAGAAGGGCATCTCACAAAAGTTAAAGTGAAGCTTTAGAAGACTGTTTTTTGTTTGTTTGTTTTTTTCTAAGAAATTGTGTACTACTTTATCTCAAAAATAGAGGTGTTTTATTACATATCTTTATTGAGATGTAATTAACACAATAAAACTAATTTACAAAGTTGTTTGGAGTCAATAATTAAATAAGATTAAATAAAAGAATATATATGAAGGTGTCTCACACAATGCTTAGTGGTTGAATTTCGATATGACATAACTGTTTATACCACCCTTGTGTTAAAAACCCTCAATGGCTTCTCATTTCCTACAGAGCAGTCTAAAGTCTAAAACATAAAAACTTAAGGTTCTTAATAATTCAACCCCATCTTTCTGGTCTTGTGTGCTGCCACATTCTCTTACACACCCAACTTAGCAGAAATACTGGATGACAGGGAACTTTCCTGTCTCCAGAATTTTTTATGCTGCCTCATTTCTGCCCATCGAGGCTCTTCCTTTCCTTTAAGGTCAGGAGCCAACTCCTTCATTAGTCCTCCTGGAAGACGACTCCTGATCATTCCAGATGATTATTAACGTCCTTTTCCTATGGCCTATCCCATTATACTGCATTGTTTCTAAGATCTTTGCCACATTCTGCTTTGTGCTACTTATCGTGAGTAGCTCCTTTCTTTCATGTAATTTTGATGAACATTCATTGAGCCTCTATAATACCTGGGCAGTGAAGTAGGCATGGGGATGGTCTGGGCAGAGGTGCAGAGATAAATGACATACTGTGTGCTCTGGAAAAGCCCTTGTCCTGGTGAGAAGCATGGAGGTTGCAAGCCACACCACGTTCAATTCTGTATCTTTAGTAGTGTCTAAAATGTCCCATGCAGAGCAGATACAGATGCTGAATAAAATCAGTATTAAAGGTGAAAAATATCAGAGTGTTAAATGTAATTGCCTCATTCTAGCAAAAGAGGAAATTAAGGCTCAGGAAGATTAAATAACATGCTCAAGATTGCCAGTGGCTCTGGAGTTGTAAGTAGAGTGCTATAAATAACCACAAACCAAGCTGAAAAGAGGCCAGCTGGGAAGATCAGGCATGGGGACTATTTTGTTTTGTTTGAAGTTTCTTTAAATCCAGAGTTGTCCTTGGTCATAGGAATCCTATTTTTGTCCATGGAAATAAACCCCATTTCCTATGCGATGCCACTCTCTGGCCTCAGTGGAAGCTGGGTTTGAATTCTAGACCAGCCACTTACCAGTTTGTTGCCCTGGGATGAGAGATGCTATCTCTGAACTTCATTTTTCTTGTGTGTAAAATGAGGATGGTAACATTTATATCATAGAACTATTACAAAGATTACATCAATAATGAATTAAATAAATACACAAAAATAAATGAGTTCAGGCCCTGACTCCTGGAAAGTGTTGGTAGCAATGGTGATACTGGTGTTGGTGGTTGGAGTATATATTATAATTCAAACTCACCTATCAGAATTAACCTTCTGCTAATGGTGTTTGTGTATTGATGTAGTCATTTGTAAACTTAGTCCCCTAGTTATTTGGGAAGCATCTGCAACTTTATTTTGTAGGGTTCCCACTTCCATATTTATCAACCAACCCCTTGTAGCACTTTGATATGTCAGAAAGACGTTCATTCCTCATGGTTTTCTGTATCTTCTTCCAATTCAGCCAAGCTCTATGTCTTAACCCAGGGACCATTGCAAGGCCAGGTATGCAGCAAAGAATAAGACTGATGCTCTTATAAGAGTAATAATTTTGACACTTCTCTCCCCACCCTACCTAAGGTGTATTTTTCTACCTGTTCCTGATGTCCCCAGGAACTAGTCTTCTTCCTTAGATTATTGACCACATCTTCCCACTGATTTATTGAGTCAACTGCCAGTATTACTTTGCTGGTTGAGACCCTCCTCCTCCTCAGGCTTGCTTCATACCCACTCCAAGCCTCAGTTTACTACTGCCCTAGGCAGCGACTTGCCTGATTCCACATTATTGCAGTCCTCCAGTAGCCAGGCCCTCCAAGGCTTCTCAACTGCAAGGATAAGAAATCAAAGGGTAAAGGTAGAGGATGGAAGTGATGGTGGTCATGGTGGATAGAGAGAGGTGAGAGGCTGGTTGTTGTGTATTTATGCCCTTTGCACACCAATATCCATAACACAATCATATTCTAGACAATCCAGCAGTGAAAATTTCACAACTATTCTCAGCTCTACTTTCATTAAGCCAGATAGAAATGGCAAGGGAAGATTCTGGTAATCACAATTGGTTTAGAAAAATAACTTCCAGAGAATGTGATAGGGTGACAGTAGATTCAGATTCATCTTGTTTATGCTGTCTATTTACAGCATTACTGTACCATGATCTCTGATGTATGAATCACTGCCTTATTCTTGAAAGGGTCCCCCAGTGCCTTCTGAATCATCATAATGCAAACAAATGAAAGGGTTATATTGCAATGAGTATCCTCTTAATATGGAAGATACTGTACATATGTTTAGTTTCTTGAAAATCAATTATTTGTGAGGGCGTATGTAGTAAAGTTTGGCCAACTAGAATATACATGTACTTTGTTTTATTGTACTTTACTTTATTATGCTTCATAAATAATTGCATTTTTTATCAATGGAAGGTTTGTGAAAACCCTGCGTCAAGCAAGTTTGTTGGTGCCATTTTCCCAACAGCATGTGCTCACATTGTGTCTCTGGGTCTCATTTTGGTAATTCTCACAAAACCCCAAACTTTTAAATTATCGTTATATCTGGTATGGTGATCTGTAATCAGTGATCTTCGGTGTTACTATAGTAATTTTGGGGGTGGAGTGTCATCACCCATATAAGATGGCAAACTTAATTACTAAATGTTGTGTGTGTTCTGACTGCTCCACTGACCAGCCCGTCCCTCATCTCTGTCTCTTCAAGCCTCTCTATTCCATGAGACATTTTATGTAGAAATTAGGCCAATAAATAACCCTACAGTGGCCTGTAAGTGTTCAAGTGCAGGAAGAATTGCGTCTCTCACTTTAAAGCAAAAGTTAGAAATAATTAAGTTTAGTGAGGGAGGCATATTGAAAGCTAAAATAGGCCAAAAGCACGGTCTCTTGTGCCAAACAGAGAAGTTGTGAATGCAAGGAAAAGTCCTTAAAGGAAATTAAAAGTGCTACTCCAGTGAATACAGGAATGATAAGACAGTAAAACCACCTCATTGCTGATAGGGAGAAAGTATCAGTGGTCTTATCAGAGGATCAAACTAACTACAACATTTCCTTAAGCAAAAGCTTAATCTAGAGCATGGCACTAGGTCTCTTAAATTCTATGAAGTCTAAGACAAGTGTATGTAAGCTAGCAGATGTTGGTTCATGAAACTTAAGGAACGAAGCTGCCTCTGTAACATAAAAGTTCAAGGTGAAGCAGCAAGTGCTGGTGTAGAAGCTACAGCAAGTTCTCTAGATCTAGCTAAGATCATTGACCAAAGTGGCTACACTAAACAACAGATTTTCAATGTAGATGAAACATCCTTCTATTGGAAGAAGACACCAACAAGGACTTTCGTAACTAGAGAGGAGAAGTCAATGCCTGCCTTCAAAGCTTCAAAGGACAGGCTGACTCTCTTGTTAGAGGCTAAGGCAGCTGGTGACTTGAAGTGGGAGCCAACGCTTAATGACCATTCCAACAATTGTAGGCCCCTTAAGAATTAGGCTAAATCTACTCCACCTATGCTCTATCAATGGAACAACAAAGCCTGGATGACAGCGTATCTGTTTACAGTATGGTTTACTGAATTTTTTCTTTCTTTTTTTTGAGAAGGAGTCTTGCTCTGTCACCCAGGCTGGAGTGCAGTGTCGCGATCTCCGCTCACTGCAAGCTCCGCCTCCCAGGTTCACACCATTCTCCTGCCTCAGCCTCCCAAGTAGCTGGAACTATAGGCATGAGCCACCATGCCCAGCTAATTTTTTGTATTTTTAGTAGAGATGGGGTTTCACTATGTTAGCCAGGATGGTCTTGATCTCCTGACCTCATGGTCCACCCACCTCAGCCTCCCAAAGTGCTGGCATTACAGGCTTGAGTTACCATGCCCAGCCAGTTTACCGAATATTTTAGGCCCACTGTTGAGACCTCCTGCTCAGAAAAAAGATTCCTCTCAAAATGTCACTGCTTATTAATGATGCACCTGGTTATTCAAGAGCTCTGATGAAGATGTACAAGGAGATGAATGTTGTTTTCATGCCTGCTAACACAACATTCATTGTCCAGCCCATGAATCAAGGCATAATTTTGACTTTCAAGTCTCATTATTTGAGAAATACATTTTCTGAGGCCATAGATAGTGATTCCCCTGATGGATCAGGCCAAAGTCAATTAAAATCCTCCCGGAAATAACCTTTCTGGATGCCATTAAGAACACTTTGATGTGTGATTCAAGGGATGAGGTCAAAATATCCACCTTAGCGGGAGTTTGGAAGAAGCTGATTCCAACCTTCATGGATGACTTTGAGGGATTTAAGACTTCAGTGGAGGAAGTAACTGCAGATGTAGTGGAAACAGCAAGAAAACCAGAATTATTATAGAAGTGGAACTTGAAGATGGGCCAGAATTTCTGCAATCTCATGATAAAATTTGAATGGAAAAGAAGTTGCTTCTTATGGATGAGTAAAGAAAGTTGTCTTTTGAGATGAAACCTACTCCTGGTGAAGATGCCGTAAACATTGTTGAAATGAAAACAAAGGATTCAGAATGTTACATAAACTTCGTTGGCAAAGCAGCAGCAGGGTTTGAGAGAACTGACTCTAATTTTTGAGAGAAATTCTACTGCAATTAATATGTTATCAAACATTGCATGCTACAGAGAAATCTTTTGTGATTGAGTCAATTGATGTGGCAACCTTCATTATTGTCTTATTTTAAGAAATTGTCACAGCCACCCTAACCTTCAGCAACTACCATCCTGATCAGTCAGCAGCCATCAACTGGAGGTAAGACCCTCCACCAGCAAAAAGGTGCCGATTCACTGAAGGCTCTGAGGATCATTATTAGCATTTTTTAGGAAGAAAATATTTTAAATTAAGGTATGTACATTGTTTCTTAGACATAATGCTATTGCATACTTAGTAGACTACAGTATAATATAAACACAACTTTTATAGGCACTGGGAAACCAAATAATTTATGTGACTTGCTTTATTGCGATATTTGCCTTATTGCAGTGGTCTGAAAGTGAACCTGAACTATCTCCAAAGTATGCCTGCATATGTAAAATAAACCCTCAAATAAACATTTTCTGTTCACTCAAGTGTCCACAGAATCACACCTCCCTGAGGATAGAAACCCGTGTGTTTCTCTCATTCATTCAATCGCTATTTATTGAGCATCTATTATTACACAAGAGCTATTTTAAATGCTTGGGGGCACATCCGCAAATAAAACAGAGTAAGATCTTATCCTTAAAGATCTGAAGTTCTACTGGAGGAGATAGACGACAATAAAATCATAAAGTTAATTACATTGCATGCTAGAAGGGGGACAAGTACTACTGGAAAAGATATTAGAATTGGGTAAGAGGGATAGAGATGCCCGGGGAGATGGCAGGGAGGCTGCACTGAGAAAGTGGCACTGAGTAAGCCTTGCAGTAGGAATCTAAATCAACCACACAGAAATGTGGGGAGAGAGCCTTCTGGGAAGCAGGAATAGCCAGGGCAAAAGCCTGAGAGTGCATGGAGTGTTTTCAGAATAAAAGGAGGCCCTGGAAGCTAAGGTGGGATTCATTCTTGTTCAGTGAATTTATGAGTGAATGAAATAAGTGAAAGAAATGCCAGAGATTGGAAGGTCCTCTGACCTAACTCTCATATGGTGTTTTAGCACACTCCACAGCCATGTTTCCTGATTGTGTTCTCTGGAGCATTGGTCCCTGAAAATATTCCAGGAGAAGGGGGTTTTAAGTTCAGATCCGTTCTCCATTTTGTAGATCCCCATGATATAGAGTCACAAATCACAATAGTATGTGAAAGTCTCAGAGAAATCCTCCAGGGAATGACCTGTTTCAACTTGATACTTTCAGAACTTTTTCAACCACAGAGCCCATTTTTTGCTCCCACTGTCATTTTGTCCCTGATACCTCTGCTACTCCTCAGACAGAGGACATCTGCTGTCAGCAATGACATGCTGAGTCAGCATCCAGCAGCCTCCAGAAAGACAACCCTGCCACCCCGACCCTGCCATCTCTGGACCACTCTGAAGTGCAGAAGCTCCCTCTTAGATTGAGTGGAATAAAAGCCACTGCATTGTTGGCTGGGTGTGGGGGCTCACGCCTGTAATCCCAGCACTTTGGGAGGCTGAGGCGGGCGGATCACCTGAGGTCAGGAGTTTGAAACCAGCCTGGCCAACATGGTGAAACCCCTTCTCTACTAAAAATACAAAAATTAGCCAGGCATGGTGACATGCACCTGTAATCCCAGCTACTTGAGAGGCTGAGGCAGGAGAATCACTTGAACCCGGGACGTGGAGGTTGCAGTGAGCCAAGATCATGCCACTGTACTCCAGCCTGGGCAACAAGAGTGAAACTCCATCAAAAAAAAAAAAAAAAAAAAAAGCCACTACCTTGTCATTTCCGTCCACTGGCCCTAGTTTTACCCATGGACCACATGGAATAATCTTGGGTTGTGGAAGAACTTTAGGATGTTTAGTCATATAGAATCAATCCTGGCCTTGCCACTTGACTACTAGCTAGGCAGTGACTAAAACTCTGATTTTTGGTTTCCTTATTTACATTACCTGCCTCATAAGGTTATTGTGAGGACTGAAGATATGGTCCCATGCCTAGCAGAGTTTCTGTTAGGTTGTCGTTACTCAGTAAAAGCTCCCTTATCTGTTTTCTTCCACAGTTCCTTCCACAAACTTAGATATAGTCACCATGTCACCTGGAATCCTGTCATCTCTAGGCTAAACATACCCGGCTCTTTCACTAGATACTAAGTATGAACTGGAGACATTTCACTAGTGACAAAAGGTCGGTAGCCTCCCTCACTCCAAGCATCCCGGGAGACACAGGCCAAAACAGACAAACCCATGTATCCTTCAAGGGTCAATTCTGTTTTTAAAATGGAAGTTTTAATAATCAAGAAATGTCCTTAGGATCTTCTGAGGAAAAGCATCACATTTCTACAAATGCTGTAGAAATGTCTTCTTTTCCTAAGTTATCATGATAAAGATTTACATCTAATGAATGTCAAAAAAATCATCCCCAAACATAAAAGTCTATACCTTAAAAATGAGATGCAGATCTGTCAGCCAGAAAGGTGAGTGTTCACATTTTCTCTGATAGTGCAAGATGTGTCTCTATTGGAGGTCAAGTTCATTTTCTTTTATCAATGTTACTGGAGGTCTTACTGGTACTGAGAATCTTTACCATCAAATAATCTATAATAGCATTTATACTTTGCTTCAGAAAGCAGCAATAGTAGATGGGATTTCTTAGCACCCTTTTTCTAAGTTTATTGGATTTGCTTTTTCCAGTAGGAGGTGATTCAAATAGGTAGAGTGGCAGCAGTTAAACTGAGTTGAATTCAGTTGAGTGTGTTTCCTTGACCCTTGTCTGGTTTACTCAATTCCATTAGGGATTCCTCTACAGTTGACACATAGCTTGTTCCTCACATTCACTTGCTTATTTATGCTTCTTAGAAATATTAAAGAGGCATAGCAGGTCCTTCTTCACAGTTTACACCATTGTCATGGGCAGCATCCATACCTTTACTTATTCTGTAGTCAAATTCCTAGGTTGTAACATGACAATGACTGAAAAAAATAACTGAGTATACAAATAGCACATACCTTGTCCTTTTTTGGAAACTCAATTTGGGATAAGTAATCTACTGGGCAGTTGTCTTCTGTGTACACCTTCTTTTTGGTAAGACAGTGCCATTTGACCTTTAGCCAGCTACCTCTTCTCTCCAAGTTGCTCCATTCTCTTCCCAAAGGACCAGCTCAAAGAAGCCTGTCTCATACAATGATAGCCTTAACAAATCCCAAGTGCACATTAATCCACCTACCTGTCTCATTTTCTTTTCCTTTACAAAACAAGTTATTCCTATTGAATTTCATTTTGTTCTTTTTTCTTTCTTCATATGTATTTACATAAGTTTAATTTACAACATATATATTACTATACATTTACATGTTTCCAAGTAATCATAAATTTAATCAAGATTTCATTGAAAACACTACATTGGAAAGGAAATAGAATTGTAGTTGTGTCTTAGAGATGGATACAGGGAAGATAAACTGAAATTTTAAAAATGTGTTTCATATGTGAGAGTATGTGCATACTTCTTTAAGAGTGAGGCTGCTTTTTTTCCCCTTGAATATGATTTGACCTCTCGGAAGAATATCGTAAGCATGTCAATGTCACCAGTCCATGCAGATGGGGCTGCATTTAGATGTCACTAAGATGACAAAATGACAGCAACTCCAACAGAGAAAAGCCAGGTGATGAAGAGAGGTCCAGCTCAGCAAAAGTCCCTCTGCACTTCACCTTAGCTCCTCAGGACAATGGAGTGGAGGCTGAGGCTGCAGAGATCCCAAACCTGAAAAAGAAAAGAGCCACATGCAATGAAAGCCAAGCTGAACTTGCCTTCTTTTCTCAGATGGCTTTCAATGTGCATTTCATGAAACCACCATATCTGTTCAACTGAGGTTCAGTATCACTGGTGTGGAAAGCAATAGCTCAACTCTAATCAAAACGAGAAGCTAAATAAATAAAAACGGTAATAAAGGTTGCAATCACCTCACACCATAGTAGATACTAAAGTTTTTAAGTAATTTTGATGCTCTTAGATTTAAAAATAAAAGAAAAAATGAAGAATATGAGATTGTTTAATGTCTGCTAAGAAACAGCGATGACTTATGACCAGGATACCATCACTTTCAGGCTTGTGGCTCTTCTATTCTTCATTCATGTTAGTCATAAGGAGAATTGTTCTTTCCTTACAGGTGACCAGGAGTCCTACTTATGGGACAGCGCAGTGAGGTTGTGACTTAGACATATGAAATTATGCTCTTTTCTTCCTAGGTGATTCCCATTCCTAGCAACAGATTTGTCCAACCTAACCAATATTCCTGACCATGAATGTCATCCATGGTAGTGATCCTTCCACCAACAACTTGCCCCAAATCCTTGGCTCCTATCCTTCCACTTCCACATTAAATCACAGAATAATTAAAGGAGCCTCATCTTAGCAAGGGAACATGGAAGCAAGTCACTCCAACATCTTTTTTTTTTTTTTTTTTTTTTTTTTTTTTTTTTTTTTTGAGGCAGAGTCTTGCTCTGTCGCCCAGGCTGGAGTGCAGTGGCCGGATCTCAGCTCACTGCAAGCTCCGCCTCCGGGGTTCCCGCCATTCTCCTGCCTCAGCCTCCCGAGTAGCTGGGACTACAGGCGCCCGCCACCTCGCCCGGCTAGTTTTTTGTATTTTTAGTAGAGACGGGGTTTCACTGTGTTCGCCAGGATGGTCTCGATCTCCTGACCTTGTGATCCGCCCGTCTCGGCCTCCCAAAGTGCTGGGATTACAGGCTTGAGCCACCGCGCCCGGCCCAACATCTTATTCAATATGTGAATTTCTTCTAGGAGAGCTGTAACTGTGGTCTTCCTGCCTCTTCTCGAACACCACCAATGATGTGGAATTCCTTATTGCAGGAGCGCCTCATTCTGGTTTTTAGTAGTCTTGCTGTGATGGACTAAACGTTTGCTTCCCCTCACCCCTATCCTGCCAAATTCATATGTTGAAACCCTAACCCACTATGTGATGGTCTTAGGAGTTGGGGCCTTTGAGAAGTTATTAGGTTTAGAGGAGGTCATGAGGATGGAGCCCCCAATGCTGGGATTAATGTCTTTAGAAGAAGAGGAAGAGACAGCAGAGCTTTCTTTTTTCTGCATGTGACGACACAGTGACAAGGTAGCTATCTATAAGACAAAAAGAGGGTGCTTACTAGGGCCTGACACGCTGGTACCTTAATTCCCAGAACTTTGAGGGAAAAAAAGAATATCATTTCAGCCACTCAGTCTATGGTATTTTGTTATGGCAGCCTGAGCTGACTAAGATACCTGCCTATTAGACAAGGCATCCTTCAGTGGAGCCGAAGCTCCTCTCACTGTGTCCGTCATGGCTTACCTACCCCTGGCTCTGTGTTCTGGAACCACAACAGAATGATTTTTATCCTGTTCTTCTGTCTCAGACTGCTCTCTCTTTCAGTGTGCATTTATTTCCTCAAGACAAATGAGCACAGCTGAAGGGGCCCTTGAGTCATTTGCAGATTCCTGCTTCCAGAACTTTCCTTTACTCAGCTCCCACAGCATACCATAAAGTTTGACAGGGAAATTTCCTATAGTTTTCTTTTCTTAAGTAGAAAATTTTAACTATCATCCCATTCATCAAATATAGTTTAGTAATAAGACCTGTTAGCCAGCGTCCAGCCCATTCCCAGCATGGTAATGGGAAGCTCAGGTCAGGATGATCTCTAGGCCCAGTGTGGCTCAAGTCAACATTAGCTGCTGCTTAGAAAAAGGCCACAAACACCATCCCTAATGATTTAACAGCTTATCCCCGAAAGCACATTAACCAAGGGAGCTTTTAAATATTAAGAAATAATTACATCAACTCAGTGTTGTCCTTCCTCAAAATTACATCACATCAGGGCTCTGCTAGATAAATAAATTCCGTAAGAGAGCACAGGTCTTCTTAAAATGAAAAACTGTACCCAATGAAATGTTATTTCCAGTTGATGACAGGAGGGCGGACAGAAGGAAGGAAGAATTAATGAAAATATTCTGACTACTTTCCCAAATGAACACTTAGAGTAACCTTACCCCAGCCAAATTAATTCTCTGTTATTGGCATTTCAAACTCTTTCTCACCATCTCCAAACTAGTTGGGGTCAGATTAGAATTGGGAGGGACCAGAGAATGCCCTGGGACCAATATGCTCCAGTCATGAGAGTCCATTTTAAGCCTAAGGAATTTGGCACTGACTTGGAGCTGTGGGTCTGTATTACCTTAGGGTGAATAGCAATGGCTTTACCTTTGCCTGAATAGGAAATATGATTTGGGGATAAGCAAAGAAATCTTTGTAGGACTCTAAGACATTGCCCCCACATAGGACACACTTCACCCAAAATTCTATCATTAAATATTGCCCTCTTTCTGCAGAACTGCTGAAATTTCAAATGAACCTGTATAGGATATTTGAGTCATTTTGATTTAAGTCTGATTGAGTTTAATAGCTTCTCCTCTTCTGCCCAAACAAGACACTGGGCAGTTTGAGGTCACTGGGCATGTAAGTGGGAAGGGCCCTGGAAGAAGGAAAGGAACAGGCACGCTTCACAGTTCAGCCACAGCTAAGGCTGGGGCGGGGGGCAAGCTCTAGAACTCCCAGGTATACTGGCCACCTGGGGAGTACCCTATGGGCCTCCAGCCCCTGCTATAGCTATGCGGTAGAGCACACCTCTGCAATAGTTAGCCTAGACCTGGGTGACGTCTAAGAGTACAGACCAAGCAGATGGGGAAGCCACTTGGCCTGCTTGGGCTGAAGCAGATTTTTGTGGAATAAACTCCCACTCGGGCAGCCCTTGGGTGTCATGTGACTTCACTTTTTCCATTGCTTTTTCCTCTGCTGCTAAGAATCTCTGCCGTTTGGTCACCTTTTGAAGTTAACGGCAGGGCGTAGCTGCACATCCGTACTTTTACGGGCTTCCTAATGACCTGCTTAATTATTTGCTTTCTTTGGGGCCAGCTTTGCTTCTGATAGGCACCAGAAGCCTGGGCACAGTTGCAGCCCAGTCTCCCTGATGGGTCCAGCACAGAGTTTCAGGCATCTTGATTACTGAATTCCAAGAGACTATCTCCCTGGGGCACCTGGGCTTGAATGTGAAGCTTTATTTGTATTTTATTTATTCATTAGATTGGCAGATGCCTTCTCTCTTGAGAGGTCTAGGTGCCTAATAGGAAATTAGTATCTCGATTTTCCAACAAAGTCAACTGCTTTGTAATCCTTTTCAGCCTTTCTTGTGTTCTGAGATTTTAAAGATTCAGAAACCAAGAGCACTTGGGTCAAATGACTCAGAATGACAAGAGCGTACCTGGTTTTCCATCGTGGTTCTATACCTTGCTCACGGCAGAAGTTTTTTGTATTTTTCTTCTGAGTCTAGGCACAGCCTTAGAATAGTTCTTAACTGCATAATCAAGGCACCAACTAGGATCTAGCCAAGTAATTGTTGAAGTTGATCCCTCTTTGCCATTCTTCATGTAAATGCTTTTCCTTTCCATAGGCACCGGAAAGTTGTACCAAACCCTTTCTTAAGGACTTCTTGTGCAGAGGATAGACTTGGCCAAAGTCTATTTGGATATTTAGTCTGTAGACAGTAGTATTTGATAGTGTACACTAAAGTTAGATCTGTGAATAACTTTCTGGGACTTCCTTTGAACCTTCCTACATTTGCATGTGAGATGTCTGGTGCAATACAATAGGCACTAAATAAAAGTAGTTACCACCTCAGCCCAGTAAAAATTAGCTGTGATGAACACAGGGTTCATTTGCTATATTTTTTTCTTCTTTTAGTTAACCTGTATTCTTTATCATGGAAAGAGGTCCTCTTTGACACAGAAATCTAGATCTACACGAAACAGTTTACTTCAAATTATAAGACAGTAGTTTGTTGTAAATCGAGATTGGAATCCTGAGTGTTTAATTCTTATTTTATCAGGAAGTCTGAGGGTGTAAGACACATTGAAAGTGATGTTTTATGGTTTCTTCCTCTTGTCTTGTATTTTCCCTCTATTTCTGTGAATTGCCATGGATTCTGTTGACTGTTTTCTGGTTGAATTTGACACTTAGTAGTCATCAACTGATTGTATCCAATTAACAGTCATTATATTCTTCAGTTACTTTCTGTTTGGACATGCGTTTATTGATCTGGTAAGATTTTATTCTCCAGAAACATAAACAACATGCCATTTAATTTGGCCTCAGGACTGTCTCTAAGTACCAGGAGGGAGACGTTTAAAGATACAGTGCATGGGTGCGAGAGGGTGGGGAAGAAAAGCTATCTAGTTCCTCTTTCAAAGAAGAGGGGAAAGAAATTGGGTTAAACTTTGATCACTATCATTTCACCTTTGGACATTTATTACAGCTGTTTGACACAGCCATGTTGGCAGATCGAGTAGAAAGATAAATGTGCCTGTGTGAATGGGTTTAATATCAAAAGCGAATATGAGACATGGCACATTGTTTCATCTAGGAAATGTTCACATCTACAAGATTCACCTGTGACTGTTGTGATACTTTCAGGCTCGTGGGGCCAAAAGGTGAACATGATTGAGGTACCTTTTGCTATGAATATTTCACAAACCAAGTATCCCTTTTTCTCTTGGGGCTGTGTGCTGACTGAGGGCTTCTTCGGGATGAGTCCTCAGTTGACTGATGAATACAAAACGCCTCTCTGAACAAAAGGCATTCAAGATTCACTGAAGACAAGACAACCTACTTTGGTTTCTGTGTCTGGTACCGGGGTATCAACAGAGATAAAACACTGAGTGACAGGGAAGCAAGATACAGAATAACACAATCTATTGTTCTCCCATTGACTGTAAGTATAATGGGAAAGTTAGCGAGTCACCGTAATGTCATGGACCGCTGTGAACTTGGGAGAACTCAAGGATCAGAAAGTAACATGAAACAAGAAGGGAAATGAAGATAATATTGAGTTACTGAACATTCTCAAATTGTACTGAAACGCATCCCATCCCTTTGGAGGGGGCATGTTTTTGACAAGGAAGACAATGGGAAGAAACTGGTGGCTATAACAATATCACCATTTTCTTTTACTACAGGCCGTAATGTGAACTTCTTAGAAGACACCTTCTTTCACCACACCTTTGTTGTATAGTCTATTGAGGAACCCAGAGACCAAAGTCACTGCCTTGTTCCAGGGCTGTCTAAAACCAAGGAGGCTGGCTCTCCCAGCCAATGACAGCTGCTCTGTTGTGAATTACAGAGCAGGTCTGCAGCCAAGGGCAGAGGAAAAGAACTGAGAGAGAACGAGAGAAGCTAAGAGAGGAAACCGGCAGGGTGGAGAATTTGGGGCATAAGCACAAGAGTAAGGAGAGAAAAATAAAGGTAGTGGAGGAGTAAAATGAGAACAGGAATTTTCATGGTGGACGTTTGGGAGAGATGTGGATACTCTACTATTCCAGGGTCTGAGCAAGGTTCTCCTCAAATAAAATAAAACAAAACAGAAACAACAGAATAAAACCATGGAAACCACTAAATCACTTTTGGAGTGATTTTGTTGGAGCCAGAAATTCACCCTTGAATTACCTATTTTCTGGGACAAAATTAGCTAATGTTCAGTAATAATTTTTTTAAAATCTGTGACACTCTCACATTAAGCATTGTTTCCCAAGCACATACCTTAGAGAAAGCATCTATTCATTTAGGGTCCTGACATATGTAACCTCCAACAGTGCTATGAAGGCTATGTATGGGCTTTTTCTGTAGCAAAAGGAACATAAATATACAAACTTTTGCACACAGACACAGTGGATTCATACCCTGAGCTCTGTTCATAGACCTCTCAGAAGAATTCCACAGCCCTAGGTTACGAAGTCCTATTCCAGAATGACTAACAAAGAGCTGGCATAGGGTAGGTGTTCAATAAACTCTCACAGCTTTGAATTATGCAAGCATTGTGATCAACTGAGTACAGGATGGATAGCTATACGGAGAGATCAATAGATAGATGGTAGCTAAAACATACACACATATATTGAGTTGAATATCAAAATAAGCACAGAAATTTAGATGATGGTCCAACTAATCGATCTAATACATCAGCTCCTAAGGACAACTCGTGTGCTTTGGGGCATCCCTAAACTTAAATGGGAAGTCCTTATTGTCAAATCTTGCTGACATCACCATTAGAGGTCTGGAAGATCCAAGTCTGACCCGGACGTGCATTTATGATCTGTTTATATTTTAACATTTGGAAGGCCGAAATCAACTGGCAATGAGCTGAGTCCTAAAAATGTCGAGATGCTGCCTACGAAAGCTTCTAATTAAATAGGTTAAAGGTCACTATGGCTTGACTGTCACTTATGCCTTTAAACATGGATGTGGGCACTTTGGGGGCTTATAGATCTATTCTCCCCAGGCAAGACAATAATACTCTATCTTCCAAGTGCTGAAACAGCCCTGGGAAGCTCTCATCAGACACAGGTGAGCCTCTACACTTTTGTTTTTACTTACTGATCTTTCTGCTTATACATTTTTAGAAATCCATCCTTGTCATCGGACATGCAAATGGAGTGATTTTTTTTAATGGAAATTTTATTTAGACTAGTCTAGGTTTTGATACAGGAAAATTTAATTTTTCCCTTCATTAAAGGAGGAGTAAGGCTGTGACTCCAAAATGGCTATCTCACCTTAAGCCACCTGCCCAATGCTGACAAAATCCCAAACCCGTCTCTGTGTGGGCTTCCTGATACCTGTCCTTCTAATTAGCATTCTCAGCATCTGAGAAGAGAAAGGGCAGAAAGGAGAAGGTTTTATTCCAAATCTGGGGAAAAGTTACACATTATGAGGAACAGCGATCTCATTGTTGTTTCTACCTTTATGTTTATAGAATGGTTATATTTTGTTTTTGTATGCATGTGGCAATTAAAAAAATATATAAGTAACAGACTTTGAGCGAATTAGAATACTTAATATGGGTTTTGAACTTCTGCCAGGAGTAGGCTCCAAAGCCAGTTCTTCCTATTTGCATTGTTGCATTTATCCATTTCCAAACATTAGAAGATCCATCTATCAGATTCTGTGTAAATCCAGCACACAGATAATTTGTAAAAAAGCTTTCTTTCAAAATGTTCTGCGGTTTTTCTAATCTCGTCGCTTTGCTAATTTTCTAATCACATAACCTTGAAGTCGAAAGACACAGCCTGTGATAATCTGTGTACACTGTCTTCGTTATTATCACAGACATTTCTGGGAAAAAAAAGAAAACACACACACACAAAACACACACAAAAAAAACCCTTTCCACCCCACACACATTCAAAGCTGCCTTTTAAGTCCTACTTTAGTCACAGTTCAATCAGATCCACATTAGTCCTACTCATCAGACAGAAAAGTGTTCATGAGCATAAGGGGGATATTGACTTTAAAAATTTACTGGCGAGGCGTTCAGAGCCTGCAGGAATGTCAAAACTCCAACCTGCATTTTGATGTTTTTGCCTCCGGTTAGTCTTGACTGACATGCTTGGAGCACTTTGGTCTGTGCTCTGGCATCCATTAACTGTCCTTGACTCAATGTTATCCAGGCCGTTATGGGCAGCTCAGTGCCTAATGGTTTCGGTGGATTAGACGCCCCAAGGTGTAAGGAAAACTCACACCCTGTTTTAAGGGATCACATTGGCTATTCTTGGCTTGCTTCATTAAGGGGGCATTGTTTGATCCTAAATAATGAGAGCCTGTTAATTATTATTCTGATAATTGGGCCTCATGTGGGAGCATGGCAGGCGCGAGGTGTTTTAAAAGGAAGCAAGTTTGGAAAAGGAGAAAGAAATGTCAAGGTTGAGGTGTCTTTGAGAGGAGTTTGTTTATATGCAAAGTATTTTCACCTACGTGAGGACCCAGTGCTGGATGGAGGAGAGAGAAGGAGGTTGGGGCAAGTCCAGGTCTATACTTACTTCAGCTACGGTAGATTACAAAATTACTACTTTGGGCATGCCATTCTAAAAGGCTCACCAATGCCACGACTGAACCTGTAATTCCCTGGGAAGAGATTGGGAATTGGTCTCTCTTGGAGGAGGGAAAGATTTTATGGAGACTGGGGGTCCTGGTGGAATCCCATTTGCTCTCTGGGGAAAATTTTGTTTCTTTATATGTTGTTTTTGCTATTTTATTTCTCATCAACAAATGACAACCAAGTCCATTAAGGGCATAGCAATAAGACTGCTACCTGGTCAGACAGTGGGGCTGGCTGTTCAGGATACAAAAATATTGGGAGTGCTGAGGTGGCAGAGGCCAGATGACCTTTGTGTGAAGGATGGGGGTGGTTGTTGCTGGGGTGGGGGTTCCTTGAGTAAGTCAGTCCCAAATGAACTTCTGAGTTGCTGTGAAAATGTTGCGCTTTTAAGCTATATGTAAGTTGAAAGTAATGCTTTACAGTATTGACTCTGGACTTTGTTTCTTTGTTTTCAATAAGTACTGTGCTATAACATTCATATGCATTTTTCATTATTTCTTATGCCACTCACCCATGTAATTGTGGGAGAGAAAATTCCATAATCTAAAAGTCCACAGAATACTGTCATTTTCCTAGCATCCGAATAAGAGCCCATAGTGTCTCTATCCATTTGAGGGAAGAATTGGGTTTAAACAAATGTCTCAATTTAAAAGGAGGAGGGAGAGCTCTGGGAAGGTAAACTTGCATTTGAAGCTTTAACCTGGGTTTTTGTCAGACTTACTCATACTTCAGGTAGAGCTGGCCAGCTGAGATGAGAGCTGGCCTGCCTGTAGACCAGGTGACAGTGACCGACAGGAAGAGAAGGAATAGAGAGAAGGTCCATACTCATTTTGAGTTCTAGTGCTATGTTCACATGACTTTGCTTGCTTCTAAATCGCACTCTTCCAATTAAACTGGAGAGACTATCAAAAGTGCATGTTCAAAACGGTTACATACCCTGGAGTTTTGGACTTGCCTGAGCCTTCTTCATACGGCTCTGTGATTCTCTTTTGTATGTGTGAATGTTCTTTGAGATGCACCATGGGCGGTAGAGCAGGAGGAAAGGGTGGGAGGGCCAGGGGCACAGTATTGGGGAATTGAAGAGTTAGTGGCCAAAACAGGTGATCTTGCCTGTGATCTCTCAACTGTTCCTAACAGCTTCAATGCATCTCATAGGTCCATCAAAATGCCACTGCACTTTGCCTGAACATGGCGTACTATGTGCAGTTATTAGACAGCAGAGCCATCTTGGATCCTGTGCACAGGGAAGTATTAAAGTCAGGGTTGGCCAACAGTTTGGTAGGTAATGCCAACAAGCAAGTGAAGACTGGGACCTGACTTGAACATCATTCATTAGGTAACCTTGAGAATAACTAACTACTCTTGATCTGATTCCTCATTTGTGAGGTGGGGTTATATGCCTGCCATCAAACCTCATAGGGATGTTATGAAGCTAGAGTAAGCTTATAATTGTAAAGCAATTCATAAAAGTGAAATACTATTGCAAACTTACAGTAATAATTTCATTTCCAGGTACATTAGGACAGCAGTAATCTTTGACACTATTCCTTCCTTCCTCTTTACCTCCCACCTTGTTTCCTTTGTAGTCTTATATTTTCATTACTGAATGGATCAGACTATTGAAATTCCCATAAGAATAGAAGAAATTTCTCCCATTGGAACAGACTAATGGTTGTTTAGAAATAATGCCTAGACAGGTATTAACAAACATACTTGCATATGTTTGTTAGATTTACTGTAAATCATTGAACCTAATGTTTTGTTGGTGTCTGGAATACAACGAGTTTGTTGGCAAATAATTATTTCACTTTTCTGCCCAAGATCTTCCCTTTATAGGTAAGGAACATAAGGCTGACTATCCTAATTTCCCTTTAAAAAATTCTATAAGAGTTATTCAAACTATTTTCCTATTTATTTATATTCTCAGCCTGTATCACTTCTTAGAATTTCCAGTTCTGGCTTATATTTAGCCTTCTTTTTTTTTTGTCCTGAAAAAGCTACTTCATGCTTCTGTGAAAGACAATGAGCCAAGTATCCCTGGGATTATTGAATGGGTGTAACATTGTCCTACCCAGATTCTTATATTTCATAGATTTGCTACCATAGTTCTCCAAGTCCTTGACTTTCCCTACTGAGGGATCCTAATCTTTTTAGTCTGTTTTTGTACAGAAGCTCCTATTTCTCCTTTCCTGAAGAGCCAATTGCCACTTTGGTAAAGTGTTTCATCACCTTACAATTATCACAGAAACTACAGTCTCTCTCTGCAGAGCTCACAATGTGTTAAATTAGACAGATGATGTATCATCATGGGCCATGGGGTTAGAGACACACCTGGATGAAAACACTATTTAAAAGAAGGAATGAGGCTTGATTTATCCCCAGAGCTTCCTTATTCCAAACAGAAGATACTCCTCAGGTTTTTCAGTTTGTAGTTATATCATCTTATGTCTTGACATTCACTAGGCCACATGATTGCCAAGGTCTGTGGTGCCTTTGAACTTGTACAAATATTTCCACTTCAGTGATGGTGACTCAGAAGCCACTCTTCACAGCTCTCTGTTCTCTGGATGGCAGAGTATTCGTGTTTCGTGGATGAGCCCTGGATAGGGAATGATATGGCAAAACATTTTCTCTCTTTCTTCTCTTTTTGTCTCTTTCTCTCCCTGCAGTCCCCAATGCCTCTTCCTCTCAAAATAGTTATGGAGTTATAAAGTACTTCTTTCTTTCTTTCTTCTTTTTACCTGGGCTGATGTTGATAACTCTTCTAAATTTAACATTTCCTGTTGCACACAAAATATCATACATTTTTCTGAGTGCATGTTCCCTAAGAACAAGGACTATGTCTACTCTACTGTGCCTCTAACTCTGTCTTCCTATGTCCTACTCACCAATGATGATAAAGAGAAAGTCATACATACTATTGACTGTAGGCTCTCTCAAGTCAAAGATCATCCAACTGATCAAGTGACCATAGGATAGATTAAAAGCTGAAGTAAATATTTAGAAGTAGGCATTTGGGGTAAATGAGAATCAGGTATAAGCAACTTGGAAGGTAGTTTATAGCTACCACTACCCCCACTCTACCTCCACCTGTTATCCACTTGGGGGACTGCTACGCAAAGAATCTGTGGTGACTTTGGAATGCTGGGTCGGTTCACCCCTTCCCAGAAACTCTCCTCGTCAGTCATCTTTGTATCCCAAGGAAAGTGACTAGGCTGGATGCTTAAAGAAGAAATCCCTTCTAGAACTTTTAGACTATAATGCTTTGGATTATCCATATCACCAAGTTCCTCTTTCATTACAAACCATTGAAAGTGGTTAATTTAAGAGAAAATCATTTTTCTTGGCTTTTAACACAACACTTATTTAGTAGTCACAAGTAGCAAAAGCCTATTTAAACGTTTGACTTGTTCAAAAGTCTCCAGTACAGAATGATGTCAGAAGCGAATATGGATGGCATTAGGCAAATTTGTGACAATGTTATCATGAGTCTTTTTCTCATTTTTCTTGTTATTGCTTTCTTGTCACCGTTCTAGTAGATGTATGACTTAACAATCAATTGGTCACATTGTACTATCAAGTAGACTTGATAGAGTACCTTATCATTTTAAGGGATGCATTTTTATCCCATCACGTAAGTCAGAATGATTTTCCAAAGCTTGTGTGACTTTGTGAACAAATTTATCTAAGATTAGGAAGGGCTGACCAGGCACATGGGCTATGTGCTCACATGGTTACATAGCTACGTGTCAGGACAGATCATCTGAGTTACAGCTGTTAAACCCAGGCATAGGACTTTTGATTCAACCTGTGGTACCTTGACAGCTTATGAAGTAGCTCAGATTATTTATCAATAATTCTATAATACTAAACTCTTTCAGAGGCTGTGCCATCATGCACAAATATGTCCATTAATTAAACAAATATTTCACATCAAATTAGAATGTGCCAAGAAGTATCCCAGGTGCTGGAGTTAGGGTGGCTGAACAAAATAGACACTGTCCTGGCGCTTTTAGGCTCTTACCGTCTAGAAGAGAAGGCAGACATAATTAATAGTTGGTGTGCAACCAAAGGGAAAAACTACACAATCTCTACTGACTAAATTCCAACCTTTCTTTTCCTAAGTAAATTAATTCAACTGAATTCCACTCTTGGTCATCATTTTACCTAATTTCTCATGGCTCCTTCTCACTGGATCTAGGGCAAGGTCCAAGTGGCTATCAGGAGCCTGGCTGAGCCCTGAGCCCTAGTTTTCTGCAAAAATGTGCTGTCCACCCTTGCCACCTTTTTCCCCTCTGCTCTGGAAAGCTTTTTGAGATGCAGAAGGCTTTAGTATCTACTTTCATCAAAGAAACTTCGTGTGTGTGTGTGAAACTGAGGAATTAGTTATTATGTCTTACACAGAGAGTGGAAAGCTTAGAGATTATCCATACAACTTTGCATTCCAAATTCATGCTCCTCAACTGTCCAGCTGAGGCCAAAGTACCTACATCCCCAAGCTCTGAGAGTTCCTTAGCAGATTGGTTTGGGGGTCAGACCCAGGAATGTTAAGAGAGATTTTGTAGCTTGGACATCTGCACATCTGCATGGTGTCAGATGAGTGACCAGAATTGCCCTCTCCTGAGTATTTGTCACCATTTGGTATGATTAACTCTGAAGTTTCCTGTAGTTCTCATTTCCATCACAGCTGCTGCATGGAACTGATAAATGTGTGCTCAGGGTGTGAGGAGGGAGTCAGGGGAAGGAATGGAAATTCTGTGGTTTGTTTTTGGTTGGTTTTGCTTTTTTCATACTTAGAAGAACATATGACAGAAAATAGGTCATGTTTAGCAGATCTTCTGATAGACCTAGAAGGCAGTGGCCTTTGATATTCATCTAAGTAGATGATAAGCAGTGACTTCTAACATTACTAGTTTGTATGCCTGGTTGACAAATAAAATTTTTGGCATAGATTTACTGCACCACAGAAGAACAAAAACCATTTGTCTTTTGGTAAGATGTGTTTTGCTACTGCTTAGAGCAAGCACATACCCTAAGCTGCATCTTCAGTATAGAGTGAGTTGTTTGGTGGTAAAGATCATTTCAGCATCTTGGGCCAAGGCAATGTCTTCATGACCTGCAATGTGCTGTTAAGTCAGTCAGTTCAATAAGAAAAATAAAAACCAATCTTTGTACAGAATGGACTATTGGATCTGATAACCTCTTGTATCAGAGGTTGTATTGATAGCTTCTTAGTTTCCACCATGCCCCACTGGGTGGACTGAATGCAGAATGTGAAGCATTCAAACCATGTCTTCAGTCCTCTCTTGCTTCTCCTGCTTATGCTTGGTTCCATTCTACTGGTGTTCTGGCCTCCACTCCCTCATTATTGTGTAGTTTCTTGACTGTACAAGGATCAGTTCTACCCTACAGTTCTTCCTGCTCAGTGTTCCATAGAAGTACAGTGTATTGAGCACTTGTTCCACATCAGATCCTGTATAGGCCCTTTCCACACACTATCTCATCCACTAGTAGAGAGGTTCTATCTCTATTTGTCAGATTTTTAAAATGTTACAAAAATTTTACAAATGTATTATGTCTAAAACAGAACTCTTACCCCCTCCCCACAATAAATCCCATCTTCCTTATCCACCTTGCTGTCAACCAGATCATCAGAGTTATCTTTGACTCTTCTCTGTCCCTCATCCCCACACCTAATCCATCAACAAGTATTGTCAGCTCCACCTGTAAAATCAATCTCAAGTCTGACCATTTCTTATGAACTCCATTTTCATTCCTTAAATTTAAGAAAGACTTTCCATTGGTATTTCCTTTCTTGAATACTCTTCTCTCAGAATTTCCCCTGGCTCACTCCATCTTTTCATTAATAGCACCTCCTTGGAGAGCTTTCCTCCTCCACCTTATTCCCCCTTTTTCACTCTCTCTTTAACATGCCTAGTTGTTTTTATGTTAGCTTTCACTTTTCTTATTTTTTCTTAGTACTTACTCTATGTTTCTCCATTTACTATATTCTATCTACCCTGGTAAAATTCAAGCTTCATAAAGTCAAGGAATTTAATGTTCTTACTACCTAGGACAAGGCCTAACACAGAGAAGATGCTTGATAATACTTGTGAATGAATAAGTAAACAGACAAGGAAACACAAGCCAGCAGAGATCTAATAACTTGACCAAGGTTATAAGGTTAGTAAGTGGTGGATCCAGGACAGAAGCTGTTGTCAGTTTATCCCTTAATTGCTTAATTATTTCATTCTCTTTGTCTCCCCATCAAATCTCCCTTTCATTCTCATTTATCTGTTCTGGTTTCTCAAGAAGTCCAATGACTAACCCAGTTCTTCCTAAGTAAATGCCTTACTTCTTATAAGACTGTAGACTTCTTTAAGAGGATACCTGAGGATGTCATTTGGTTACTCAAAAGAATAAGTCTCTAATTCCAATGAGAATTCAAATTACTGAGGAAGAAGATTTGGGGAGATATTTTAGAAGGTTGTGAGGCCAGGGGCCACTGAAATAATGAAGAACATGCTTTCCTAAAAAAGTGGATCCATGTCTGCGAAGCCTGGACTAGTTGTCATCATCCATTCATACATGCATCAAAACATACAGTTGACAAAGATGTTTCATACATATTATCTTTTAGCTGTTCTTCTAATAACCTTTAAAGTTAGCAGATGAGATTTCCTTATCCCCACTTTGTGAAAGAAGAAACAGTCTCAGAATGACTAATCCAAGGAAACCTGGCCAGGATATGGTTACACAGGAGATTACGCCCGTGTCTTCTGAGTTCTAGTCAGAAGGTATCTACTCACTGTACTGTGACAGAATTTCATTTTCATGTTGTCCTTTTGACAGTGGGGACCACAGAGATATGGAAGTATATATTAACAATAGGGAACCCCTAAGAAGTGTGGCTAAGGAGATGGGGGAGAATCGTTTTTTTATTCAAAATAGAACAATTTTATTATTGACCAGAATGCTGGGGCTAAGGCTTTTAAAAAAGTCTAAAAACAAATCTTTTTATACTTCAGGATGTCCGATACTTTGTCCCAGTCCTGTTCATCTCCCGCCAGCTTCCTGCTGCATCTGCCACTCTCCTATTCCATCACTGAACCTTTCTTTTCTCCTTCTTTCCTGTCTATTCTTCCCTCCCTAGCTTTATTCCCATCCTCACTTCCTTCCTTCTTTTTTAAATTGTCAGACTAAGGAGAAGAGTAGAAACATTTTTCCTGGCTCAAAATTCTTGCATCTCATTCCCTAGAGAATGATGCCAAGGGCTTCCTTTGCCTATTCTATAAAGTCTTAACTAAAGGGAAATAGTTTTATTCCCTCCATAATAGCAATAAAAGCTTCAATTTTATTGATCATCATCTACCGTATGACACACAGTGGGATGATGGCTTTCTACTTATTGTGTCATTCAAATCTTAAAACATAGTAGAAGGTGTTATGCCCATTTTACAATGAGAAAACTAAATGATTTTTCCAAGGCACATAGCTAGTAAGAAATGAAAACTGGGTTATAAACCCATGGATAACTCCAAACTTATTTTGACCTCTCTATCAGGTCTTAAAGCTACATACATATATATCTCCCTATCCATGGCAGGCATTGCTAATCATTCATAATAGCTTTACTATTGAGTCTCAAATCCTTCTTAATTCAGCCCTCCAAGACATCACTAACACTGATTAAAAGTTGGCATGGAGATAAACTATTGGCCTTTGCTGTATTGTTTTATATCTTCAAAACTGACCTGATCTTTTGGGCTAAAGATCTCATAATTTTTTGGGGGGGTTTATTTTCTGGGTTTTTTTTTTTTTTAAAGTAGCTGTCACAGTCCCAGTGTTTCAAGAACAGGTCCAGGGACATCTCCAAGGATACTCTCCTTCATCTGGAGACCAAACCTCTGCTTCCTATTTCCAAAGGTCTGTGAGGTGTCCAGGAACCACCACCTTAAGCAGACCACTTAGGGTTCATGGGTTGAAACTCCAGGCTATTAAGCAATCATTGATATGGCTAATTTGGTACAAACATCTTCATAAAAAGAGCTATAATACATAAGATTTTTGATGCTACATCCAATGATGCTGCGTAATAAAGCAGCAAGTTTGGGTTAATAGATTACAAAAGGAAGAAACAGATGATCAAGTGTGTTTGGCTCATTTCAAAGTGATGGCACATCAGAGCAAGGCACAAATGAAATGTTTTGCACTTGATAACTTCTAAATGAGCAGCTTCACCTTTTTTTCCATTTTTTTACTTCTGAAAAGTTTGCCAGGGATCAGCAGTATTGCCTCCACATTTTAGTATAATATCTCAAGGCCCTAAGGGGCTAGGGAAGAAGGAGGATGTAAGAAACTCATCACTAATGGTATCTGAAAGTTTATGAAGAGTTTTGCTCACTTAATGGGGGTAAGCAGATGAGAAAAAGCTAAGTGAGGTAGTAACAAGAATTTGGGTTACTATGACTGGCATCTTTGAAAACAGATGCTCAGCCCAGTATGTAGTGAAAAGTGCCATCCAGTTGGCACTCTCTAGCTTTCATCTGTAGGTCTACCATGGAGACGTGGGCATTGTTCTGGGCTCCCATCACTTAGTCTCAGCCCAGGTCTGCCACATATTTGCTGTGCAACCTTCTACAAGTGACTCAAATTCTCTGATTCTCAGAAACCTCATCTGGAAGGGTTCATCTTAATCCTCTTTGGAAATCAGAATCATCAGGAGAAGTTTTAAAAATACAGATGTCTGCAGCACACTCTGTGATTTGTGCATTCAAGCAATGTGGGAAGGAGCTCAAGGAAGCATCAATATTTTTGCAAAAGTCCTTGGGAGAAACCAAATCACTGGATTGGGTAATCTCTAAGATTCCTTGTGGCTTTGACCAACTTCATGTGTGTGAGGTTCCAAGCAGATTACAGGATTCATCAGTGGGCTTGTGCCCCCAGCTTCCATGAACACAGTTAGAAAGTCCTCTTAGGTCCTATGGGTTTGACAAGAAAGCCCAGAGCTGCTAGTTCTTGGGAAAGAGCATAACATGGAGCAACCTTCTCCTTGGTGAGAGTTTGCAGTGTTTGCCTGGCTGTCAGCATCAAGTGGGTGCTCAAAGTGTTAGAAAGTCAGTGAAAGTGAGCTGGTAATTAGCTGAGCGGAGGCACAAGCAGAGGTCGTTTCAAACATTTCATGATAGCAGCAGCTTCCTCTTCTCTCTGCAGTAGCAAAGCCTTGTTGTGGCTTGAGGTTTTTTCCTCCCCAATAGTCCTAACAACAAAAAGGAACTTCTCAAGGAAACTCTAAACTGGAATTCAAAAGGAACAATAGAATTGGATTTGATTTGTTTAATTCAGAAATCAAGGTCACTAGAAAGTACTACAGCTCTTATTTGTGTGGTTTGGATTTTTTTTTTTTTTTTTTTTTTTTTGGCAACATCTTTCTTTTCATTTGATGGTCCTGTCATCCCCAGAACTGTGTATGTTACTGATCCTGCCTGTATTCAAAGCTGTTATTAAGTGGAGTCTTTTAGATTTTAGAGAAATGATAATGGCTCCAAAGATGACAGAAAGTGGCAGCTGGTGACAAAAAAACCCCTTGATAAGACGACAACAGTAAATCAAACTACCGCCACTTTTTCGTTTCATGTTTGTTAATACCACCTCGCCTTTTGAAGTTTAAAGCAAGGTTCAAAAAAGCCAGGTGCTGAATCATAATATTAAAGCAAGGAAGGAGCTCCATGAAAGCGAGGAGATCTGAGGGGGGGAGGCAACAAACACAGCTTTCAACTGCCTTTTGTCGGCCTTTCTGCAGATGTCACCAGTGGTTATCCCAGCAGAGGGTTCGGCTTGTAGCAGCGCCTCTGGCTGATTCCCGCGCTGCGTTTCAAGTGTCAATCAAAAAGGAAGGACGCAGCTTAGGTCCTGGTCATTGTCCTGTGAAAAGAGCCAAGCATTTAACATTGATTTAGCTCCCTCAATATACAAAGATAGAGCCAGCTTTGTGCATCGAAAAGGGCCTTTGGCAAGGTTGCTTGTAGAGCAATTCCATCGCATCCGATGCGCCTTGGTTTAGCTGTCATACTGCGGTGTCTGGAGCCCTCTGAAAAGTTATTCAGGACTGAGTGAGCAAATTAAAAGGAAATAACACGTTCCCCAAAAGAGTGGGGCTGCTTGTGGAACAGGCCTGTTCGTACCTCTTGGTCTTGAAAAGCATTTTAAATAATGGTGATAACAATAGTCCAGCGCTTCGGAAATGGTGAGTTACAGCCAGCTAGGAAGAAAGCCAGAGGAGGCCCGAGAACTCTGGGGGCAACTTGGGGTACAACATTTATTCCTCCAAATTCACTCCAGCCTGTTTGCGTCCCATGTGGCCTTCAGGGCTGCAAGTTTAGACCAGTTGCTGTTGTACCTTACCCTTATTTATGTTCCCATTTCCTGTGAGCAACCACTTGTTTGGCCAAATTTAGGGTGGAAAAATGATTATAGCAAAATTTGACTTTGATGAAATGACCTCGTTGCTTTTGTGCATGTCCTTCTTTTTCTCCTCCTTCTTCCTCTTCTCCGTTTCTCTTTCTCCTCCTGCTCCTCCCTCTCTTCTTCCTCTCATCTTCATTCTTCTTGCTGTCTTTGTTTTCCTACACAAATTCAATTAAAAATTAGAGTTTGGCTAGTCTTGTTTACTTTTTAACTGCTTGCTTTGGAGCTATGTGGACACTACGTGTCCCAAGTAATGTTCTACTTCTCACTTTCCAAGTCTTTTCTTCCTCATCACAAAATAGTCAGGTTCCCTGGAATGGTGTTTACCAGGGCAGGTTGAGGATTCTTGTTGGTTAACCCAGGTTAACAGAGGCAACTGATGCTCCCTGAATGCCTATGAACTCTCCTTCATTTTCTAGTTTTCTTTGCAGTTGATTTGAAGTCTTGGGATGCGTTTGAGCTCATGGGAATGTGAACAAATTCTTGCATCTCTACATCTGCTTTGAGGTGTTAATAATCAGTGTGCCTAGTCCATCCTTTCTGCCCCTTCAGGGGCTGTGTGCTGAGATGGTGGAGCTGGAAGACAGAAGCAACTTCTATCCCTGAGTGAAGTCAAGTTGCCCTGGACTTTGCATGAGCAAGAAATACACCTTTGTTGTGTTAAACCACTGAACTCGAGTCTCACCCATCATGTTTGATATACCCAGTTTAGCTAGAAATATCTTGATAAGGCACTCCTCAAAAAGGGGTGGTTCTAAAATTTTAGTCAGCTATAGAGTTTTTTTCCAACAGCTATTCTAACCTGTGTAAATATAGCAAGGTGATAAATGGAAACACAACAACACAAAAATGGTTCATTTTCCATTTGCCAATGTTCTGAGTCCTCAACAATGATTTGGCTGCCACACTGAACCACCCGTTCTTCTGTGCCCACCCATATCCCCAGTTCCTTTGCCAAATTGTCCTTCAGTTGCATCTGCCTGACCACACGTCAACTAAGAATTAACCAAATCATCTGCCTGTCTTGCTCTTGAACCCAGAATAGGGAGTGTGACTTATAGGAAATAAATTAGCCTTGCTGATGAGTGCCACTATTGAGTTTGGGTCTCCAGTCTCAGCTGTCCCTCAACAAAAATTGGCAATTCCATCACATGTCCTTAATTGGTTTCTTCCCATTCTCTTAACGGATCATATTACTTCCAAATTCACAGGGGAAAAAATGAGGCTAAATGATATGATTTCCCTAAAATTTCCATTCATACTCCACAAGCTTTTCTGTGTCTTTCTCCCTTGTCTCAAAGGAATCTTCCTTTCATCCAAGGATGGTCCACACACCTGCCTTCTGGATCCCATCTCCTAGGGCTTTGCTCTGTTAATTTCCCCTCTTATCCCTGGAGTTTCCATCTTCTATGGCTTTATCTTCCCAGCACATAAATGAGCTCCCTCTGTAGGCTTCAAATAAAGTGATCCACACTCACATTTTCCTTTTTCTCATTCCCCAGCTATTACTTGATCCAAAATGATCTGCCTTTTATCTTTTCTGTTTAAACTGCTCTGACAAAGGAAATTTATAACCAATGACCTTTGTGTTATTGTGATAGGAACAGTTAGCACTTCCACCTGTCTGCACTATTGGTTTCCGTGATTTGCCATTCTTCTCTGACTTCTCTTTGTCAATCTAGGTTGAGATTATTTTTTGTTTGTTTGTGTTGAGACAGAATCTCGCTCTGTCACCCAGATTGGAGTGCAGTGGTATGATCTTGATTCACTGAAATATCCCCCTTCTGGGTTCAAGTGATTTTCATGCCTCAGCCTCTGGAGTGGCTGGGACTACAGGTGCACACCACCACATGCAGATAATTTTTGTATTTTTAATAGAAATGGATTTCACCATGTTAGCCAGGCTGGTCTCAAACTCCTGGCCTCAACTGATCTGTCTGCCTTGACCTCCCAAAGTGTTGGGATTACAGGCATGCTCCACTGAATCCTGCTGTCACTTCCTAGATTCTCATTCCTTTGAACCTCATCCCTCCCTGAATTGCCATCTCTCAGGTTTCAACTAGGGGCTTCTTCTTTTCCAACTCATGGTTTTCAAATAGCCTTCATGGTGCTGCTTGGAATAAAGGAAAGGACTGGATTCAAAAACTCAAAATAGCCTATAAGAAGAGGAATCTTCTTGTCCCAGATTATGGCTCTGTAACAGAGTACTAGTTCCCCTAATATAATCAGGTTGTACAGTTTTGTACGTATATATGACTCAAATTGCACCCAGGGCTGGATCTCCTATTTGGGTGGCATTAGGCCTCTGCACAGAGCTCCTATAGATGAAGATTCTTAGGCTCCTGTCCCCACCTTGTGCTGTCTAGTGATTACAGGAGTAGAGCTGAGGGAAGAGGGGCAGTAGGGCAACTGGCTGCTGCATTTTGCCCCAGCATAATTTGGCAATGTGCTTGTTCACCCGTGAACTTGTGGACTCACATACCTACCTGGGGGTTAAGCCTCAGGCAATTCCATGAGAGATAAAACTATACACCTTCTTTGGCTTTGCTCCAGAAGAGGATTTCCAGATACCATCTTACTTGATTCTTCTTTCTGCATTGCGTGTTTCCTTCTGAAAAATTCTTTACTGCCTCTCAATGATAATTAACATTAGTTAGTAATTTTACATGTAAATGTTTTACTTCTTTTGACCCTAGACTCCCTGAAATAGGGAGCATGTTCTGTCTTCCTTCTAACCCTTACACCCCCATTCCTTTGCACCCATGTAGACAAGTACTCAGACTCACACTAACAAAGACATCATAGGACACAGGGAGTGTCTCCTCCTCAATCTTCTTCCTTCTTACTATAGACATTTAACATTTTACTGTAAAGGTGATCTGATGTCTCCATACTTGAGAAAAAGAAAGCACGTTGGTCCCATCAGAAGCCAAACTTATCTGTGCATCTCCATGCGGCAACTAGTTCCACCCTTTTGACTAAACTTGCCGGTCAGTCTGGTATACCAAGTCATCAACCTGAACTAACTGGTTCTCATGGTCCAAACGGTGACATTGGATCCACACTCAGATCCACATTGATGTTGCGACTTCCTCCCAGCTTCCTAGCCATGATGCAACTCCACTTTGGATCTTATGTTATGATTCATTTTCAACCATCAATCAAGTTTTTAAACCACAACAGGCAACAAAGAAACAAAGTCTGCAATCTGGGAAAGGTGAAGTCACAGAGCATTAAAAGAAAAAGAAAGAAAACTGCCATTAATCCATGAGTAAGCTAAAGCAAATGTCATATGACATGTGACTTTGTTTACCATCGCTGGGTGTGTCATCCCTGAGAACCAGGAGCTAGACAGGCAGGAGGGTGAAGGAGACTTGTTCAGAGATATGAGTCATCTACATACTGAGTTTATTAAAGATTTAAGGGGCCCTTTGGGTCTTTCCATCCAAAGACTATTGTTTTTCCTCCAGGTGTTCAGTTGCTATGCCTCCTTATGGCACTCAGGGCCATGAGCATAATGAGTCTGATTTAGCCTCATCTCTGGCCTAGTTACAAGTTCTCATCCTCTCATTGTGCTCCTGAAATGGGGAATATTTATTTATTTTTCAGCAGCAATTGATCATATCTCTACTTTTTCTTTTCTATACTTTTCTTTTAGATGCTCGGAATTCCTCAGGTGCTTAGCGTGAGGCCTGTGAAATCACAGAGAATGGTGGAACAAGAAGAGAATGGAGGTCACCACTCTCTTGACCCTTCCAAACACCCAAATAAACATTGGTGTGCTTGGGAAAGTGTTGGGAGCCTCAGGAGCCCTTAACAAAGTGTCAGAGCTTCTGCAGAGTGAGGAGGGGCAGCCTGGCAGGTGTGCTTTGGCTGTGGGCATCTCAGAGACTAGTCACCAAATCTAATCCTGAGCATGGGGGTTTAGGATCCTTCCCTTAGGACAATGAACCCCTTGGTAAGAAGACACCAAGTCACAGGTTCTGCTTGTCCTTGTCCTGGTCGGCTTTTTTCTGGGCTGTACTTCTTGGATCTCACTGATTCCTGCTTGTTGTACTCACTTGGCTTCCCTAGTATGTGTGGGTCTTGTGCCCTTTTAGTTCACAGACAATGAAGAAGTTTGTATTTACCTCTCACCTAAACAACCAGATGGAAAGTGAAAAAAAGGGAAAAAAAAGGATCAGGTCACATTGTTGTAGTCATGTATATTTAAAAAAAAAAAAAATCTCCCATAAGCATCTTGATTCGATCCAATTTTTTGAGTCCCCTGAAAGGAAATTTATATGGAGGGGGAGAAACCAAGTATGAAGAGAGGAGAAAGGGGATAAATACATTTTAGTACAAGTCACCATAAGCTGTGTCCACATGGCCTTGTCCCAAGACCTGGCCTTGCAGTAAATCCTGTTTGAATTATTGCAATTCATCAGAGCAGTCAAAATTGGTAGGAAAATCTGCATACCACTTGGCCTGGAATAAAATAGCCACCAGGGAAGTGGACAGATCAAATACTTTCATTCTTGTTCCATTTGGCCTTTGCTATATCAATATTTATTGAGGCAATCCTCTTGATAATTCCTGAAAACTCCTTCTACTTTCCACCTCTGAATATCAACTAAAAATGAAGACCATGAGGCTACACTGGTCCTCTGAGGAGAGAGGGCAGCTGTGGCATAATGTTATGATTGGGACTTCAGGTTCATACTGCCTGAGTACCCTGGCTGCAGCGCACGCTAGCTGAGTGGCCTTGGATTATCAACCACTGGCCACCTCATCTTCCTTAGCTGTGGAATAAAGATGGCAATAATGATAGCACCTGCTTCAAGAAGTGGTGATGAGGATTAAGTTAGATAATGTACATAAAGCACTCGAAAGTCCCTAGCACATACCAAGTGGTGGATAAATATATAGCTATTACCATTATTTATATTGGCTTTTAGAAAAAGTACTCAATTCTTAATAGATGACTACTTCATTTGAAAATTAAAAATAGCCCACAAAAGACAAATACGTGACACAAAACGCTAATACAGGATTGCTATACAGGCATACTTCATTTTATTGCACCTTGCTTTACTGAGCTTTGCAGATATTGCGATATTGCGGATTTGGGGGATTTTTCTTTTACAAATGAAGATTTGTGGCAACCTTGCATTAAGCAAGATTATTGATGCCATTTTTTACATTATAATATTTCAAATATATTTATTATGGTGGTCTGTGATCAGTGTTCTTTGATGTTACAATAGCAATTGTTTTGGGGTGCCACGAACCCACTCATAAGAGAGCGAACTTAATCGATCAGTGTGTTTGTTCTGACTGCTCCACTGACCAGCTGTTTTTCCATCTCTCCCCCTCCTTATGCCTATTCCCTGAGAAACAACAATGTTGAAATTAGGCCAGCGAACAACACTATAATGGCTTCTAAGTGTTGAAGTAAAAGGAAGAGTCAAACATCTTTCATTTTAAAACAAAAGCTAGAAATGATTAAGGTTAGTGGGGAAGGCATGTCAAACACCAAGACAGGCCAAAAGCTAGGCATCTTACACCAAACAGTTACCCCATTTGTAAATGCAAAGAAAAAGTTCTCCAGAGAGATTACAAGTGCTACTCCAGTGAACACAAGAATGATAAGAAAGTAAAACAGCCCTATTGCTGATATTGAGAAACTTTGAGTGGTCCACAGAGAAGATGAAACCAGTCACAACATTTCCTTAAGCCAAAGCCTAATCCAGAGAAAGATCCTAACCCTCTTTAATTCTATGAAAGCTGAGAGCCACTAGGAAGAGGCAGAAGAAAAATTGGAAGCTGGCAGAGGTTGGTTCATAAAGCATAAGGAAAGAAGCCGTCTCCATAACATAAAGTACAATATGAATCAGCAAGCACTGATGTTAAAACTACAGCAAGTTATCCAGATCTAGCTATTGATGAAGGTGGCTACATTAAGCAACAGATTTTCAATGTGTATGAAACAGCCTTCCATTGGAAGAGGATGCTTTCTAGGACTTTCATAGCTAGAGAGGAGAAGTCAATGCCTGGCTTCAAAGCTTCAAAGGCCATGCTGATTCTTTTGTTAGGAGCTAATGCAGCTGGTGATTTAAGTGGAAGCCAATGTTCACTGACCATTCTAAAAATTCTAGGGCCCTTAAAAATGGTGCTCAATCTGCTTTTCCTATGCTCTATCAATGAAACAGTAAAAGTGTGGATAACAGCACATTTGTTTACAGCCTGGTTTACTGACTGTTTTAAGCTTACTGTTGATACTTACTGATCAGAATAAAAGATTTCTTTCAAGATATTGCTGCTCATTGACAATGCACATGGTCACCCAAGAGCTCTGGTGGAGACATGCAAGATGAATGTTGTCTTCATGTCAGCTAACACAACATCCATTCTGCAACCCATGGATCAAGGAGTAATTTTGACTTTCAAGTCTTATCATATAAGAAACACATCTTTATAAGGGTATAGCTGCCACAGATAGTGATTCCTCTGATGGGTCTGGGAAAAGTCCATTAAAAATGTTCTGGAAAGGATCCACCATTTTAGATGCCATTGAGAACACTTGTGATTCAGGAAATGAGGTGAAAATGTCCACATTAACAGGAGTTTGAAAGAAATTGATTCAAACCCTCATGGATGACTTGATAAGTTGAAGACATTAGTGGAGGAAGTAACTTCAGATGTGGTGGAAACAGCAAGAGAACTAGAATTAGAAGTGGAGCTTGAAGGTATGACTGAGTTGCTACAATTTCATAATAACTTGAATGGAAGAGGAGTTGCTTCTTATGGGTGAGCAAAGAAAGTGGTTTCTTGAGTTAGAATCTACTCCTGGTGAAGATGCTGTGAACACTGTGGAAATGATAAGAAAGGATTTAGAATATTCCATAAAGTTAGCTGATAAAGCAGCAACAAGGTTTGAGAGAGATGACTTTAATTTTTAAAGAAGTTTTACTGTGGGCAAAATGCTGTGGAACAGTGTCACATACTACAGAGAGATCTTTCATGAAAGGAAGAGTCATTCAATGCGGCAAACTTCATTGTTGTCTTGTTTTTAAAAATTGCCACTGTTGCCCCAATTTCCAGCAACCACCACCCTTGATCAGTCAGCAGCCATCAACATGGAAGCAAGACGCTCCACCAGCCAAAAGATTATGATGTGCTGAAGGCTCAAATGATCACTAGCATTTTTTAGCAATAAAGTATTTTAAAACTAAGGTGTTACATTTTTATTTAGTTATAATGCTATCACACACTTGATAGTGTAGACATAACCTTTAGATGCACCAGGAAACCAAACAATTGTGTGGCTTGCTTTATTGCAATATTGGCTTTGTTGTGATGGTCTGGAACCAAATCCATGGTATCTCCAAGATATGTCTACACAAAATGTAGAAGTATAAAAAATTTAGGGAAGAAAATTAAATTCGCTTGTGATCTCCCTGCCCAACATAACTCATGTTAACATTAGACCACATATTATTTGAGAAATACGTATTTTACTATATATAAATTATGTATAAGTATACATTTATATTTATAAATAGTTTGATGGTATACACAATAATACCTACATATCAACTTTTTATTTAATGGGGATTATACACAATATATTGTTGATTAGAAACTGCCCTTTTCATTTAAGGAAAGACAGTGTGTGGTGAAGAACCTCTGTGCCTCATGATTCATTTTCTCCCTCTCTTCTGTCAGTTCTCCACGTCCCCTCGGAGACCTTCCCTGATCACCCAAAATAAAACAGTACTCCATCCCCTTTCCTCCCCTGGCCCTCCTTTGTTTCAGAAGAGGTGCTTCTATATGTTTGCCATCTTTATCCCCAGAGGACCATAAGCCTGAGTTGCCACAGCATCTCCCACACCTAGTGCGGGCTGCCTCCTGCTCATTGCTCAGTATATATTTGCAGAATGAACACATTTTTAATTCCAAATTATTTCTCTGCGGCACACATCTTTCTAGTAGCATTGGGAAAAGTTTCTTTAATCATCAATTAATGGGCTCTGAGGAAATGCAAACTAATTTCAATCTTTTTCCCAAGCAAAGCATAAAAGGGAAGGGGGCACTGCTAAGAAATACACACACGGACTATTCCACAGTTCACCGCACATGTCTTTTTAATGCCTGCCGTGGTGGAGTTCCTTGTGCAATGTACATGAACTCTCTTACCTACGAAAAGGCAACTACTTTCTTTGTACTTCTGTTTTTACTTCTATTTCACCACTTGTTTGTGTCCACCCTGCATTTTTAGTTTTCTGCGTTCCTGTCTGTTCTGCCTTTAGAATACACGTCCTTGGGGTAGGGCCCCAGGGGGTTCCTTCTGGATCTTTCCCATAGCTTTGCTTTTAGGAAGAGCTGACTAGAAGGGTGGATGAGGGATCATGTCAACCCTTTACTTTGTATTCTGAAATCACACTGAATCCATACCCAGATTGCAATCCCGAGGACTGGGAGCTGACATAGCTGGTTTAGCTTCAGCCCTAAACTCTCCTGTCTCCAAATATGAAAGGGTCACTCTGTAACCAATTTACCACAGCAGAGGTTATATTAATTATGGTTTTCTCATGATAACTTGCTGACTGGACAGTAAATTATTTCTAGAAGATGAGATCTTCATGTCCCCCAAACAGGGCAGGATAAACCCAGTGAGAAGGATTAGAAGCGCAAGAGGTTTGTGTCCAGAGAAAGAGATATCCTTCTCTGTAAAGAAAATACATGGTGAGAGAAAGTGAGGAAAACCACACATACTCTGACAGGGTGGAGTGAGCAGTGGCTTAGAAATGCCTTACCCAAGAGATGGACTTAGGGAATCATTTGTGGAAAGTTGCTGTGACGGTTAGTTTCTTTGTGTCCACTTGGATAGTCCTGTTGAACTCAGTTATTGAATCAAAACACAGTAACTGTTGCTGTGATGGTATTTTTAAAATGTGGTTAACACCTGCAATCAGTTGACCTTAAGTAAAAGAGATCACCCTCTATAATGTGGGTGGGTCTCATCCAATCAATGGAAGGCTTCATCGCAAAGACTAAGATTTCCCAAAGAAGAAGAAATTCCACCCCAGGTCTGCAACAGCAACTCCTGACTGCGCTGCCCACCTGGCAGCCTGCCTTATGGATTTTAAACTTCCCAGTCACCACAAACATGTAAGACAATTTCCCATAAGAAATCATGTATATGATATATGGATACACATACATATACATACATACATAGAGATGGATATCTATATATAATATCTATATTATATATCGATATATAATAGATATAGATTTATATCTAACCGTTCTCCCTGCCCATAACCATCCACCACTCAGAAACCACTCCATCTTCCCAAGAAGGGACAGTGGTGTGGGGTGCGTGGTGAGAAGGAAACCTCCATGGTTACCTCGCTGACAGTCTCCCATTCTCTCGCTCTAAAGGGCCTGAAACAGGGAAGTTTGGCTGCAACAGGGAAGATCCCCTTGAAAGAGACTGAATGGTGTTTCAAACCACATCCAGCCGAATCAAATCAGGGGTCTGCCGTCACCCTCTTCTGCATCCACCTCTGCGTGCGATGGCTCCCTGCCCCTGTAAAAGACATTATCTGCTTGAGAACAATCCTGGAGAGAGGCCCGACTGATGAGAGATATCTCATGGGAGGACGGAAGGAGAAAAGGCTTTGCAGAACATGGTCTTTAGAGGGGAAGTTGAGCAGTAGCAACAAAAGTTACCCATCGGCGAAAACAGCTGAGGAGCCATCTGTCTGGGAGAAGCCTCCTGCCCATTTCATTACCCCCCTTTCTGCATTTGTGAGAGAACTGGCCGCTGACGGCAGGCGGTTTATAGCAGAGGGAACAGAAGGAAACCAGTTGGCCCTTGGATAACCTTGGCCTCATTAGCATCGAACCAAAGCCCACTGCGCTATTGACTTCTAGTAAATATCCACCCATCAAGAAGATGTCCCGGAGCCCTGCCTCCGGGGTGTTCAGACACCAGACAGAGCCTTCTTGCTCCTCCATCCCTAGCTTTGTGATTCAGGAGCCGGTGCCTAACCATTCTCCCTGCCCATAACCATCCAGCACTCAGAAACCATTCCATCTTCCCGGGAGGGGACAGTGGTGGGGGGTGGGTGGTGGGAAGGAAACCTTCATGGTCACCTCCCTGAAAATCTCCCATTCTCTCGCTCTAAAGGGCCAAACAAACCCTAGAAAGGCAGTTCAGCAAATGAAGTATACGCAATTATATTTCCAACTGCTTTGAAAACTTTTATTTTTCTACAGCAAATGACACATTATCTTTCTCGAGGTCAGGAAATAATGCAGTGGGAGTCTTGCGACATTGTGAGAGTTAATGTTTCTATTTGCCATTGTGTCCTGCGCAAAGAAAGGCAGCCGGTCACCTGGGGTTACCACAACACAGCGCAGAGATGGTAGAATCCACCAGAAGTGCTTTGATAATGTTGGACACTATTGTGCAGGCAATGGCTTCCTCCTTACCCACGCTGCATAATGGGCCTCTGAGTGCTAAGGAGATAAGCGATACTATCCTTGGAGTGTCAGAGGTAGGGCTCTCCAGAAGCTGCATTCATAATTTCTTCAACTTAAGGACTTCGATTTTTTAATAGTAATTGAAACATATAATTCAATAGAAGTGTCACTCTAATATAATAATTGCCAAGGAAATTGAACCACAAAGAAGTACTATAAATGGCAATTTACCTTTATTAGTGTACGTGGAGCTGGCAATGTTTTCTCATCAAGAAAGCGACCCCCATCCCCGCCCAGATATCCTCCCTTTCCATCTTTTGAATGTTCATCATCATTCATGCTGCCCTCTCAAGCAATACCTTCGCTTCTTCTTAGATTTCCAGTCGGCATATTTGGCCCCTCTTAAAATGCTTATCATTGCAAAGTGTTCATATTAATTGCTCTGGTGAAAGCTTTATAATACAAACTTCAGCTAAACTCTTTATTGTCAAATGTCAGCTTCCTGATGTTCTACCTAGAACGTTTGCTTTTGTGGTTATAAGTAATATAAAGGTGTTTTGTGTATTTAAAGAACTATGTAAGTATAAGTCGCTGTTATTGTGATTCTGCACATCTTTCTTAACATGAAACAACATTTACAGAGGATGTATTATACCACTGAACTAAGTCTGGGACCCAGCATAGAACAAAATAAGAAGCCATTTCCCTCTCCTCGGGAGGTGTTGCTTGGAGCCACCTGAATTACTAGTATCATTATTATTTCTGATTATTGGTAGGCAGGGGAGCACTTCACCTCCTATTCCTGTGGGAGTATACAACCTGCTCACTTCTTATCCCACCCCAATAATTACTGAGCCATTCTGTCATTTGTTTCCTACCCTGGATTCTGATCTGTGCTTATAACCACTCCCTCCCCTCTTTCCACTTACCTTCCTTGATTTACTTCTAGGACACATCTAGCAAGAGACTGACCCAAGACAGGATACCACTCGGGAGCTCAATGCACTCACTCTTTCCTGGAAGGGGTCTTTATTCATAGGAATCCCAGGAACCTGGGGCAAACTTTAGGTTTACTTACAGGAAAAAAAAAATAACAAAAGGAGAGAGAAGGAGACTAAGCAACAAAGAAAGAAGAACAGAGAGAGGCAGGTAGCAGAAGAAAAGAAGAGAGAGAAACAGGAAGGAACACAAGAGAGGCTGACATACACATCCTGGACAAAGCCTCTGGTGGGGAGTTAAGTGAGGAGAAGGTGAGATACAAGGTGTGTGTCCATTAGGATTGTTACTATGTGACAGCTATATTTATGAAGACAAAAAATAGCAACAGAATTTACCACAGTGAAAGTAGATATGCTTAGTTGTCAGGATTATGAGTAGTATTTTCTTCATTTTCTGAACTTCCTATTAGGCACTGTCTTTATAATAGAAAAGTAAAAGAAATGAGATTCGAAAGGATGGCATAAATTGTCAAAAGCATCCCATTACAGGGTGAACAAATTAATCAAGTACAAAAAGGCTGGCCTCTGAAGTCACCCAGATTGAGTTGTCATGTCTGCCTGGCAACTGCGTTCATTAACCCTGCTGGTTTCCAGTCACCTCCATGGCTAAATGAGGGAGGGTCTTTCCACCACCTAGCTGGTTTGTTATGAGAATGAAAGGGACTTGCAATGGGCATAACATACCTTGTGACTCTCAAGTACTCAACAAGTGTGGGTCTCACTTCCTTCTGACCCAAGTATTCCTATTCATTCCTATGCACTCCAGTGGACCACTTCTACCTCAAAAACATGTAGAATAACAACCTGAGACAACATTGCTTGTTTTAACATACATTTAAGTATGCCATTAGGTAAATCATGACTCCTAAAATGTTCTAACCACATACAATTGGTGGTGTAAAACACAATGGCTTGACAAGTTCCAGTATCTACAGGGGGTGGCTGAGTGCTCTGAAGTCCAGATGCTCACTGGACCAAGAATAAGGAGTCTCAAGCTTGAGTCCAAGTTGATGCAAACATGTTGGGGAAGACACTTTGCTTCTTATGGCCTTAGTTTTCTCATCTGTAAAATGAGGGGAAATGGCCAGAAACAGGAATTTAAAAAATCCATTTAGCAGCACTTCCATGTTCGAAGTGAATCTTACCCAGAATAGAGATGCTCTGGTTGTGACTGGGCAAGCGGTGGTAGCTGGTGACCTCCTCCCCACTTGGTGGCCCTGGCTCCCCAGTGTTGGACCTCAAGACTCATCTGCAAGGCCACAGAGAGCAGTGCTGGAAGCCACAGATTTTTACACTCTCTAGCACCACTTAACAACTAACAGTCCACATTTTTACATATTTCTATTCTACTTTGTCAACACCTGGTCAGCTGGCATGACTATTTTACTTATTTTTTTTTAAATATTGTCAATATATAACAACACATATTATTGCTTTCATTTGGGGACAGTTAAAAGCTTTTCTGCTCAGAATTGTGCACTGCTGTCATTTTCTTTTTCTTCCTCCTTTTCTTGATTGGTTGTTTTTCTTTCTTTCATTCCTGCCCTTTTCCAAAAGGACTTCCCCTCTTGCTGACACTATATGGAATTCCTCAATTTACCTCCCTGGATAGACTTGTGCATTTGAGAGTGAGGACTGGCAGGACAATTAGATTCTGCCTCCTTGTCATTTGGGAATCTCTCTCTCTCTCTCTCTCTCTCTCTCTCTCTCTCTCTCTCTCTCTCTCTCTCTCTCTCAGGTGGAGTTTCTATTTCAGATTTCTATTTCTAGTACCTCCCTTCTTCCTCCAGACGTCTACACTGGTCCAAAAGGACCATCAGAGCAGCCTTACCTTGAAGGCATCTTAAAAGCACAGATTCCTGGGTCTCCTCCCATACTATTGAATGAAAATCTCTAACGTTTGAGTTTAGGAAAGTATGATAAAATTAGCTCCCAACGTGATTTTCATCTCCACTAAATTTCAAAAACGACCTTTCAAACCCCTTTCCCCAAATTCCTGTCCCCCATTTCTCCATCTCCCTCCTCTTAGCTTCCTTCCCCTCAGTTTTCATCCTAATTACCAGCTAACTGGTGGATGTTACTGCTACTTAAATGCACTCCCACTCTGGATCCCTAATCATGCCCATTGTGCTCCTCAAAGCTAAGTCAAGAATTGCTGCCTTTTTATTTCCCTCTCTCTATAAATTGTAGAAGGAAGCAGGTCCCCGCCGCTTTTGTTGTCCCTACTTCTGGGCTGAGCTCCATTTGCTGGTGAACAGGGCTTATCTTCACTCTCCCCCTTTAAATACTGTAACATTCAGCATCCTTTCATGTCTGTGCTTTTAAAGTAAATCTTTGGACAATTAAAGATATGAAATGGCTAAATAGAGTTCTGCAGGCGTTGTTCTCTCCTTTTTAAAGGTTTAATCACACTTAATGGCTCTCTTCAAAACTTGAATTTTCCATTTTGGTGTTTTGACTCCATTGAAAGAGTTTACTAATATTCTTTCAAAAGTATTCTCTGCTCAAATGAGCTATTCAATAAAGTTTTGTGCCATGCTATAGGATTCATGCTAAATGGAAAATAATTTAAAGGGAGATCAGAGTTGGGGGTGCCATTCCTCTCTATAGGTTTTGTTAGCCAAACCATAATCATCAATATTGAGTCCATTAAAAGTTGGTGTGAAGGAACAGGAATTATCATTTGGATACAAGGAAGATTCTTTCAAACGCAATTTCTGTACCTCCTTTCCTCGAAGATAATTTCCTGTTTACCTTGTGATTCTATAAATAGGAGTTTGTGATAAATCCCCCTTCCTCCCTCCCTCCCTTCCTTTTCCCTTCTCCTCATTCTGTTTTTTTCTCCCTGAAAAATAGTGGACATAGGGGTAGAGCACAGTAAAAGGAATCCATTTGATGAGCTGTCTGCCCTAGACTGTTTTAAAAAGGTCGTCTTGACTCTTCCCAGTCTTGGTCCTGCTGAAATACATCTTGCTCTTTACTGGTCAGCACTAGGAGTATAAAGCCGTGTGGACCCTGAGTCCGCCCTGGGTCATACTCACAGTCCAAACGAGAATTTGCCACATGAAAGGGAAATTTCATGGAAAATAAAAGCCAGTATTCCCTAACAGAATTTTTATTAACCCCCAAACTCTCTGGTGGTTTCAGTGATACAGATAAATACCCGGCACTAATGAGATATATAGGCTCAGATAAGGAAAAGTAAGGCCATGCCTATGACCAAACAGGGACACACCTTTTCCCTACCTGCTGTCTGCTTGCCTTTACTCGTTTTTCCTGCAAGTGACCTGTGAATGCTTGCAGCGTGACCAGTAGTGTGCTAAGTGCCAGGACAAATAATGACCTGACCTTGAGAAGTTTCCCAATGTAGTTAATGGGAAGAACACAGATGGCAATGATGTCTGACCCAGGCATCATCATTTACTAACCACGTGGCCTCTGGCCAGGCATCTGCCTTCTCAGAGACTTAGTGTTTCTCTTCTGTGAAGAGGGCTGCTGAAATCAAGTAGCATTTATGGTTTTCTGAAGGTATGGTATTACTTTGTTTATTTGTTATTATATGTCTCCTCTCTCCTTCCCAATGTCAACTCCCTTAGAGCAGGGACTTTGGCTCTTCACCTCTGTACCCGCAGGGCCTAGACCAGCGACTGACATAGAGAGGTATTGAACAGAGAGCTGCTGAATGGGTGCACATGTTCTATGGGTAAAGAAGTCTTCATGAAGACTGAGCTACTGACGTTGACCTGGGTTTGTAGGGTTGGTAGGATTTGCATAGGTCAGAGGAGGGGAAGAGTATTTAAAGAAGACAGCAGAAAACAGGGAGGAAATGGGGTTAAGGGGTAATGAGGATACTATAATGAGGTCAAATATACTGAAGACACCAGCCTGCTTCAGGGGTAATGGCATATGCCCTGGGAAAAGTGGATTCAGACTAGATTTTGAAAGGTCTTAAGTGTCAGGATTAGCCAGTGGAGAGATAGTGAAGGGTTTTGACCAGGGTTGTTTCTTGAAGAAAGTTGTTTCTTCTGGTCCTGGGCAGAAGAAAGTAATGTTTTGGGAAGCTTAGTTGGGAAGTGATACATAAAGCTAAATGTGGCAGAGAAATAAATTAGACGCAGAGTAACTGAGGCATCAGGTAACGAGGCCTAGATTAGAATCATGGGAGTGGGAATCTAAAGGGAGAGAGAATTGGGAGCACTTACAAAGCAAGGATCAATGGAACTAGATAGCTGAGGAGCTATGAAAAGGTGAAGGAGAAAAAAGCATTTAAAACATAAAAACCGGGGTTCTGGTAGAATTAATAGGAATAGGGGAATGGGGAGGGGAGATCATTTTTGAGAGAAAATGCCATCTCCTTGGAGGTGACAGAGAAAGCCATGGGAGGAAACGAATTCTTTGACAAAAAGAAAGCAAAGAGGTGGTCCAATGGCATAATGAAATAAAGAGTCAGTTAGGGGTGAGAGAAAGGAGAGGAATAAGAGGTAGCAACAGAAGTAATCAGGGAGGTATAAGAATGACACATAATTACTATAGAAACTATGACAATAAAAATCCTTCTGAACCATGAGGAAACAGTAAAATTAACTGCTGCAAAAGAGACAGCAAGGAGAATTAAAAATTAGAAAACGTGCTTCTGCCCACCAGGAGGTCATTGAGAAGAACAGGAAAAAGACTAAAAGGTTTTCCTAAGTGGGAACTTAGGTCACAAGGTAATTTTACACATTTTCAGCCTTTCTGTAAGAGTGCATGGTGGAAAAATCCTGTGTTCCCTTATCATCTCCAATCCTCAAGGAGTGTCGCATGGGCAAGTCTTGCGTGCCATGTGATGGCAGCCTCTTGATGACAAGCAGGTCGACACAGTTACCAATTAATTTCACCCAAATACAAGAAGAGCAACTGACTTCCTGTCCCAGTACCTTCATCACCACTTTCTTAGTTTTGCTTTCTTCTGGGACCAAGAGCTGACAAATTGCATATTTTTAAGACTCAGGGGAAAGAAAAGCTATAATAAAACATTAAACAAGCCTTGGTCAAATGCTGGGATCCTACAAATGCCATTTCATCCCCAGAAAGACATGTTGGGAAGTTGGATACTATTAGCTACAGATCTGGTCTAACACTTAAACTTACTAGGTTGCTGTCTACTTGCTAACATTATGGATTGAATTTTAAAATATCCCCACCTCCAACTACCACTAATTTGTCCACTTATGCTGAGAATTCCTAAAAAGGAAACAAAGCCATTAATCCACAGGTGGAGATCAAGCTTAAAATACAGAAACTCTACAGTGTCTTACCCCCATCATCACTTGGTTTAAATTAACATGAAGAACAAATAACTTATGGTAAAGTACAAAAACCACAAAATGATATTATAAAAAGATTTTTTATAGTGTTTCTAAAAGTTGGTGACAGGGAATGGTTTCCAGTTTCTTAGTAGCAGCTGACTTCGGTTACTTATTCTGCTACAGGTGTGGGTTGGTGGAGGGGTGGAGGGGAGTAGTGGGGAGAGGGGCGGGTGAGAGTAGAGGGGGTAAGGACTTAGGAAAGGGGGAGGAGTGGCCTTATGTGCCTGAGGTTTATTTGCCTATTGAGTTGGGGGAAGTTTTGCAGTTCAACAAATATTATGTTTATGACAGGCCTGTACTGGGGGCTAGAGATGCAGTCGTGAAAGCAACACCTTTGTCTTCAAGAGGATCTAATTCAGTAGCCCTGGGCAGACTCATTAGCAGATCATTTCAAATCTAAGGGAAGTCCTAGGAGGGAGAAGAGCTGGCAATGCCCTAACAGGTGGAGCTCCTAGCCCTAACCGGAGGTGGGAGAGGTCACAACCGGTTTTATGAGGACTAGTTAAAGGGAACTTAGAGATGAGATTCCTGTCTTCTTCCCTGGAGAGGGATTGGAGCAGAGATGTCTTCTCAGGGGCGCTATGGAAATGTTCTGTCTCCATCTCTTCCTACGCCTATTCTCCCTAATCAGAAAGACAGTGGAGAAAAAACAGTCATTGCCCAAGAAGGCCAAGGAAGGTTATGGTGCTTGTTAATATTTTCAGTCCAACTCCCGCATCCAGACTTAAACAGGGTTGGGATCCACCATCTCCCTGAAAGGAGCCTGGTGCACCAGGATGACCACTTTCCTGGGTGGCTGTGGAGAGGGTGTCCAAGGGCTGGTGGCCTAGGCCTGCCACAGAAGCCTGGAGAATTACTGGAATAGATCATGGGAAGGCAATGGAGAATGGACAGTGAAACAGACACCTCACCCCTGCTCCCTAGAGGGAGCTTTCATGGAAGGAAACGGCCTGCTTCTGACTGGTCTCTTGAGGAAAGCAAGAAAGTGGTGGGAGGGTCAAGCCCGACTTGACCAAGTCCGGAGAAAGACACTCGCCCGTCTAATTTTTTGGAGCCTTTCTTGGAGAGGCAGGGTTTCTAGCTTCAGGCTTGACTTGGTCCCTTCCACTTGCTTCCTCCAGGGTATGACTTTGAGAGGAACCAACATTCCAGCTTGCACCAGGCAGTTGCCTTTTGCAAGGCTTTGCATTGACTCCCCAACTCCCTGTCCCCAAGAGTGTCCACTGGAAAGCTGTCAGAGGCATCCATGTGGCAGAGGAGGACTGAGGCCAATGCCAGCTGGAATGGTATCGCAGAAGTAGAGCTTTCGAGGTTGTAGGATTCATGAGGCATTGGGAAGAGATAGAAGAGGTCATTTGAGTCTCTTTCTGAACTTCATCTCACCTATATCTTTTGTTCCTTACACTCTGATAGCAGGGACAACCTAAAAGAGGGTCTGATGGAGGATAGAAAGCAGGCTGATCCCGGGCCTTGGGTGCTGGAGGAGGAGGCCCCCTGAAGGGAGCAGGAGAAGAAAGGACAGCAGAGGAGTGCTGAAATTCACCTTGCTGACTGCCCTGCCGACTGCCCCGGGCCACCTGTTCTTGGCTCTAGGAGATTCAAAGTCTAAGAAAGATCCTTTTCCCCTGATCTGCCAAAGTTTTCATTTCCTAGAGAAATGGCTTCTCTCTCTGCGTGTTTCCTTCGACTCTCAGCAAGACCTAAACAAGCGCATGAAGGTGATAAACCTGCTACTTCACTGGGGCTGTTTATTTCCAGTGGACAAATATTGTGCCAATGTTCACTTCAATTAGGGGACACATTTGACAATCTGACTACTCCATCTGATGCCTCAAGGGCAAATTTCAGCTCTTTCAGGAAGGGATGGGCCAATAACGGATTCATATGAATAAAATATGCAGAGAAGGAACATTCGCAGCAGTTTGGGGAAACCACCTTCTCCAGCAAGGAGAGCAAAATATCTACATGAAAATAAAATTGACATAAATAAAGCATGGGACTTAGACTGTTGGGATGCTGGGAATTCATAGTGAAGGCTCCTGTGCCTGCTTGCCCTTCACCTGCCTGGAGTTGGGAATTAAGAAGTGCAAATCAGCACTAAGGAGACTAAGACATTTGTAATTCTATGGAAGAAAATCACTGTGGCAGACTTCAACTCGCTAAGAATCTTACTCATTTATTCCAGTTTTAAGAATCATCCTAGCCACCAGAAATTTTTCGTGGTGTTTAATTTTAATCCTTCTATTTAATTCCCTTTCTTCTTTATTAACTTGAAGATAATCAGAAAAGCCACTCAGCATCCCCTTTTATACAGCTCTCCACATCCTGGAAGGCAGAGTCGGGGACCAGGTCCCATGAATGGAGCTCTTCCTGCTCGGAATTGACCTTGGGTCCATGTTTCCCTTTTCCTGGCAGCAGCAGACTAGAGGACGAGTTAGGTCTTCTGCAGCACCTGCTTTGGGCAAGTGCCATCAGCTCGCTGGACTCCTGTATTCCCATTAGGGAAAGGGAAAGTCAGTTCCTTCCTCATCTTGGAAGGGTCTCCTGAGAATCAAGTCAGGTGATAAGAGTGGATGGAAGTGAAAGTTTGATAGAAATGAAGGGACTCTTGTTGTTTGGTTCCTGTTTTGGGGGCTGACCTGGTCAGTACAAAGAACTCCCAGCGGCAGCTTAGTCACTGAGATCGGAAAACAAAACCAAAAATTACCTTTAAGGCCAGGTGCAGTGGCCCATGCCTATAATCCCAGCACTTTGGGAGGCCGAGACGGGTGGATTGCCTGAGGTCAGGAGTTCAAGACCAGCCTGGCCAACATGGTGAAACCCTGTCTCTACTAAAAATACAAAAATTAGCCAGGCATGGTGGCGGGTGCCTGTAATCCCAGCTACTTGGGAGGCTAAGGCAGGAGAATCGTTTGAACCTGGGAGTCATAGGTTATAGTGAGCCGAGATTGTGCCACTGCACTCCAGACTGGGCGACAGCGAGAGACTCCATCTCAAAAAAAAAAAAAAAAAAAAAAAAAAGAGAGAAAGAAATATTACCTTTAGGTCAATGGCTCTCAAACTGTATATTTGTCTAGTTCCCTAGTTAGTCAAGCCTGGGTTATCTTAAATACTTGTGTGTGTGTTGGTTTTAAAAATGTCCTCACACAGCTCATAAGCTTGTTAATGACATACAATTAATTTTATATTTTAATATGAATGACAGGTATTTTCTATCCTTAGAAAGGGCATTATAAATATCTATTGTTAGCATGGAAAGAAATCTCTTGAGAGTAACCATCTGCACCACAGGTTTGCTTTATTCTTACAACATTTTTATTTCAATTGTTATTACCAAATGATCACAAATGCAACTAATTGAAATTAAATTTCTTTATTATAGGAGAGTTCTTAGATTTACACTAGTATTTGATGCATCTCTAGTTATTGTTCACTTTCTTATTTTCATTCATTCATTCAACAACATTTATGGGAACCCAGAATGGCCCAGGATGCTGGGGGAAGCTATGAAGTAAAGATGTGTTCCCTTCCTCCAGGAGACAGAAAGGCAAAGAGAAACAGTATCGTGCAGAAAGGAAATGAGGCAGAGGGGAGAGGGGTGCACTTAGCTCTGTGCTGAGTTGTTAGGAAGGCTTGATCTGTGACTCAGACATGAGGAGGAGCTTTTGATGTGCAAAAGAGTGAAAAGCACGCTAGGCAGAGGGCACTGCTTGTGCAAGGCAGAGTCCCTGCCCGAGACAGCGCATCTCTGACTTTGAGAACTGAGTCTGGTTTTTGTCATCCTTTCTTCCTTCCCTCCCTCTTTCTCCCTTTCCCTTTTTCCTCCTTTCTCCTCTTTCCCTCCTCCCTTTCCCTCTCTCTTTCTCCCTCCCACCATGTTCCTCTTCATTCTTTTTCATCCTCATGACTCTAACAATCATTTTTGTCTCACCTTATCAAATCTAGAAACATCTGAATAGAACAATAATCAAAGATCTAAACTCCAGCCAACACCCAACTTCAGACATGGTTTCATCCCTCTAATAACACCCTCACCCCACCACGGAGCAGCTCTGAGAGACCCTTTCACCCACTGGGTCACCCTTTCCCCAGGGGTCTGGAGAGACTCATCCTTCTTGCCTTCATCCCTGCCACCTGGCTGCGTATTTTCTACACACTTGAAAAACTCGTTTGAAGAACCCAGGAATCTGGCTGGGCACCTAGAAGATGTCTGAGTGAGTGAAGGAGGCACTGAGCCATTTGGAAGCTCAAAGACTCAAAGGCAGAAGTGTGTGGGCAGAAGCCATTTGCCTGTCCACCACTCCTAGCATTAAATGCAAAGTGTGTGGACAGTGCAGTCATCACTGTAGCCTTTGCACAGACACAATGTCAACAGGACAATTATGATGGAAGTCTTATATATATAAGTATATAACAAAGTCCTATTTAAATTATTGGAATATAACAAAGTCCTATTTAAATTATTGGAATCCTTTCCATCTGATCCACCCCACCCATACAGCCCCAGTTGTGAGAGATTATTAAAACTATACCCTCCTGCTCTGATTTTCAAAAGTCTGTAAAAGAGAAATTGCCCCAGATATTGGCTGCTGTGGCCACGCAGTGCAGCATTTCCTGTCACCAAAATTCATCTGGCTGTGCTTTTGAGCTAAACTACATGCATCCTCAGACTTCATAAACTGTCATTCCTCTGCCCATCCAGAGAGCAGGAATTCATGACTTGATCTCAATCAAACAGCGTAAAACCCCAAACAAAAATACATCTGGACAGACAAACGGGATGCCAGGTTTTTGCTTGATGAGAAGGGAAATAGCTCAACCCTGGCCCCTTGAAATGAAGGCTTTATCTCAAAAAATGTTCATGGAACCTTAACAGAGTCACTGAGACCAGCTTCCCTTATAATATACAACATAAACTAGATATGGAGCTCATTTTGTTCAGTGCTTTGTGACCTGGAAAACATTTTGTTGGAGCCTTAAAAAAAAATTAGCCCGTGTTCATTTTTCCCCCCAAATGCGATGATCATCATTTTCTGTTCCTTTAGCCCAGGTGAACAGCAGCCAGTGAGCTGGGGCAAAAAAGAAAAAAAAAAAGTACACTCACAATTTCCTGACACAGTTAACAGGGTGTTAAAATTCTGTCCTGCTCAGCCTTAGTATTAGTGTTTAGGGAATCAGAAGGCTAGATCTACAAGAGAAAAATAGAGGTTGATCACTTTCTGGCTAATATCTACACACAAAATAGATTGAAGAGAACAAAACACTATTTACTGGTCAGTTAAATAATCCATTATCCACAGAACTGGTTACTAATGCCGTTTGTCTGAATATATATTTTCCTGAAACAAAACGAATTTATCTTGAATTGTGTAGGTAGATAGAAGTGTGGTATATTTTTTAACAGAGGGAAATCTTCCATTGAAAGCAGAAGCAAAGCTTGCTTGAGCTGAGATCTTACCAGATCAAGAAGGAAGCCTATAGTTGTGAACTCATATTCCTTCCTCCTGCTCCCGCAGGTTCTCTCTCCAGGGCTGACCTAGGGGAGGATGTCTCTGGGCAGGGACCAGCAGCAGCATATATGCAAATGTTCCCTAATTGTGTCCCAGCCATTACTCTATTGTGGAGGCTTTTAAGATAATTTATGAATATTCTTTTTAACCACTGTAAATGAAGCAGCGGCTGTGGGTGTTTGTGGTGTGTGTGTGTATGTATGCGTGTGATTTCTTCCTGAGTTATTTATTTGATAATGATATTAAATATTAGAAACTCTAACAGCTGGTGTGTTTATCCTGACTTGAGTGTATTAACCTCTTTAGCCCTTTTTTCCAGAAGAAGGATTCAGCATCACAGATTTGACTGTCAGCTGTGGTGCCTGGCGGCCCCACCGATTGGCATGCTGACAGAATCTAAAGTCCAGAGCAGCAAGTAAACATGGATGACATTGCAGGGAGCGAGGGGGAAAAAGAGCACATGATGACTTGAGGCACCTGCAGCTGCTTGCACCCAAATCAAAGTAAAGGCTGCACTCACTGGAATGGAAAAACACTGAATTTACTGGGAGTGCATTGGCTCTGTGCTAGGTGAGGGAGAAGGAGGGGGCTTGCTAGAGGACACGGGAGGGGAAGATGGAGCCCTGATCACTGGCATTTTGCCCACTCATAATACTGAGAGAGCTAAAGTACCTTAGGGGAAATCCCTGGGTCCTAAGGACCATTGCCTCCCACATGGTGGGTAAGGATCTACAGCTGCTGAGGCTGGGCTGATAGGTCTGTGGGGCAAAGACAGGACAGGGTAGGCCAGGCCACTGAGTACTGGGGGCTGAGGGCAGAGGTGATGTGCACTTACCAGACAGGGTTCAAGCCCTTTCACTGGCTGTGTGAGCTTCAGCAAGTTGTTTGATCTCTCAGCCTCAGTTTTCACATCTGTGACATGGAAATAATGACGCGTGGCCATGTATGCTCAGGGTGGCCCACAGTCAATAAGATAATGAGTAAATGAAACAGAAATATATAAAGAATTACAGGCATATGTTGAAGAAATTGCAGGTTCAGTTCCAGACCATTGCAATGAAGCAAGTATCACAATAAAGCAAGTCACATGAACTTTTTGATTTCCCAGTGCATATGAAAGTTGTATTTATACTATACTGTAGTCTATTAAGTGTGCAATAGAATTATATCCAAGAAACAATGTTCATAACTAAATCAAAAATACTTTACTGATTAAAAAAACTGCTAATGATCCTCTGAGTCTTTAGCAAGTCATAATCTTTGCTGGTGAAGGGTCTTGTCTCCATGCTGATGGCTGCTGACTGATCAGGGTGGTGGTTGCCGAAGGTTGGGGTGGCTGTGACAATTTCTTAAAACAAGACAACAATGAAGTTTGCTGCACCAGTTGACTCTTTCTTTCACAAAAGATTTCTCTGTAGCACGTGATGCTGTTTGAGAGCATTTTACACACAGTAGAACTTTGTCAAAATTGGAGTCAATCCTCTCAAGCCCTATCACTGCCTTATCAACTAAGTTTATAGAATAAATATTCTAAATCTTTTGTTGTCAGCTTAACAATGTTCACAGCATCTTCACCAGGAATAGATTCCATCTCAAGAAGCCACTTTCTTTGCTCATTCATAAAAAGCAACTGAATATTCATTCAAGTTTTACCACAAGATTGCAGCAATTCAGTCCCATCTTCAGGCTCCACTTCTAATCCTAGTTCTCTTGCTATTTTCACATCTGCAGTTACTTCCTCCACTGAAGTCCTGAACTCCTCAAAGTCATTCATGAAGTTTGGAATCAATCTCTTCCAAAGTCCTGTTAATGTGGATATTTGGACCTCCTTTCATGAATAGTGAATCACATTTTTTTTTTTTTTTTTTTTTTTTTTTTTTTTTTTTTTTTTTGAGACAGAGTCTCATTCTGTTACCCAGGCTAGAGTGTAGTGGTGTGGCCTTGGCTTACTGCAAACTCTGCCTCCCGGGTTCAAGCAATTCTCCTGCCTCAGCCTCCTGAGTAGCTGGGATCATAGGTGTGCACCACCATACTCAGTTAATTTTTATAGTTTTAGTAGAGACAGGGTTTTCCCATTTTGGCCAGGCTGGTCTCGAACTCCTGACCTCAGATGATCTTCCTGCCTCAGCCTCAGTGATGGGATTACAAGTGTGAGCCACCACGCCCTGCTGAATCATAAATATTTTTAATGGCATCTAGAATGATAAATTCTTTCCAAAAGATTTTCAGTTTACTTTGTCAAGATCCATCAGAGGAATCACAATCTATGGGAACCATAGTCTTACAAAATGTTTTTCTTAAATAATTAGACTTGAAAGTCTAAATTGCTCTTTGATTCATGGGCAGAATGGATGTTGTGTTATCAAACATGAAACAGCATTCATCTCCTTGTACATCTCCATCAGAGTTCTTGGGTGACCAGGTGCATTGTCAATGAGCAGTATTAAAAATGTTTTATTCTAAAGAGTAGGTCTCAACAGTGGGCTCAAAATATTGAGTTAACCATGCTGAAAACAGATGTGCTGTCATCCAGGCTCTGTTGTTCCATTGATGGAGCACAGGCAGAGTAGATTCAGCATCATTCTTAAGGGACCTATGATTTTCAGAATGGTCAATGGCCATTGGTTTCAACTTAAAGTCACCAGATGCATTAGCCTGAAACAAGAGAGTGAGCCCATCCTTTGAAGCTCTGAAGCCAGGTATGGACTTCTCTTTAGCTGTGAAAGTCCTGGTTGTCATCTTCTTCCAATAGAAGGCGGGTCTGACTTTACTGAAAATCCGTTGTTTAATGCAGCCCCCTTCATCATTTATCTTAGCTAGATCTTCTGCTAAGATCTTGCTGCAGCTTCCACATCAACACTTGCTGCTCCACCTTGAATTTTTATATTATGGAGACAGCTCCTTTCCTTAAACTTCATAAACCAAGCTCTGCTCACTTCTAACTTTTCTTTGGCATTTCCTCACCTCTCTAGCATTCATTGAATTGAAGAGAGTTAGAGCCTTGCTCTGGATTAGGCTTTGGCTTAAGGGAATGTTGTGGCTAGTTTGATCTTCTATCTGGACCACTCAAACTTTCTCCATCTCAACAATCATGCTATGTTGCTTTCTTATCATCCATGTGTTCACTGGAGTAGTACTTTTAATTTCCTTTAAGAAATTTTCTTTTGCATTCACAACTTGGCTAACTGGCGCAAGAGGTCTAGTTTTCAGCTTATCTTGGGTTTTGACATGCCTTCCTCACTAAGCTTAATTATGTCTAGCTTTAGATTTAAAGTAAAAGATGTGCAACTCTTCCTTTCACTTGAACATTTAGAGGCTGCTGTGGAGTAATTAATTGGCCTAATTTTAATATTGTGTCTCAGAAAATGAAGAGGCTTGAGAAGGAGGAGAGAGATGGCAGAACAACCATTTGGTGGAGAAGTCAGAACACACAATGTTTATTAAGTCCCTGTCTTATTGGATGCCGTTTGTTGTGCCCCCAAAACAATAAAAATAATAATATCAAAGATCACTGATTGCCGATCACTATAACAGATATAACAGATATAATAATAATAAAGATGTTTGGGCTGGGTGCAGTGGCTCAATCCTATAATCCCAGTACTTTGGGGGCCGAGGCAGGCAGATTGCTTGAGGTCAGGAGTTCGAGACCAGCCTGGGCAACATAGTGAAACCAGATCTTTAAAAATAACTAGCTGGGTGCAGTGGTGTGTGCCTGTAGCCCCAACTACTTGGGAGGATGAAGTGAGAAGATTGCGTGAGCACAGAGGGTGAGGCTGCAGTGAGCTGAGATTGCACCACTGCACTCCAGTCTGGGTGACAGAGCAACACTTGTCTCAAAAAATGTGGGGGTGGGGTGAGGGAGCATTTGAAATATTTTTCAGGTATTCTCAAGAATTACCAAACTGTGATGCAGAGACATGTAATGAGCACATGATGTTGAAAATATGGTGCTGATAGGTGTGTTCAACACAGGGTTGCCACAAACCTTCAATTTATATATATATTTAAAAACCTCAATATCTGTGAAGCACAATAGCATGAAGCACAATAAAACAAGGTATGACTGTACTAGTTTCCTGTCTCTCCCTAATCCACAAGGATTGCCTTTGAACCCTTCCCTACAGACAGCCCTCAAACTTTAAGACACTAAGGCATTTCCAGTCTCCCGGAACTTGCTTTTCTTTTGAAGATTAAGTTAATATTGCACAATCCGTTTCTGGAAGCTGGGCACATGGTTTTTTGCTCTCAAGGGAGCTCCTTATTCCATAATCTGGTCCAGAGTGTCCCTGGCATGATGACATGAGGATGAGGGATAAGTAGTAGTACAAAACAGTGTTCAAGCTCACAGGTAAGGTTTCTTCCTTGGAAAGGATGCATCCTCTTCTAGGGCAACCCCACAGCCTTAGGGCCCTGTGGTGTGAGATTTGTGGGCGCCTTAACACTTCTGTGTAAGCCCAGCAGTGGGGATTGGCCCAAGTAGGAGTGGAGGTAGGGCTGGAGGGGATGGAAAGTCAGGGAGGAAGCCTAAGGTTGCTTGAGGGCGGTAAATAAGGTGTTTCTGTTACTCCAGAAAGCCAGGGTTATTTCTGTTTATCTCAGTGTCTGGCATATGGCAGAATGCACATACCTTAATGAAAGCTACTTTATTGCTAAAGCACTCATGTCTTTGGGGTGGTACATGAACTGATTAATGAATGAATGGATAAATGAACTGTTGAATAAAGAGAAAATCTATGTCTGCATAAGAGCATAACAGAAAGTGCATGTCGGTGAGCAACCACACTCAGGGTGGAAGTTTCCATATATTGGACAAGTCTGATGCACCATCTTACATCCTCTTGCTTCACCTCTGTCCAAGGCTTTGGGCCCCTTTTCCCACTCCAGCTGCCACTACAGAGACCAGCGAAAGTGCAGCCTGATCATGCCACCTGGCCCATACTGCATGACTCTCACCTTTTCACCGGGGGCTCTTCTGCTGCTGTGGAGGCATGACACACTGGGATCTACACATTTGCAGTACTAAAGTGTCTGGGAGTCAATGCCCAGTGGGGAGATATTTGACCAACGGGAGGCAGGACATGGTGGATTTATTCTTCTCCTTTCCCTGCTTCCTTCCCCATTGGACTCTCATGAGACAAGAGTACGTAGGAAGCAAGTATTGAGACGTGGAGCTTTCAATTGTATTAGGTTGTGCAAAAGTTATCAGAGTTTTTGCCATTAAAAGTAATGACAAAAACCGCAATTACTTTTGCACCAACCTAAATACATTATATTGAGCAGAGGCTAGCTTGGTCATCCCCCACATTCAAGCTCTCCCTCCTTTTCTGCTTTACTCCCCCTTTCTCTCCCTCACAATTCCTGGGAATTGAACTCCTTCCTGAAGAAGCACTTCCTAATAATGACTATCACCTTAAGTATAAGGAACGAATCCTAGAATATTTTTCTATCACTTAACTTGAGTACAGAAGGATTAATACATTCTTTGCACTGCAGTTTAAAAAGTTAAATTAAGCAAAAGATAATTGAACTAGATTGCTAAATCATCTACACTTGTGTCAAATCCAGCTGGAGGATTTCTGAAATGCCAGACAGGTTTCTAAGCTACTGTTATGGATTGAATATTTGTGTTCCCCCAAATTCATATGTTGAAGCCCTAACGCCCAATGGGATAGTATTTGGAAATGGGATTGTAGTAGTCTGTTCTTGCACTGCTCAAAAGAAACACCTGAGGCTGGGTAATTTATAAAGAAAAGAGGTTTAATGGGCTCATGGTTCCACAGCCTGTAGAGGAAGCATGGCAGCATCTGCTTCTGGGGAGGCCTCAGGAAGTTTTACTCATGGATGAAGACAAAGTGGGAATAGCCTTCTTACGTGGCAGGAACAGGACTGAGAAAGAGAGGTGGAAGGTGCTACACACTTTTAAAACAACCAGATCTCTTGAGAACTCACTCACTCACTATCACAAGAACACATAAACCACTTATGAGAACTCTGCCCCCATGATTCAGTCACCTCCCATCAGGCCCCAACTCCAGTACTGAGGATTACAATTAAACATGAGATTTGGTGGGGACACAGATCTAAACCATATTAAGGACCTTTGAGAGGGAATTTAAGTGAGATTATGCCATAAGGGTTAGCAGCCTTACAGGAAGAGGAAGAGGAAGATTGCTCTTGCTGCCATGTGAGGACGTAGAGAGAAGACAGCCATCTACAAACCTTACCAGAACTCAACCATGCTGGCACATGGATCTCAGACTTTCAGTCTTCTGGACTATGAGCAAATAAACATGTATTGTTTAAGCCACCCGATCTATGATGTTTTGTTATGGCAGCCTGAGCTGACAAATACAGCCACCAGGGCAGGAAGCAGCAGTGAAATGGGGAAGAAAGGGTGTGCTGAAGGAGTCAGAGCTCCCAGAAACTAGACTGCCATGTACTCCCACCTCCTCTCAGCATTCTCCACTGTCACAGGGCTTCAGGTGTGCGGTGGAGAGGTATTAGTACAGGCTTCTTCCCAGCCTTCTCCAGCGCTTGCCTCTATCCCCTCCACTGGCACATCACAGCAAGGTGATCCATCATTCATGTGATGTAAACGTTATAGTTGTCAATTGCGAATTAATTCCACACACACTGATGGAGCACCTACGAATGCTTGGTGTTGGGTAATGTTCTGAGAAGGTGGGAGTTGTAGTGGGGAAGGAGCAGATTCATAGAAATAGATGTGCCTTCCAGCTACCAGAGGCCCCAGGAAAGGGATGTGGATGTTATCCTGTGGATACATGGAGAAGAAGCTGCCCTGCAGCGTCAGGTGGTCCTGGAAAGGTTTGCATAAGAAGATATTGCAGATGTGCATACCCAAAGAGAAGGTGACACTGGGACACAAAGATGGTGAGCAACAGTTCTGTGATGGAATGAAGGTGGGACCTTCTACAGAACAGAACACAGAGCAATCTAGCAGGGCCCTGGGAATGGGCTTCTTATTTTGTCCCAAAGGATGTGTCTGTAGCTGCCCTTGGGGAGCAAAACTGATTACAGTTTCTTGGACCAAGTGATTTCCACAACTAGATATCCTTACTATGCCATCAGCCAGACAGTAATGGGAGATCATCTCCACTGCCCACTGTATCCTATACTTCAAAGATTAATCTACAGCTAATAGTCCATGCCGGATCCACAAGTGAAATTCCTATTTTGCCCATAATTTTGACCTTACACTAAAATAGCCTATGTCCCCAGGCCAACACTGAATTCTGATTCTTACTCCTATTTTTTCATCCCTGTCCCATGGCTACCATTGGATGAGTGGGATGACAGTGGGGAGGGGGGTTTGGGAGATTGGAAAGGGAAGAGAAAGACTTCCATACTAGCATCGACATTAACCTGTGTCCCAATGCATGGAGTACAAAGAAATGTCCCCTTGTACATCTCTTCTAAGACAGGGAAAACCTGGAAACTGATGATGCAGGCTTTAGGAGTTGTTGAAAGCATCCTCCCACTATCTCAGAAAGAAGGGATGAAGGATCCACTCCTCTGGTTTGCTCTTTGTGATGAAGGGATCTTGGCTTGGAAGTGGGGTAGAACGTAAAAGGGGAGGGAGTCTAAGGGGACAGATTGGATGTGGAAGACCTGCAAGAAAGATCAGATTTGTTCCCCTTTTCCCATGCTCAATCCATTTTCAGTAATCCCCCCTGCAGGTGATGGGTGTCCTCCAGCTAAGTCAAGGCCAGTCAGCAGGAAGGTGCATTATATGCCACTTCAAATTAAAGCTTAATCTTTATCTATTATTCCTTTTATTTGCATTTTGATAGGCACTTCTTTTCTTCCCTCCATGGGTCAATGCTTGATTCAATGGAATGACTTTCTAATAGTGGAATACCTAGTTCTTGCCATCTTATGGAGGACAAGTATGGGAGCACGAAGGCTGTCCCACTTTTCCCCGACCATTCCACATCAACCAGCACCTACATGTGAGTTAGTTTATGACTAGGTTAAGAGTCTGGCAAACTGATTGCAGGCTAAACCTGGCATTGTTTTTGTAAACAATGTTTTACTGGAACACAGATGCACCCCACCTTTTTTTTTTTTCTTTCTTTTACATATGGTCTATGGCTGTTTTTGGTCCTGTGATGGCACCGTTGAGTTTTTGGGACAGAGAACTGTGGTCTACAAGGCTCCAAATATTTTTTTCTCTGGCCCAAAGGTTTGCATGCCCTAGTCTGGGTCAACATGCAGCTTAGATTCACTGTAGTTTAGAGATCTGAAGATGGTCCAATCAGAACCTCCTTTTGACCTATTGAAGGGTATTTTCTCTGAAAATACAAAGCATAAAATGAGCCCTCTGTTCAGATATCTTCAAAAATAATACTAATGCTATTATGAATTAAAGCTTTTTATTAATATTTTATCTTAAAACTCACAATAACCCAAAGGGTTAGATATAGTTAACCCGATTTTAGAGATCATAAAACTGCTGTTCTAAGAAGTTAAATAACGTTCCCTATCACTCATAGCTGGTAAAGGGTAGTGCTGGGATTTGAACCTAGGTCTGAAGTGTGACCTTAACCATTTCTTTACATTCCTCAAATACTACCACTTATTGAGCATTTAGTAAATACCAGACATTATGTAATGTGATTTCCCTACATTTTCTCATTTAACCTCCAAACCAACTCTGTAAGATGGGAATTTGTACTTTGACTTCACATGTAAAGTCTTCGTATCTTTTATAAAGGGCGCTCCAAGCTAACAACAACAGTGACCAGTGATGAAACTTCATAAACCTTCTGTCTTTCTGAGGGAAGGCAGTTCTCTCTCCCTTCCTAGCAGTTAATATCTGTTCTCCTCTGAGGCACTCACCTGCTCTGTTACTGTCTCCCAGGCTAGGAAAGCTCAACCTCCACCAACCCTGTCCACATCAGGGCAGCTGGACTTGTCTTCTAGAGCGGCAGGTGGTATGTGGACTCTGGATGTCTAATTGGGAGATGGGAGTGACAGAATGGACCAAAAGCGTGGTTTGGCTGAAAAGATGAGAGAAGTGTGGTTTCTCAGCTGTCAGCGTGCTCTGGCTCAGGAAAGGAATCATCACTGGTGTTTCCAGCTTCCCAGCTTCCCAACTTCCTGATATGTTGGAGCCACTGGGTCACAGAGAAGCACCACTCTGGGCAACTGCACCACCAATGCAACACACTCTGTGCATACTCTCCTGTGTTCCCAGCCCATCCTAGCTGCCAGGACTATTTTATCATCTCTCAAGTGACTCTGGTGATAACTCATTAAACCACCACAGGCACTTTGGGCCAGATGCACTCTGATAATCTGTTGTCTGTGTAGAAAATTCATGGTGGTAAATTGCTAAAATTGGTAGGTATCTATGACTTTCCCCAAGACCTTCAAGATGCTCAGTTCTGTCAGAGGGCCAAGAAGAAGAACAAAGAGCGACTGTGAGTGGCTGCAGTGCTCAACGGTTTGGATTTATTATTACTTAGTTCCTCCACTTACTATAGTTCTTCTTCAGTTCCACATTCTTAATTCTTCTTCTGACTTATCAGTAGGTTGTTTTGTCATGACTATTTCTGGCACAAAGGTAAAAGGTGGAATTATCAAAATGAACCTGTTTCCTTGGTGACACTGCAAACATTTGGGGGCAGAGGGCTGGAACTCGACCATATGTGGGTGTAAGTGCTGATGAAATCACATCTTTGACCCTATCAGTCCAACTCACTCCTGAACCCTAGACCTGCATAAGCAGCCACCTATTAAATCTCTACCTGGCTGCCCTGGAGGTACCTACACTCCAACAGGTTTAAGTGAGAGAGTTCCTTTTCCTGCTGCATGAGTGCCAGACCTCATTGTCTCTCTAGTCCTTTAAGCTAGCAACCTGGAGCCACTGTGGACATTCCCCTTCTCAGCCCATATATCCATCTTTATTCTCAGCACCCTGGGTGGGGTCCTCATCATCTCTCCTGGGCTCTTACAATAACCTCCCAACGTCCCTTCCAGCTTGTATTAAACTGTAGCCTCCTTGCCAAGCAAGAACAAACTGAGATAAAGATGTCAATCAAGAAAATAAGTCAACAGAGAGGGGGATAACTCTAGCAAAGGACTGAAAACAAAGATTTTCCCTCAGACTACCAATAAAATGGCTATTTGAAAACTGACCAGTGTATGAGACAGAAGATTCAGAAGACGTGAAAGTTTGAAGCATTGCCCTTCAGGGGTTGGAAAGCCTGCCAAGTATTGGCTGGCTGTGCTGCGGTTCCTTGTAGCCATGACTATGCTTGCTACATAATAATCATGGAGACATTGTCCCTAACTCCCAAACAAAGTAAACCAAAACCAGGAGACAAGCACTTGAATTTAACAGTGTTGGATTGTCAAATTTTTACAAAATATTGACTGTGACTAAAAAGGCTATTTTCATTTGACATGTGTCTTACTCAGTGTTTCATCTTTGGGAAGATAAGTCAGGCTTTGTCTAAGCAGCTCCAGAGAGAATTTTGAAGTTAAGTAAACAAATAAACAGTGACCATGGGGATGTTCCCCCTAACCTTCCTGCAGGATCCAGTCTTCCAACATCAGATGCAATCACTCATCTCCCCAGCTTACTGTGTTCGCTCGCCTCGTAGCACCATTATGATTCCAAGTGTGAGTTTGGGGACGCCAGCAGAGCCCTCTCCTGAAGTTCTCCCCTGAATAGAAAAGGTGGCAGTTAAAAGTGGTGCTGACAGTAGCTGCCACAATAGACACCACATTGAAGTGTAGTGCAAAGTGGGCGGGAGGTGGGAGGTGCTCCCCGAAGTGCTCTTGGCACCCTGTAGTGCCCTTTTGGTTGTGGGGATGCAAGGAGAGTTCAAACACAAGTTAGATTTGTTCCTGCCACAGCTTTTCACCTACAGAAAAACTGGCAAGTAGGTAAAGAGCCAGCAGGTAACCCACTGCATGCCCAGGGCATGTGCTTGGCGGTTGTATGCCCCTGTCTTTGGCTACCATTCCCTCTACTTAGAGTTCCTGTTCCCTCAATTACCAAAACCTCTCCCCACAATTCTATATCCAGAAATCTCCTCTTCACTTTCCGTGTATTAATTCAAGGCTCCCTTCCTGCCCTAGTGGCAGTAGAGTTGACCTTAGGCTTCTTTGATGTCCTACCTACTCCATGCACATGGCTGTCCCGACGCCTGCCAAACACTCTCTTACAGATGCTCATCAATGAATCTGAACCCTACCTAGACTACCATCCTCTTGAGGATTTGCACTCATATGCCAAATGCCTTCCATGGGCTCAGTGTGGAGTAAGGACTCATACACAGTAGATACTCAGTTAATAGCTTCATAATTAATTAGTATTTCATCACCTAGGAAATGAAGATGCATATGGAACAATGAAAGCTCACCAAAAGGTTACAATATTGTCCATACCATAATTCAGTGCCTGTCTATTCTTTTGTAGGCACTTAGTAGTTAATCAAACAATGTCATCCACTGAATTTGAGAAATGTTGTCCCTCCTCTATTTGTTCTGAACTTCCATGACACCAGCAGAGTATACATTACCCACTTTCATTCCTGTTTATGGAACATTTTTATTGGGTGCCCCTATAGCTCTCTGATCTACTTTTCTAAAAGATTTCTGCCCCTGACTAGGTTGTAAAATCTTTGAGGGCAAGGATGTAGTTTAAATTTCTATTTCTTATTTAAGCTTCTAGCACAGTTCTTGGTACATAGCAAATATTCCATATATTGGTCAGTTGATTGGTTATAGCTATATTTTTCTCACCTTAAAACTAAACTAAACCAGACAAAACCAAGCCAAACAAAACAGAAACTTGCCACAGTGCTATTTCTTCTGCTGGTTGATGCTCCAACTCTTTGATCTCCTTTGCAGTGGAATCCTTCAAAGAAGTTTTCTAAATTATTAGCAATTCCTCTCTTCTCATTTTCTCCTGGACCCCATCCAGTTGAGCATTTGCTTCTAATACTCTTCCAAAACTGCTCATGTCCAGGGCACCAGTGACCTCCATATTGCTAAAAACAATGTTATCTTAGTCCTCATCTTCCTTGACATCTTGGCAGCACATGAACCAATTGACTGTGATACGTTTCTTTACCTGGCTCCAAGGACCCTATAAACTCCTACTTCACAGGTTTGCCCCTTCTCACCCATCTTTGCTGGTAGACTCTTAATGTTAGAATGCCCCAGGGACCTGCTCCCGGGAGTGCCCTGGGTCCTGTTCCCTTCTCCATCCTTACTCACCCCATCTCATGGCATTTAAATATCATATGTATGCAAATAGCTCCCAAATTTATATTTAAAACTCAGACATCTTTCTGGAACTTTGTACTTGTATCTCCAGTTGCACACTCAACATCTCCACTTGGATGTCTAACACAGACATCTCAGACTTAACATGCCTAAGACTCAACTCAGGATCTTCCCTAAAAAGCTCCTCCTCCATCTCAGTTGTGAGAATCTCAGCTCTTTCAGTGGCTTGAGCCCAAAACCTCTGCCTACTACCAACCCATCAGAATCAACCAGCCCCTTGGCTCTATCTTTGAATGACATTTGGAAACTGACTTCTCCTCACCGCCTCCACTCTGCTGCCCTGCTCCCAGTGTCCATCTTCTCTCTCGTCCTGCTACCACTTCCTTGCTCTACCCTTGCTCTCTATTCTCAACACAGCAACCCAAATTTTCCAAATCTTTGGAAAATTTAACTTAGATTGTGCCATTCCTCTGCTTTCAATTCTCCAGTAGCTCCCTATTGCCTGTGGAATGTAAACCAAAGATCTTACAATGACCTATAATATCCTACAGAATTCAGCTCCTCAGAACCCCTCTGACTTTATCCATGACTCACCCTCAACCACCCACACACATGCTGATTTAGTCACACTGGCCTCCTTAGTGTCCGTCAGACACCCCAGGTCCCCCGCACGTTAGGGCTGTTGCACTTAACAGTTCCTTCTGCCTGGAGGTGCTGACTCTGTATCCCCACATAGCTGAGTTCCTCGCCTCCCTGCGGTCTCTGCCCAAATATGCCCTTCTCAAAGAAGCCCACTCCGACAAGTTGTAGAGCATTCCTACTCTGCCCTTTCAAATTTCTACTTCTCAACTCTATGTTTCTTTTTCCATAGTAGCCATCACCTGATAACATGAGAATGTGCTTATTTATTATTTTTATTGCTTATTGCTCATCTTCTCTCACTAGAATATAAGCTTCATGAGGGTAGAGATCTGTATCTGTTTTGTTCACTGAGGCAAGCTAATCTCCTGGCACATGGTAGGCTCTCAGTATTTGTTGAATGAATTAAAAACTCATTAATCAATCACTTGGAACCAGATATAGTCTATAGAATGAGGTCCAGAGTGGGTTCTTATCCATCAAGGAACCGAGTGGGCACAGGGTCCCGGGTATAAGAGAGGAGGAGGATTAATCATTTATCCACATACCCCTCTCCTAGTGGTGGTATAAATAGAGATTTAACCTGAGCATCCTTCAGAGCACTGAGCCTTCCCAGGAAAAAAGTGTTGACCAAGTGTGGGAGGATGGAAATCACTAAGGATCAGATTTTGATTTGCAGGATTGCGGTTTATTGCAAGAGCATGTTGGGATCCTTCCCTCATCATGGGACTGGCCTCTTTGTCCTTCCTCTTCCATCCATGCCTCACAGCTGCACCCTGCAATCAATCCTCCTTCCCTGGGGGACAGAGGTGGGGCTGGGCGCTCAGACGAGATCAGTAATACAACCCCAATCAATGCTGAGATCAATGCTGGTGTTTGAAATCCAAATCCACTGCGTTCACATCATCCGGAGGCATTTTCCTCAGCTGAGTTGGGACTCCAGGAGCTGTAGCCTTTTCCCCCTCTAAATTGAAAGTGTTTTTATTTTTTTTTATAAGTCACAGTAGTGGGTTTCAGAACTGCAAACCAGAGAGGCGTTTTGATTCCACAAACAGCCCCCAGAGGAAACCATTTCAAGCCTGACATTTTTCTTCTTTAGCCAAGGGACTCAATAGCATCATCTCAAAACTCTCCTTCCCTGAGGCCTCCCCCATCCCTTCCACACACACATATAAAGAAAAAAAAAAAAAAAAAAAAAAAAAAAAAAAAAAAAAAAACCTAGCTTCCATTGAATTAACTTAAATGGGAAATAAAATCAGTTCCTTCAACCTATTTTTCTTCCATCAGAATGAGGGGGAAAATGTATTATAAAGAAGAGTTCTAATGACCTTACCTGCTTAGTGCTACAAACGCCAGAGGATCTTATTAGCTGAAAAATCCCCTTTGTGTTCGCATCTGTGTAGGTAGGGACACCACTGCCAGTGTGTTTGTGTTTGGACAGGGCCGCCCAGCCTCCCAATGTCCTGTGGTGAGAGGCACCTTGAAGGGCCTCATGCCGACATCACAGAGCCTAGGTCTGCTTATCTGGGTCAGCAGAGAGACTGTTCCCCCCAGGCAGCTGGGCACTTCTGGGTAAATTGAGTATTTGTGAAGAACTGCATATTTGTTCCTGTGCTTTTGTGAAGCCTCCACACTGACCGGCAGCACGCACCTTCCCTTCCCTACAAGGACAGAGAAATCCATCTGGAAAGGAGAAGGGGTCTCTCTCAGAAAGCTGGAGTGTAAGGAGTATGAGTCAGAAGACATTACCTCTCACCTCTTCTTTTTGCTGTCTTGCCCAAAAGAAATGGGGATATCAGAGCTGGCAAGGATTCATCCCCTTCCCCAGCCCCATTTTACAGATAAAGAAACTAAGCAGCAACAAAAAAGGCTGCACAGCAAATAGCAGACCCTGGCTTGCCTGGAGTAGCACATTGCTTCAGAATTTCCACATCAGAAAGGCCTATGGGGGGACAATATTTTGGAGGGGGCAATAAGGAGACACATTTTGAAGCTGGCTTTGCACAGAAAGCATACTGCATTATTGTTTTTTTTTTTTGTTTTGTTTTGTTTTTGTTTTTGTTTTCCCTAAGATGCATGTTTATTTTGGAGGTCTTCTCTAGAGGCTGATAGAGGGATTTTTTTCTTTTTCTTTTTTTTTTCTTTTTTATCATTATTTCAATAGTTTTTAGGGAACAGATGGTTTTTGGTTACATGGATAAGTTCTTTAGTGGTAATTACTGAGATTATGGTGCACCATCACCCAGGCAGTGTATACTGTACCCAACGTGTAGTCTTTTACCCCTCGCCCTCCACTCCTCTTCCTCCCAAGTCCCCAAAGTCCATTATATCATTCTTATGCCCTTGTGTCCTTATAGCTTACCTCCCACTTACAAGTGAGAACATACGATATTTGGTTTTCCATTTCTGAGTCACTTCACTTAGAATAATGGTCTCTATCTCCATCCAGATTACTGTGAATGTCATTATTTTGCTCTCTTTTATGGCTGAGTAGTATTCCATGGTGTATACATGCCACATTTTCTTTAGAGGCTGATATAGTTTGCAGGGGACACTAAAGACCCTCCTTCCTCAAGCACTGGCCCATCATAGAATCCAAACATTCTGATTCCTCACTCAAACTGTGTCCATCACTTCTCATTGCCTTTCCAGGGATGTTTTAATCGAAGATAATCATCAGCATCTCCCCCAGCAGCATAGGCTGGGTGGTGCCTCTCCCATGATAACGTGCTTAGTTTGGAGTGTCTGATGGCCCTTCAAGCTGCTAGGCTTCAAGGAAACAAATGGCATTGAAGTCAGTCTTTCTCAGCAATTTCAAAACCCTTGGCCTGGCTTAGATTTTATTTTTTTTCTCAACTTTTATTTTAGATATAGGGGGTACGTGTGCAGGTTTCTCACATGGGCATATTGCACTCAGGTAGTGAGTGTATTACCCAGTAAGTAGTTTTTCCACCCATTCCTCTCTCCTTTCCTCCATCTTCTAGTATTCTGCAGTGTTTATTGTTCACATGTTTATGTCTGTAGTTGTTCAATGTTCAACTCCTTTGTAAGTGAGAACACACAGTATTTGGTTTTCTATTCCTGTGCTAATTTGCTTAGGATAATGGCTTCTAGCTGCATCCATGTTGCTGAAAACGACGTGGTTTCATTCATTTTTATGACTGTGTGGTATTCCAATGTGTGTATGTACCACATGTTCTTTATCCAATCTACCATTGATGGACACTGAGGCTGAGTCCATGTCTTCACTATTGTGAATAGCACAGCAATGAACATATGAGTACATGTGTCTTTTTGGTATAATGATCTTTTTTTCTTTTTTTCTTTTTTTTTTTTTTTTGCATATATAATATATACCCAGTAATGGGATTGCTGGTTTGAATGGTAATTCTGTTTTAGGTTTTTTGAGAAATTGCCAAACTGCTCTCCACAGTGGCTAAACTACCTCACATTCCCACAAACAGTGTATAAGTGTTCCCTTTTCTCTGCAGCCTCCCCAGCATCTGTTGTTTTTTGACTTTTTAATAAGAGTGGCCTGGCTTCGATTTTTACCAACATGGAGAATCCTCATTTCTCTGCTCACTCTGACTAGACCTGCCCTGGCACTTTCTGTGCATACAGTCCTTCCAACTTCCTGCAACCAGGGGCCCTTTGGCCTGCACTGCATGAGCCTCATTCCAATAGAGCTCACTTCATGGGCAAGAGCCCCACATGGGTCTGGCAGCTTTGCCCAGACCATCACAGCCTGAGCCTACATACATTGTAACACGGTGAGCCATTGAAAGCATGCCAGTAAATGAGTGCTAGCTGTCCCTCCTCCTGAGAAAAGACCTGTAAGTTTTTACCTCAGTGATGGCAGGTTGGGGATCTTAATAATCAAACCAAAGGTATTCTTCAGCCAAAATATTCCCCTTTCCTCCTCTCCAAGAGAGTGACACACGTTGGGAATGGGTGTGCATGTCCTCAAGAACATTTCATAACACATAAATCCTGTAAAATAGTCTTTGAAGAAAGATTCCAAGCCAAATAAGTTTTACACTGTAACAGCTTCATTCCGCATTAGCCGGCCAGAGCATTAAGTGTTAACTTGGCATGAACAGCAAAATTGTCTTGGATCTTTCTCAAAATACACGATTATACTCCCTAGAATCAGAATCTCTTAGTGCCTGTCGGGCTGTGTACGGTAAGAGCCAATTTTTTAAAAGTTGATTTCTTTTATTTTTTATTATATTAACAAGTGTGTTTGGTTCAAATAATCTAGGAGCACTCGTGAAGAGCATGGAGAAAAGTAACAATCTCTTGATCTCCTCCACCCCCTCCTGGCATTCCTCTAGGCTCTTATGCCAAAGACAACCAATTTGCACTGGTTCCTCCTCTAGGGATTTTGATAGCTACCATCATGAGTCTATATAACACATTTCTGGTATTCATTTTTATTTGTGTTATCAACTTTAGACTCTGTCTATAACGGATGAGGATGTGGCTCGTTTATTCCTCTTCTTTCCCTTCCATTTCTCCCAAAATGAGCATACTGCCCTTCCCAGTCACCCCAGCTCTGCTTCGGGGCATGCAGAAACTTCCACTTCCCACCCCGACCCTCAGAGACTCCATCTGCAGATTCTGCAATCTTAAGGTGAAGACATGAGCACTGGAGAGAAGGGCGGAGGCACCACACTTGTCAATATGCTGATTCTAAAAGTTGAAAACCAATAGGCAGTATTTATACTATTATGCTCATGTCACTTTTGCTCTCCGCAGAGCCAGGAACAGTTTGTTCTGCTGTAGAGGCAACTCGTAAATAGAAGATAGCAGAACATGGAGGTTGTATTGGTTCAGACGATTTTTTTTTTCGCAAGTTGATGTTTGAAGCCATCAAGCATGCATTTTCTCACAATTAGGGAAAAATATTTGCCACTATAGAAAGATCTTAAGAAAACAAAAATTCTGGAGAGGTGCCTTTAATCTCTTCAAGAAGAGATGGGTTCAGTACCTTCTATAGTAAGTGATCAAGAGAAGCTACAAACACAGATGTATTAGCTGCTGCAAAAACATTGCATCTGGTGACTATAATTATAATAATATATTGTGTATGTCAAAATTTCTTAAAGATTAGATTTTAAAATGTCCTCACCACATGCAAAAAATAAGTATGTGAAGTGATGAATATATTAATAGTTTGATTTAGTCATTCCACAATGTAAACATATAGCAAAACATCACATAGTACCCCATAAATAATATACAGTTATTACCTGTCAATTAGAAAAAGACATTGCCCTTGTGTTTCTCTCTACATACATTATTTATATATACTATATATTTTATATTGTATATGCATACATACACATATGTGTGTGTGTATATATATCTGAAGAGGCTCTCTAGATGGTACATTTTAATTTTGAGGACCCTGGTCTCTATTAGGTGTGAACGTCTTCAAGGACCAACCTGTCCAAGGAGGATGCTGAATCCCAAGATATTAACAAACAAGCAAACAGTGAGTCTAACTGCAAATGCCAGCAAAGAGTTAACTGTGCTAATATTTTAATTATTTATTTAATCAATTACTTAAATATTAGCTAACTTCGCTAATATTTTTCTTGGGATTATCACTGTTTTTGTTAAGTCTCTGGTTGTATAGTTCCATAAATTTTGACTCACCAGTCAAACCCTATTTTTCTAATAAACCCTATTACTTTAATACCGCAATTTTTGTAAATCACAAAATATTTGAGAGATGCATATATGATGTTATAGCAGAGATTTCTGATTGTGTTGGATTTCTATTTCCTTCTCAGAAGCCCTGATATGACCACTGTGATACTCAAAAGAAAATGTTCCTAGAGATCATTTTAAATAAATTATTTATTTCTCTGTTTCACCTTTAAAATGTCCATAAGTTTTTTCAACTCTCAATCATCATCTCTATTCTATTAATTATCCTCATTTCTAGAAACTTACCTCTGGTTTTCTCAATTTGCTCCACCCTGGATTGGTTGCTCTCTGGGACTGTTCATAGCTGTTGTCCTCAGACACAATTAAATTTTTTTTGGATCCCACATTTTCCTTTCCCTTGTTTTAATTGCTTTTATTCACTGGAATATATTCTTAAGCAACATCTTACAATAGAGCACGAGGGGCATACTTTTGGATCTTGCATACCTTAAAATACTGAATTTCTAGCACTTACCTGAAGATTTGGCTGGGTACAGAAATCGAGGTGCAAAACATTTTGCCTTTGAATTTTTAGAGAATTGATCCATTATCTTCTAGCACTCAGTGTTTCTGAGTAAGAAGTGTCATGCCATATAACTGTTGTTTCTGCTTTTTTCTAAAAGGTTTTAAGATCTTTTTTTTATTCTTAATGTTCCAAAATTTCACATGCTGTGTCTAATCAAGGCTCTGCTTATTCAGTATGCCTGGAACGTGATGTCTTCTTCCATTTGAAGAACCTGCGGAATTCTCTTGTATGAATTCTTTGATAAGTTCTCACTTCTAATTGTACTACAGTTGACCCCTGAACAATGTAGGGGTTAGGGATACCAGCCCCTGCACAGTCAAAAGACCATGTGTAAATTTTGACTCTCCCAGAACTTAACTACTAATAGCCTACTGTTGACCAGAAGCCTTACCAACAACATAAACAGTTGATTAACACATATTTTGTATATTATATGTATCATATACTATATTCTTACAATAAAGTAAGCTAGAGAAAAGAAAATGTTATTTTTAAAAATCATAAGGAAATGAAAATATACTTACTATTCATTTCATAAGTGAAACGGGATCATAATAGAGGTCTTTATTCTCATCGCCTTCATACTGAGCAGGCTAAGGAGGAGGAAGAGGAAGGACTGGTCTTGCTATCTCAGCGGAGGCAGAGGTGGGAGAAAATCCTCACCTAAGTGGATTTGTGCAGTTCAAACCCGTGTTGTTCAATGGTCAACTGTATTCTCTATTTCAAGAATTCCTATTAATGAAATGTTGGGCCTCTGGAATTAGTACTAGATAGTTCTTCTATGTTCTCTAAATTCTTCCATTAAAAAAAAAAAACTTTTCTTAGAAATTTCTTCAGTTTTATTTATTGAGCTTTTTATAAAGCTTTTTATTTTTAAATTTTATTTATTTACTTATTTATTTTTTAGAGTAGAGGCGGGGTTTCACCATGTTGGCCAGCATGGCCTCAAACTCTTGACCTCAAGTGATCCACCCACTTCAGCCTCCCAAATTGCTGGGATTACAGGCATGAGCCACCACACCCAGCCTTATTTTAGTAATAATATTTTTAAATTCCAAGAGCTTTTTCTTATGGTTATTTTTGTTGTGCATCAGCTTTCTTTCATTTATAAATACAGCATATTCTCTAATTTTTCTCAATATATTTATACATTTTTGAATTTCTTTGTTCCATTTTACTGTTCCCAGGTAAGAATCAGAATCCCTCTGATTTCCCTAGCTTCTCGGGGGCTCTAACCAGCTCATTATCTCCTTCTTCATAGGACATCCTCTAGTCAGCATCTTTCTAAACTCTGCCTGAATTGTCACTGCTACATCTACTTTCTCTCTTGCAAACAATTGTCAACAATTCTTGTATGTTTGTTTCTCTCTTTCATTGTCTTTTTGATATAGGTTTATACATGTTATTTTCTTTAATGAATTGTCATGGAGAATATGCATCTGTGGTCATTTTAACGTCTCATGAGAAACGTTGGCACCTAGAGTTTTAATAGCTCTGCAGGCCCCTGTGAGCAATGCACCCTGGCTATAAAGTTTCCTGATGTCTTTTGTAACTGAATATATGTATGTTTGTGTGTATGTGTGTGTGTGTGTGTATATATATATATATATATATATATATACACACAACTAAAATTTCAGGGCAGTTCTGTCTAGTCTGGTTGTTTTTAGGACCAATATGCAAGTGTCTAAGACTTTGGGGAAGTGAGGCCCTAAGAGTTTGCAAAACTCTTCTACCAAGTAACCTTGGATAAATAGCTTCACACCTTGGAGACATTATATTCACTACCCTATTTAGAACACCCCAGGCTCAGTTTGGGGTTAATGAGGAAATGGTGCTAAAGCAAATCAAACTGTTCCAAGATTAGCATTCCAAGATGTGAGACCTATTCATCAGCCAACCTAGACTGTATGGTGTCAAATGACAGAAATCAGCCTGGCTGGCCAGGTGGAGAAGTGAGTTACTGCCCTGAACCTTTCTCTTGCCTGTAGGTATAAGTTGCTACTCCGTTTGATTGGTTTAGAGGCAGGGCTGGCTGCAGCAGTAGAGCTATGTTGATTAGTGAATTGGACCACCTTCCCTTAAGCAGTCTGAAACCACCACTCTCCTTGTCCACATTAACCTTGCCTTGTACTTTTCACCAGTTGCATAAACTTGCCCTCCTGCTGTGCTTATGAACTCTGTCTACAGTAGTTTAAATACTGGCTTGTGTTTTATGCTGAAAAGACTAGAAAGTCCCTGTCATCGACATGAGCTGTTTTCAACCTCAAGAATTCACACTTGTCCCCATGTTGCTTTGAAATAACATGTAACTCTAAGGTAAACCTACCTGTTTCCAGGTAGCTGAAATCACCATTTTGTTTCCTTAGTAACTGATCAAATCAGATAAAGCTGTCATGGTCATGGTAAGTATGTCCTAGCCTTAGCCTAGGTCTTCCCCAACGTGACTAGAAACAAAAACACAACAACCCCCCCAGGACCTTTCTTCACTGCCTCAGCACCAAGTCCAGAGCTGTGCATGAGACAGATGGCCAAGAAATGCTCCACTCATCTGGATGGTGTTGTAGAAGAGGTCTGGCTTACATGTCAAGAGGCTGGATTCTGCCCCTAAGTTTTTTACAGACCTTGGCTGTTTATATGTAAAATGAAATTGTTAAGGCATCAACTTGTGGCTGTGGAAACCATACTTCGCACAACAAATTACACCAAATGCACCATGCATGAGCAAGCGGGGAGCTGGTTTGCTTGGTGGTGGAACATGAGGAGGGAGCTAAAAAGCCCATCCAGTTGGCATCCCTCTCACCATCTCCTTCACCTCAGCACCCTCAAAGAACTCCTTGGAGAATAGTTTGGCCACCTCTGGATGAAACCTTTTAGGTCTCTCTTTCACCCCTAATATTGGCCTAAAACAAATGAGAGAAGGGATGTCATCTGTTTAGAGTGGCAAACTATCCTCATTTGCCTAGGACCAAGGAGTTGCCTAGAGTGCAGGACTTATAGTGCTAAAACTAGTCCAGGCAAACTGGGATGGTTGTTCACCCTACTGAAGATTAAAGAACACAGATTTGGCTGGTTTGCAAGAGAATCCCAGTAAGATTAGAATGATGAGGTTGAACCCCAGTGATTCCCACCTCCCAGCATTCATGCCTTTGTGTAACCTCCTCCCTTTAAGTGTGGGTAGGACCTGTAGCTTCCTTCTAACCAATAGAAGATGACACAGATGATGGCTAGCACTCCTGTGATTAGGGTGGGTTATGAAGACTCTATGTCAGCAGACTAGAGCTGGAACTCTTCTTGAAGGCTTGGCATAAGCAATCATGTTGGAAAAGGCCCCATGGCAAGAAACTGTTTGTTGTCTTCAGGACCCAGCCCACAAAAAACAAGGGCTCTCCATCATACAGCCAGAAGGAAACGAATTCTGCCAACAACTTGAATGGGCTCAGAAATAGACTCTTCCCCAGTGGAGCCTCCCCATGAGAACACGGACTGGCTGAAACCTTACTTGCAGTCTTGTGGGACCCTGACTAGAGGACCCTGTTAAGTTGTGCCTGGACTACTGACCCATGGAAACTGATATAATAAATGTGTGTTGTTTTCAAGGTATTCAGTTTGTGGTAATTTGTTACCTGGGAATCAAAAATTTTACAAGGTCTTTTCAAACATTTTGATAGGCCCGTGTTAGCTCATCCAGGAAATGGTTACTGTCCCTGCCTTACTGGGATGAGGTCTGCTCCTGGCATCCCTACCAAGAAAGTGGCAGAGCCAGTGGGTGTTAAGGTCAACCTCTGGCCCTGATTCTCTGCATCAGGGCCACTTCCTCTTTAAGCCTTGTTCAGTGCTCCATAGAGAATTTACACAGAATCTGTGACTGCCTTGTTCACAGACTATGATTCTAAGAGAATCAGGTTTTAAAAACAAGTCACTTCTGACTAGAATCACCTTCCTTGTACAGCACTGACCAGCTCACATCAGAATGTTACATTTATTTTTAATAAATTGTAAAGCCAGTAGTTAAAAATCACCCTTCAAAATGATTCTCTTTCTTCCTCTTTGTCTCTTTTTCTTCCTTCTCTTTCTCCCTTTTCATCCCCCCGCTTCATTTGTACTCATTTCTCTTGTTCAGATAAGATGGTAAAAGGATTAGAACATGCATCGTTGTACCAAATTGGTCTAATGGAAATGAGGACTCTGCTACTAGCAATGTAGGTGGGACATAAAATAGCATAATTGACAGTTTTCACATTGTAGGCCAATCTCAGAGTTCCTTTGTTTGACTGGCCTGACCCCATCTCAGTGTGATTATCCATTTTAGAACTTAGTGAGGGAAACAGAACAAGGGTGGTGCAGAAGTCTAATATGCCCACCCGTGGAAACTACCGAACATGGGAGTTGGCAGAGCCCCTTCTTAGCACCTGCTACCATACACCTTAGACTGAACATCCCCTGGCAATTGACTTGGTCTCAGATTAGCATATAGTGTCAGTAGCTGTCCCAGGCACTCTGAGCTTAGGAGCAACATTGCCAGCAATTCCAGGCTGTTTCCAGTTGGAGAAGATCAGGGAAGCATTCTCCCGGGAAAGGATGCACAGAGACTTCCCTTTCACGTAAGAAACTCACCTGACTTCTTGAGACCATCCTGGCTAACACGGTGAAACTCTGTCTCTACTAAAACTACAAATTAGCTGGGTGTGGTGGCGGGCTACTGTAGTCCCAGCTACTCGGGAGGCTGAGGCAGGAGAATGGCGTGAACCTGGGAGGTGGAGCTTGCAGTGAGCCGAGATCACGCCACTGCATTCCAGCCTGGGTGACAGAGCGACTCTGTCTCAAAAAACAACAACAACAACAAAATCTCACCTGACTTCTCAATTACAGGGCAGCTGATGCCACAGGCAATAGGAATGAGATAGCTTCAAAACCATGGCCTTTGTGCTGCCAATGCCTAGCCACAAGGGCAAAGCAGCTCTAGAGCTCAAATATTAATTACTTACATTGAAAACTAATAGATGTATTGATACTCTCTATCACTCAAAAAACTATTTGAAATGAATATTATAGTATGTTAATCAGTGACCCTGGCCAGCCATCTTTTTTCACAATATGGTACACAGGAATATTTTGGCATTTATTTTAGGGGTTGTTGTTTTCATACAGCTGCATAAGATAGGTCATTACTGCACAGCCTTAATAAAGGGGGGAAGTCATACACACACACATTCACACATGCACTCACATACTCAGTGAAAAATCTCAACAGTCAAACTGCTCTGTGGCCTACTGACTGTACAACTGACAAAATCCCTAATTTTTTGGTGGGAGGCCTTGTAACATACTAGTAAAAGCTAAGAATAAAACATGGGTAATTATTCTATATACCCCATTACCAGCCACTCTCATGTGGTTGTTCTGATAACTTGAACGAACAACTGGCTTAAACGTCATCATTGAAAGCCAAGTCTATATGATATCTAATGAAGCTATTTCATGCCAGTTACCAAGGACAATGGGAAAAGAAGTGGAACCATAGACCCACAGCCATACAGCCACCCTAAGAAAACGATCTGGGCTGTGGTCATCTGGTCAGCTCCTTCTTTAATCTTTAGCCTCCTTGAAAATGGTGCACATGGCTAGTTTCTAAAGAGAATTGCAAATTAGCAATAATCACTTTATCACTTGCTGAATCCTGCACTATATATAAATCATTGACAGTCATTTTTCTTGTGTGTTCTTTTTTCCATTAGGAAGATGGGTTTCTTCAAAGCGTTTTGCTATTTTAAGGCCTCAAACATTTCCAGCACTTGCACAGGGTTGCTGTGAGCCTTGACTTATTTGCAGAGAGATGTTGAACTGAGATAAGGCTACTTAATAATACACCAGTTCTTGCTAAACACAATTTCTTTCCACATTTCTCAGTGAAAGCCAAGAGCAAGCACTCTCTCATAGAAGCCTTAGAAGAATGCTACCTTATTTTTCTAGAGAAGGCTACTTGAACCTTGAGTTATGCAGAATGGTTTCAATGAATGGATTTTAACATTGGTCAATGGCTAGTTTTCAAAGGCTACAATTTAAGATAAAATCCACAAAAGGGGATTAAAAGAAATTGTCAAGTTTCCATCCTTAAAATAATCTTGCAATATAAATAATATTATCATTCCTTCAATTAGTATGGAAAAGAGTATGGAGGTTCTTCAAAAAAAAAAAAAAAAAACCTAAAAGTAGCCAGGTGCAGTGGCTCGCTCCTGCAATCCCATCACTTTGGGAGGCCAAAGCAGGAAGATCGCTTGAGCCCAGGAGTTTGAGACCAGTCTGGACAACATGGCAACACATTGTCTCTACTAAAAAAAATAGAAAAAAATGGCTGTTGTGTCATATGCCTGTAGTCCCACCTACTCTGGAGGCTGAGGTGGGAGAATCACTTGAGCCTGGGAGGCCAAGGCTGCAGTGAGCCATGATCGCACCACTGCACTCCAGTCTGGGTAACTTAGTAACTAGAGTGACACCCTGTCTCAAACAAAAACAAAAACAAAACAAACCCTAAACTAGAAATAGAAATATCATATGGTCCAGCCATCCTACTACTGGTTATATATGCAAAGGAAATAAGATCAATATGCCAAAGAGGTATCTGCACTCCCATTTTCATGGCAGCATTATTCACAATGGCCAAGATATGGAGTCAATCTAAGAGTCCAGCAATGGAATAATGGGTAAAGAAAATATGGTGTATACACACAATAGAATACTATTTAGCCTTTAAAAAGAAGGAAATCCTGTCATTTCAGACATGATGAACTTCAAGGACATTATGTCAACTGAAACAAGCCAGGCACAGGAAGACAAATACTGCATGATCTCACTTACATGTGAGGGGTAAAAAAAGTTGAAGTCATAGAAGTAGAGAGTAGAATGATGGTTACTAGGGGCTGAGGTTGGGGAGGGGAATTGAAGAGATTAAAAGTATATTTTCATCCTCGTATCACATAAAAGAAAATTTATGATCAAATTTCTCACTTGTGGCAGAACCAGTATTTGAATCCAGGCCAATCTGACTCATTTATATCACATCAGCTACTCCCACTATCCCTATCATGCCATCAACCCACAGTGTCATAGGGATCCGGATGGAAGAGGAGGCAATCTTTTGCCAGCAGGTTCTGTAAATAATTGAGGCTCAAAAGTTAATTCATTTGTCAAATGTATATTAAGATCTTACTATGTGGCAGGCACTGGGCTAGGACCTGGGAAAATAAGGGTAAGTTATTGCCTGCCTTGAAGGAGTTGCTGGTCTAAAAGTTTAGACTAGAAACATCAATCAATGATAATCTACAATTAATCAACAAGGCAAAGGGCTAACTTCTTCTATCTTAGGCTTACACACACACACACACACACTCACTCACTCACTCATACATACATGCCATTGAGGCTAAATCTTTGTGACACCTTTTCCTCTTTAAAACCACACCTTGATTCACTGCAATCTGCATAAAGTAAAATTAATAAATGGGGAAAATGTCCTCTCCTCCTTTCCCATCGGGGTAGCTCAGAAAATGGTACCACCTAGATTTGAGAAAAGAAACCTGGACAATTCTAAAGAGTGGAGACTTAAACTTTTTAAATACATTTGGTTTTGTTTTTTTCAAAAATACTATTCATTGTAGAAAAAATGGAAGACATAGAAAGAAAATATTACATCACAGCCTCTCACCCCATAAGACAACCACTATTGATATCTTGCTATTTATTGTTACAAACTTTCTTAGACACATACATATGAACACAGGATTGTATTCTAGATACTATTTTGTAACTTGTTTTTCTCTCTCACAGTACATCATAAACATCTTGCCATTCAGGTGTGTATAAATATTATGTAAAATAAGTATATATATATATATTTTCTACTGTTAACTCCATCATAATTTAGTTAATCAATTGCTACCATTGGACATTTTAGGCTATTTTCAAATTGTTGGTCATTATAAATCATATTCCACTAAACATTCATGTGCATTCATCTTTGTGTATTGATCTGATTATTTTATTTTTTATTGATGCAAAATAGATGCACATTTTTTGGAGTACATGTGACAATTTAATATATTCATATAATTTGTATAGATCAAATCCAGGATATATTTCTAGACATAGAAGTGTTGGGTTAAAAACTAAGCATGTGTTAAACAATTTTGCTTTCCAGCATGTTCTTACCTGTAGATGAAGAAGGGGTTCATCTTCCACACTTTCCTAACAAGCACTGGAGACTTTTAAGATTTCATTGGAGTGACAGAAACCTTTAGGATGAAATGAGAAGCTTATTCCCAATTGCCAATCCTTGATAGAATAGGTCCTGCTGCAGAGATGACACAAACAAATGGAAAAACATTCCATGATCATAGATAGGAAGAATCAATATTGTTAAAGTGGCTATACTGCCCCAAGCAATTTATAGATTCAATGCTATTCCATTAAACTACCATTGAGATTCTTCACAGAACTAGAAAAAGCTATTTAAAAATTCATATGGAACCAAAAAGGCTGAATAACCAAGGCAATACTAAGCAAAAAGAACAAAGCTGGGAGCATCATGCTACCTGACTTCAAGCTATACTACAGGGCTACAGTAATCAAAACAGCATGGTACTGGTACAAAAACAGACACACAGACCATGGAACAGAATAGACAACCCAGAAATAACACTGCATACCTACAACTATCTGATCTTCGACAAGCCTAACAAAAGCCATGGGGAAAGCATTCCTGATTCAATAAATGGTGCTGAGATAACTGGTTAACCATGTGCAGAATATTGAAATTGGACTCCTTCATTATACCATATACAAAAATTAACTCAAGATGGATTAAAGACTTAAATGTAAAACCCACAAGTATAAAACCCTGGAAACAACCTAGGCAATACCATTCAGAACATAGGCACAGGGAAAAGATTTCATGACAAAGATGCCAAAAGCAATTGCAATTAAAGCAAAAATTGACAAATAGGATCTAATTAAACTAAAGAGCTTCTGCACAGAAAGAGAAACTATCAACAGAGTAAACAGACAACCTACAGAATGGGAGAAAATTTTTGCAAACTATGCATCTTACAAAGGTGTAATATTTAGCATCTATAAGGAACTTAAACAAATTTGCAAGAAATAAAAAAGAAACGACCCCAGTAAAAATTGGGCAAAGGACATGAACAGACACTTTTCAAAAGAAGACATACATGCAGCCAATAATCATGTGAAGGAAAGCTCAACATCACTGATTATTAGAGAAAGGCAAATCAAAACCACAACGAGATACAATCTCACACCAGTCAGAATGGCTAGTACTTAAAAGTCAAAAAATAACAGATGCTGGGGCCGAATAGGAACAGCTCCAGTCTCCAGCTCCCAGCGCGAGTGATACAGAAGATGGGTGATTTCTGCATTTTCAACTGAGGTACCCGGTTCATCTCACTAGGGAGTGCCAGACAAGCTGTGCTGGTCAGCTGCTGCAGCCCAACCAGCGAGAGCTGAAGCAGGACGAGGCATCACCTCACCTGGGAAGCGCAAGGGGGAAGGGAATCCCTTTTCCTCGCCAGGGGAACTGAGACACACAACACCTGGAAAATCTGGTAACTCCCACCCGAATACTGCACTTTACCAAGGGTCTTAGCAAACAGCACACCAAGAGATTATATCCCACACCTGGCCGAGAGGGTCCCACGCCCACAGAGCGTCCCTCATTGCTAGCACAGCAGTCTGTTGCAAGGCAGCAGTGAGGCTGGGGGAGGGGCGCCCACCATTGCTGAGGCTTAAGTAGGTTAACAGAGCCTCTGGGAAGCTCGAACTGGGTGGAGCCCACAGCAGCTCAAGGAGGCCTGCCTGTCTCTGTAGACTCCACCTCTGGGGACAGGGTACAGCTAAACAAACAAACAAAAAAAGCAGCAGAAACCTCTGCAGACACAAACGACCCTGTCTGACAGCTTTGTAGAGAGCAGTGGATCTCCCAACATGGAGGCTGAGATCTGAGAATGGACAGACTGCCTGCTCAAGTGGGTCCCTGACACCTGAGTAGCCTAACTGGGAGAAATCCCCCACTAGGGGCAGATCAACACCCCACACCTCACACGGCAGGGTACACCCCTGAGATGAAGCTTTCAAAGCAAGAATCAGACAGGTACACTCGCTGTTCAGCAATATTCTATCTTCTGCAGCCTCTGCTGCTGATAACCAGGCAAACAGGGTCTGGAGTGGACCTCAAGTAATCTCCAACAGACCTACAGCTGAGGGTCCTGACTGTTAGAAGGAAAACTAACAAACAGGAAGGACACCCACACCAAAACCCCATCAGTACGTCACCATCATCAAAGACCAAAGGCAAATAAAACGACAAAGATGGGGAAAAAGCAGGATAGAAAAGCTAGAAATTCAAAAAATAAGAGTGCATCTCCCCCTCCAAAGGAACGCAGCCCATTGCCAGCAACGGATAAAAGCTGGACGGAGAATGACTTTGACGAGTTGAGAGAAGAAGGCTTCAGTCCATCAAACTTCTCGGAGCTAAAGGAGGAATTACGTACCCAGTGCAAAGAAACTAAAAATCTTGAAAAAAGAATGGAAGAATGGATAACTAGAATAATCAATGCAGAGAAGGCCGTAAACAAACTGACAGAGATAAAAACCATGACAGGAGAAATACGTGACAAATACACAAGCTTCAGTAACCGACTCGATCAACTGGAAGAAAGAGTATCAGCATTGAGGATCACATGAATGAAATGAAGCGAGAAGAGAAGTCTAAAGAAAAAAGAGGAAAAAGAAATGAACAAAGCCTTCAAGAAGTATGGGGTTATGTGAAAAGACCAAATCTATGTCTGATTGGGGTGCCTGAAAGTGAGTGGGAAAATGGAACGAAGTTGGAAAACACTCTTCAGGATATCATCCAGGAGAATTTCCCCAACCTAGTAAGGCAGGCAAACATTCAAATTCAGGAAATACAGAGAATGCCACAAAGATACTCCTCGAGAAGAGCAACTCTAAGACACATAATTGTCAGATTCACCAAAGATGAAACAAAGGAAGAACTCTTAAGGGCAGCCAGAGAGAAAGGTCGGGTTACCCACAAAGGGAAGCCCATCAGACTAACAGCAGATCTCTCGACAGAAACTCTACAAGCCAGAAGAGAGTGGGGGCCAATATTCAACATTCTTAAAGAAAAGAATTTTCAACCCAGAATTTCATATCCAGCCAAACTAAGTTCCATAAGTGAAGGAGAAATAAAATCCATTACAGATAAGCAAATGCATAGAGATTTTGTCACCACCAGGCCTACCTTACAAGAGACCCTAAAGGAAGCACTAAACTTGTAAAGAAACAACCGGTACCAGCCATTGCAAAAACATGCCAAAATGTAAAGACCATCAAGGCTAGGAAGAAACTGCATCAACTAACGAGCAAAATAACCAGTTAATATCATAATGACACAATCAAGTTCACACATGACAATATTAACCTTAAATGTAAATGGACTAAATGGTCCAATTAAAAGACACAGACTAGCAAACTGGATAAAGAGTCAAGACCCATCAGTTTGCTGTATTCAGGCGATCCATCTCACATGCAGAGACACATATAGGATCAAAATAAAGGGATGGAGGAAGATCTACCAAGCAAATAGAGAACAAAAAAAAGCAGGGGTTGCAATCCTAGTCTCTGATAAAACAGACTTTAAACCATCAAAGATCGAAAGAGACAAAGAAGGCCATTACATAATGGTAAAGGGATCAATTCAACAGGAAGAGCTGACTATCCTAAATATATATGCACCCAATACAGGAGCACCCAGATTCATAAAGCAAGTCCTTAGAGACTTACAAAGAGACTTAGACTCCCATACAATAATAATGGGAGACTTCAACACCCCACTGTCAACATTAGACAGATCAACCAGACAGAAAGTTAACAAGGATATCCAGGAATTGAACTCAACTCTGCACCAAGCGGACCTAATAGACATCTACAGAACTCTCCACCCCAAATCAACAGAATATACATTCTTCTCAGCACCACACCACACTTATTCCAAAATTGACCACATAATTGGTAGTAAAGCACTCCTCAGAATGTAAAAGAACAGAAATTATAACAAACTGTCTCTCAGACCACAGTGCAAACAAACTAGAACTCAGGACTAAGAAACTCAATCAAAACCTCCCAACTACATGGAAACTGAACAACCTGCTCCTGAATGACTACTGAGTACATAACGAAATGAAGGCAGAAATAAAGATGTTCTTTGAAACCAATGAGAACAAAGATACAACATACCAGAATCCTCTCTGGGACACATTTAAAGCAGTGTGTAGAGGGAAATTTATAGCACTAAATGCCCATAAGAGAAAGCTGGAAAGATCTAAAATTGACACTCTAACATCACAATTAAAAGAACTAGAGAAGCAAGAGCAAAAACATTCAAAAGCTAGCAGAAGGCAAGAAATAACTAAGATCAGAGCAGAACTGAAGGAGATAGAGACACAAAAAACCCTTCAAAAAATTAATGAATCCAGGAGCTGGTTTTTTGAAAAGATCAACAAAATTGATAGACCGCTAGTAAGACTAATAAAGAAGAAAAGAGAGAGGAATCAAATAGATGCAATAAAAAATGATAAAGGGGATATCACCACCGATCCCACAGAAATTCAAACTACCATCAGAGAATACTATAAACACCTCTACACAAATAAACTAGAAAATCTAGAAGAAATGGATAATTTCCTGGACACTTACACTCTCCCAAGACTAAACCAGGAAGAAGTTGAATCCCTGAATAGACCAATAGCAGGCTCTGAAATTGAGGCAATAATTAATAGCATACCCACCAAATGGATTCACAGGGGAATTCTACCAGAGGTACAAGGAGGAGCTGGTACCATTCCTTCTGAAACTATTCCAATCAACAGAAAAAGAGGGAATCCTCCCTAACTCATTTTATGAGGCCAACATCGTCCTGATACCAAAGCCTGGCAGAGACATAACAAAAAAAGAGAATTTTAGACCAATATCCCTGATGAACATCGATGCAAAAATCCTCAATAAAATACTGGCAAAACCAGCAGCACATCAAAAAGCTTATCCACCATGATCAAGTGGTTTCATCCCTGGGACGCAAGGCTGGTTCAACATATGCAAATCAATAAATGTAATCCAGAATATAAACAGAACCAAAGACAAAAGCCACATAATTATCTCAATAGATGCAGAAAAGGCTTTTGACAAAATTCAACAGCCCTTCATGCTAAAAACTCTCAATAAATTCGGTATTGATGGAACGTATCTCAAAATAATAAGAGCTATTTATGACAAACCCACAGCCAATATCATTCTGAATGGGCAAAAACTGGAAGCATTCCCCTTAAAAACAGGCACAAGACAGGGATGCCCTCTCTCACCACTCCTATTCAACTTAGTGTTGGAAGTTCTGGCTAGGGCAATCAGGCAAGAGAAAGAAATAAAGGGTATTCACTTAGGAAAAGAAGAAGTGAAATTGTCCCTGTTTGCAGATGACATCACTGTATATTTAGAAAACCCCATCATCTCAGCCCAAAATCTCCTTAAGCTGATAAGCAACTTCAGCAAAGTCTCAGGATACAAAATTAATGTGCAAAAATCACAAGCATTTTTATACACCAGTAACAGACAAACAGAGAGCCAAATCATGAATGAACTTCCATTCACAATTGCTTCAAAGAGAATAAAATACCTAGGAATCCAACTTACAAGGGATGTAAAGGAACTCTTCAAGGAGAACTACAAACCACTGCTCAGTGAAATCAAAGAGGACACAAACAAATGGAAGAACATACCATGCTCATGGATAGGAAGGATCAATGTTGTGAAAATGCCCGTACTGCCCAAGGTAATTTATAGATTCAATGCCATCCCCATCAAGCTACCAATGAGTTTCTTCACAGAATTGGAAAAAACTGCTTTAAAGTTCATATGGAACCAAAAAAGAGCCTGCATTGCCAAGACAATCCTAAGTCAAAAGAACAAAGCTGGAGGCATCACGCTACCTGACTTCAAACTATACTACAAAACTACAGTAACCAAAACAGCATGGTACTGGTACCAAAACAGAGATATAAACCAACGGGACAGAACAGAGCCCTCAGAAATAATACCACACATCTACAGCCATCTGATCTTTGACAACCCTGAGAAAAACAAGAAATGGGGGAAAGATTCCCTATTTAATAAATGGTGCTGGGTAAATTGGCTAGCCATAGTAGAAAGCTGAAACTGGATCCCTTCCTTACTCCATACATGAAAATTAATTCAAGATGGATTAGAGACTTAAATGTTAGACCTAATACCATAAAAACCCTGGAAGAAAACCTAGGTAATACCATTCAGAACATAGGCATGGGCAAGGACTTCATGTCTAAAATACCAAAAGCAATGGCAACAAAAGCTAAAATTGACAAAATGGGATCTAATTAAACTAAAGAGCTTCTACACAGCAAAAGAGACTACCATCAGAGTGAACAGGCAGCCTACAGAATGGGAGAAAATTTTTTCAATCTACTCATCTGACAAAGGGCTAATATCCAGAACCTACAAAGGACTCAAACAAATTTACAAGAAAAAAACAAACAACCCCATCAGAAAGTGGGCAAGGGATATGAACAGACATTTCTCAAAAGAAGACATGCATACAGCCAACAGACACATGAAAAAATGCTCGTCATCACTGGCCATCAGAGAAATGCAAATCAAAACCACAATGAGATACCATCTCACACCAGTTAGAATGGCAATCATTAAAAAGCCAGGAAACAGGTGCTGGAGAGGATGTGAAGAAATAGGAACACTTTTACACTGTTGGTGGGACTGTAAACTAGTTTAACCATTATGGAAAACAGTATGGCAGTTTCTTAAGGATCTAGAACTAGAAGTACCATATGACCCAGCCATCCCATTACTGGGTATATACCCAAAGGATTATAAATCATGCTGCTATAAAGACACATGCACACGTATGTTCATTGCGACACTATTCACAATAGCAAAGACTTGGAATCAACTGAAATGTCCATCAGTGACAGACTGGATTAAGAAAATGTGGTACATACACACCATGGAATACTATGCAGCCATAAAAAAGGATGAGTTTGTGCCCTTTGTAGGGGCATGGATGCAGCTGGAAACCATCATTCTCAGCAAACTATCACAAGAACAGAAAACCAAACACTGCATGTTCTCACTCATAGGTGGGAACTGAACAATGAGATCACTTGGACCTGGGAAGGGGAACATCACACACCTGGGCCTATTATGGGGAGGGGGGAGGGGGGAGGGATTGCATTGGGAGTTACGCCTGATGTAAATGACAAGATGATAGGTGCTGATGAGTTGATGGGTGCAGCACACCAACATAGCACAAGTATACATATGTAACAAACCTGCACGTTATGCACATATACCCTAGAACTTAAAGTATAATAAAAAAATAAATAAATAAAAAAATAAGTAAATGACAGACTCATGGAGGAAATAAATGCTTATATTTTTAAGACACTCAAAAAAAAAAAATAACAGATGCTGCTGAGGTTGTGGAGAAAAGGAACATTTATACACTGCTAGGGGGAGTTTAAATTAGTTTCAACCATTATGAAAGACAATGCGATGGTTCCTCAAAATCCTAAAGACAGAACTACTATTCAACCCAGCAATCCTATTACTGGGTTACCCAAAGGAATATAAACCATTCTAAATAAAGACACATGCACATGTAGGTTCATTGCAGCACTGTTCACAATAGCAAAGACATGGAATCAACCTAAATACCTATCAATGATAGACTAGATAAAGAAAATGTGGTACATATACACCGTGGAATACTACGCAGCCATTAAAAAGAATAAGATCATGTTCTTTGCAGGACATGGATAGAGCGGGAGGACATTATTCTTAGCAAACTAATGCCAAGAGAGAAAATGAAACACAGCATGCTCTCACTTATAAGTGGGGGCTAAATGATGAGAAGACATAGTCACATACAGGGGAACAACAGACACTGAGGCCTATTGTAGGGTGGAGGGGAGAGGAGGGAGAGGATCAGGAAAAATAACTATCAGACCCTAGGCTTAATGAGTGGGTGATGAAATAATTTGTACAACAAACTCCCATGACACAAGTTTACCTATATAACAAACCTGCACATGTGCCCTCAAACTTAAAATAAAAGTTAAAAAAAAAAAAAAAAAATTCATTTGGGCCTAAACTCAAAAAAATAAAAAATAAAAATAAAAAAAGAATAAGTCCTGCTGCAAAAACCAGGGCTCAGCAGGCTTGGAATAAAGGAATCACAGCCCAGAAGCAGGAGCCTGGACTTCATGATCTGCTCACAGCCATCTTGGTTGGAGGATTCTATGAATTGACTGATTTTGAGAGACCAACAGGTTTCCGGGAAGTCTTTTCCTCCTCTCGATCCTTTAATGGTAACAAAAACATGGCAAATAAGATGATCTTGTCCAGTTTAAGCCCAAGGAAGCTATTTTTGCATCAGGACACAATAAATGATGCTGCATTTGGAAGCATAGGTACAGTTCTTGATCCCTTGTTACAAAGGAGCCTCACAGCCATAAATGGAGGGAAGTAAGCAGGTTGATTCACTGACCTCAGGACACCAAAGGAGTCAGTCTAAAGTTAGAGATGCTTGTTCTGGGTTACAAGAGGGAAATACTGCACGATTTCAAGCCCTCAAACCCGAGGATGTGGATGACAGAAGAGATAAGAGGTAACCTGCTTACTTCTGGAAAAGTCTACAGTCATGCTGACTCTGGCTCCTAGGGAAATAGTAGGTCAATGAGAAAACACTGCAGGTTCCAGGACCTCTAGCACTGAATTGTCCGTTCACTATTGTGAAAACCTAACTGTCATCTTTTAAACTTTTACCTCTCACTAAGCACTTTGGACATATTTACTGATCTCCCCATGCTCCATGCTGACCTTTGCCCTCTGTTTTAAACTGTGCTTACCCTGCCCTGTGTCTCAGCATCGTCTACTGGTAAAAATCGCCTCATGTTCTAGGGAATAAGGAAACCTAAGTTCTACTTCTTACTGACATTAAATTTTCTGTGCAAACGTAAGCCAGCCCTGTAACTTCTCTGTGCTTCCCTTTCCTGAGGCACAGCGGAGGAGCTGTGACCTACATGGACAACCAATATCTCAGAGGAGTGACACATCTAGATTTGATTGGCAGAAGCCAGAATTGCCATTCCCCCTCCTCCCACCACTGCCTCCCAAGTTCTCTGCCCCTTCTTTCAACCCAAGTGTGGAGCTCTTTTTCAACAGAGCCAATGAGGAGGGAGTGGCCCTGCCTGCAAATGGGTGATGTTCACTCTTCCTCTTAGAGTACTGGGCAGTGGGCACTCTTATAATCCCGATTTATAGAAGAAGAAACTGAGGCACAGAAAAGTGAAGATGCTGTAGCGGATAGGGCTGGCATGGATGTTAAACGAGTTGTGGCATTGACCTTGCACATGGTAAACTCTGTAAAGACTAGTTCTTGTTTACTGCTTGCTGTCACTTCGATTTTTATCACCATAAGCTCCACGAGAAGGGATACTTAATGTACCTTGGGCTGCTCTTGATACTTAGAAAGGATGCAATAAATGCAAACCGCTTTTATTATTAGCATAGCTTGGGACTTGGATTGTTTGATACATGCGGTACATTTTTTTCACAAATGTGAAGTTCCAAGATGCCCCAAGTACTCTAGCCCCTCAGGTAATTTCCTCCCAGACTCTTGGTCTCTGCGAAAGGCTTCTTCACTATGGGTTTATCTCACTCTTTCCCATTATTTTTCCCCCTCCTCACTGTGCACTGCTTATCACGCTGCTTCATATCACTCTGCTTTACTCCTTGGCTTCTCCACTTCCCTTTATTATCTTCTCAGTGGCCCACAATGGCTTCCACTTAGCATACAGCCACTGCATCCTGGCTTCTTCTCCCCTGTGACTCTCTTCCCTTTGTCTCCATTCTCCTGAGTCTGATAGATGAGTTGTCTGAAGGTCAGGCATTCCTCTTAGATACGCATTTTATCGCCTGCAGTTGGAAAACAATTATTGCTCTCCTCCACACACTTTTTCCCTTTACTGCTAACGTTTCCCTTTCTCTCCACAACCATCTTTCCTAAAAATCACCAATAGTTTGTTTTCACTATTTTCTGTCCTAAATACCAACTTCATGATACTTTTTGCAGAATGCTTAAAGGCATTAGAGAATTGAAAATCTCTTTTAATTTTTTCTCGTATATCTTTGTCCTTTGAAAAATGCACGTGTATTTCTGGCCTGGTCCCCTCCTCTTCTTTTGTGAACACAGCCTGGCAAAGAATTACTTTAATATTGTTGGGAATATATTCCTGGCCTATCAATACATCACTCCTGCGGCTTCTCAGCAATCAGTTTCTTTACAGACTTTGAGTTCCACTCATACTAGAAGTACTTCTTATTTTTTATCTGAAACTTCTTGGAATTCCTCCCATTGTCGTGCTTTGCTTTACTTCTCAAAGTTTCTACCCTCCCACCTGGAAATGAAAATCCACATAGTCTATGCTGTAACTGATGTTTAATGTTTTTTCTTCCTTACCTCTGATGACTTACACATTCTTGGCTTCCTCCCTGTCCGCTCGTCTCAGAAGGCACACTTTCTTAGTATTTGCACACAGGATATGATGACCTGTGAGTTTCAGTAAGGGCTCAAAATGTCAGCTATGGCCATAGGTAATTCTCAATTATGTAGGTGCAAATTTTGTCGATGGTCTATTCATCTCAGACTGGCCTTCTGTGATGTTTAACGAGTGGTGTATCCACTCCTTCATATTCTCAGCCCCCTTGCAGTTAGGTGGGCCCAGCTGAAAGGGTCTGGTCAATGTGCTGTGGGTAGAAGTGATGGGCCCCACTTCCAGGCCAAAGCATACAAGAGTCAGGGCAATTCTCCAGCTACCCCTTTAGCTGCCCCCATGGCTGAGGGGGTCTCATGTTGAGATGGTGGTGCCCTAAGATTAAAGGTGCCTGATTTGCTCTGGACCCCTGCTTAGAAAGGAAAATAACATGTTGTGTTAAGTCACTGGGTTTATTGTTTATTTGCAACACATCATCCCATAGCTATTCTAACATTCTGTGCTCCCGGACTGAATTGTCTTTTATGGGTTAGCTTCAATATGTTCTGAAAACCTACATTAATTTTAATGTTTCATTTAAGACATAAGTAGAAAAATATCAGTTACTAAGATACACACATAATGTGTGCCAACCTCACAGCTTAGGGAGATACAGGCATAGGCACACCAAAGCATCATGGATGGAAAAGATGATGAGAAAGGTGGCAGTATTCTTACATGCTTAAGCAATTGAAATTTTTTATTATTTAGTTGAACAAGAGGAGAAAGAGAGAGGATTCCCCACAGGTAAGACATAGATTCCAGAATTAGAGACATGTTTATCTTCTGAAAGCCAACAACACCATCAGGAAAGAGAAATTCCATTGTTGAGGAACACAGTCATAGGATCCAAAGGGAGATACCTCTTTTTTATGACAGTGTCATCTGCCTTTTGAAAATTATATTTAAAACAACAGGCCCGGCATGGTGGTTTATGCCCATAATCCTAGCACTTTGTGAGGCCAAGGAAGGAGGGTTGTTTGGGGTCAGAAATTCAAGACCAGCCTGGGCAACCCCATCTCTCCAGAAAAATTAAAATTTAGCCAGATGTACTAGCATGCACCTGTAGTCCCAGATGTACCCAGGCTGAGGTTGAGAGGATCGCCTGAGCCCAAGAGGTCAAAGCTTACAGTGAGCTATAATTGTGGCACTGTACTCCAGCCCGGGTGACAGAGCAAGACACTGTCTCTAAAATAATAAAAATAAGAAAGAACAATCAAGGACAAAAAGTTTTTGTCAATGGAGTAAAACATGTGGAGGAGTCTATAAATGATGTTTAAAACACCAAAAGCACGTATCATGAAATAAAAAAGATCTGTTCCAATTTAAAATTAAAATTTTAGGGTAAAAGAGTGAGTCACAAATAGGGAAAACGTATTTGTCAGCACTTAATTAGCAAGCGGTTAGTGTTCAAAATATGTAAAGAACCCTTTAAAATAAGGAAAAGACCAAAAGAGTAAAAGAATGGGCAAAGGATATAAACTACAGACCCTTTTTTGTGAAAAATGATTAAAATCATGTGAAATATATTCAACCTTTCTGACTGAAGAGGGTTCAATTTTTTCTGGTTGAGCAGGGTTATCAAACAGTGTGGGAATTTTAGCTAACCTCCAGTCTTCACACTTAGCAAAAGAGGATACTGTCCCCAAAGCAAAGATTTACTTTGAAACCAACGAGTAAAGGGCTCTGGATTTCTGTGGTTGAAGCAGTACCCACAGCAGGAAGGCAAGAGGGAGGCCACGCCACAGGACACTGACCAAGAGTCCCCAAAGAGAGCCCGGAATGCCTTTGAGAAAGCAAACGTCTGAAACAAGGGCTTCTCTTGTCCTGGGCATCTGCTGGCTGCCGAATGGCCTGAGAGCACGGGGAGGATGTATGTGTTAAGGCTCCCTGCAACAGATGCCCGCAAGAAGACTTCATTGTAATTGAGACAGCCAGTGAAAACTTCCTGGAAACTGTTGTAAAATATTTCATGCTGCTGTCAAAGAATGTGTTGCTGGGCTCGTGCCCAGTGTTTTCCTCGCCACCGTGGACAGACTGCAGTAGTGCATGCCTCGTATCCAAGTAATGAGTTACAATTGTTGGGAAAATTTATGTTGAGAAATTTTGCATGTTTTAATGTTGGCAGTCGCTTGTTGGAAATAAGATTTATTAGTCCTCTGGTAAGATGTTAAGCTGGCAGCTTTAATAAAAGACAAAAAAAGTGTTAGAAAGTCAATGAACATCAACTTTCAACTCCAGCTCTGACAGTGACCTGCCCTTCCCTAGACAGCTCAGCATGGTGCCAAGAGTGGCTAAGACTCTGATCCATCAGATGCATTTTAGGCAAGTTACATGACCTCTCTGAGCCTCAGTTTCTTTGGCTGTAAATGTGAAAAGAGATGGCACTCTTTGGACTGTTAGAAGGATGCATAAGAGCAGGCACAGCCCAGTGCCTGACTTAACCAGACAGCAACCAATGTAAGTACATGTTAGTAATGAGATTAATGGAGTTGTCAGATTTTCCTATGATTATTATTATTATTTTTTTTTTTTAGAGATGGGGTCTTGCTATGTTACCCAAGCTGGTCTTGAAAACTCCTGGCCTCAAGTGATCTTCTCACCTTCGTGTCCCAAAGCACTAGAATTACAAGAACAAGCAGCCACACCTGGCTCAAACTGTCAGGCTTTCATTCATGAGGAAAACTGTGTGCCCATCTCTTAGGCTGTCGGGTGAGTGCCTTGAAGTGTTTCTCCACCATGGCCCTTGTTTGCTGCCAGTCAGCCACAGTCTTACTCACAGAGCCCCTTGTGATCTCAAGTTTGTTTTGGCAAGGCAAGTGACCAGGGTAGGGAGGGAAAAGAGCACACATTTGTGGCTTTAAACAAAGCAGAGTTAAGAAACCCACAAAGGGCTGGGTGTGGTGGCTCACGCCTGTAATCCCAACACTTTGGGAGGCCAAGGCCGGTGATCACCTGAGGTCAGGAGTTTGAGACCAGCCTGGCCAACATAGTGAAACTCCGTCTCCACTGAAAATTTGCCGGGCACAGTGGCACACGCCCGTAATCCCAGCTACTTGAGAGGCTGAGGCAGGAGAATTGCTTCAACTCGGTAGACGGAGGCTGCAGTGAGCCGAGATCACTCCAGCCTCAGCGACTGAGCAAGATTTCATCTCAAAATAAATACATAAATAAATAAATAAATAAATAAATAAATAAAAAGAAACCCACAAAGGAAGGATTTCTACTCTCATGCTCCCGCTGCATCCTGCTTCTGCTCCTCAATGTACCCCCTTCATGGGCAATTTCACTCATTCCTGCCTGAAGGCCGGGGATGAGTTAAATGACACTGCCCCACCCCCACAACAACCACCGTACTTTAACTTCCTCCCTAGGCTTTATTATTATTCAACGTGTCATATATGTTTTCTTATTCATTCCATTTACTGTCTATCTCTGCACCAGAATATCAACTCCATGGAGATGTGGATTTGTGTCTGTTGTGTTCAGTGATATATCCCCAGCATCTGAGCAGGGCCCGGTGCAATTGGGTGCTCAATCTATCTTGTTGAATGAACTGAACAAAATTCCATTGAGTGAAATTTGACTTTGCCCTAAGTCACTTTTATGGACTGAATTATATCTCCCCAAATTCATAGGTTGGAGTCCTAACAGCTAGTACCTCAGAATCTGACTATACTTGGAGATAGGGTCCTTAAGTAGATAACTAAGGTAAAATGAGGTCACATAGGTGGATCCAAATCCAATAAGATTGGTGTACTTACAAGAAGGAGAGATTAGGAAACACCCATGTAGCAGGGAGACCATTGGAAGATAGAGCAAGAAGGCAGCCAGCTGAAAGCCAAGGAGAGAGGCCTCAAAAGAAACCCTGCTGACACCTTGATCTCAGACTCCCAGCCTCCAGAACTGCAGGAAATACAGGTGCGTTGTTCATGGCACCCTGTCTGTGATGCTTTGTTATGGCAGCCCTAGCAAACAAATACAGTCACTGAGCAAGATTCCTATCTCAGAACAAAGGTCTGAATTTCATTAGTTTGAAGCACTAACCCTTTGGAAAAAGAGAATACTCCATTTTTTTCTTTGAGATGGAGTTCCGCTCTTGTTGCCCAGGGTGGAGTGCAATGGCAGGATCTCGACTCACTGCAACCTCTGCCTCCCAGGTTCAAGCAATTCTCCTGACTCAGCCTCCTGAGTAGCTGGGACTACAGGCACCTGCCACCATACCTGGCTAACTTTTTGTATTTTTAGTAGAGACGGGGCTTCTCTATGTTGGTCAGGCTGGTCTCGAACTCCTGACCTCAGGTGATCCACCCACCTCGGCCTCCTAAAGTGCTGGGATTACTGGCATGAGCCACCTTGCCCAGCCAGAATACTCCCTTAAAAAGCAGAGCAAATCACCATGGAGTTCAGGGACTGGAAAGAGTTTTCAGAGGACCTAGTCGTAACTCTTCCCAGTCTTTACTGGAAATGGCAGAGTCCACAGTGGGACTCCTCTGGGAAGGCAGGACAGACACCTCTCATAGCTGCTCCAGTCCCCTGTAAAGGCCTCGCATGGCATTGCTGATTGCACAGATGGTGTCTCTTGTTCACTCTGGGTCTCTCTCCACTGGGGAAGGGAGATGGCCATCATCTGGTAGGAACAATGTGATTTAAAGACTTGAAACAAATAGAAGCACAAATACACCCAAGACAGGATCTGGTAATCCTCATTCTAAACTGTAGGCTAAAAGATGCCATAGTAATTCAGAGAAAAGAGTCTGAGGGCTGGAGTGGAGGGGAAGGCAGGCCAGGGACAGAGTCTCCTGTAATTATAATATTGGGATGTGTAACTGCATTGTAACCTCACAGTATCAGGACCAATAATGGAGGGAAGATAGGGTGGAGAATTTCAATCCCAGAGAACAGCATAAATCAATGTCCAGAGGAAGGTTTGGGTACTGGAGGAGTTTGTCATGTTTCAGTAAAGATTTGAGACATGACAAGATCAGTCACCCTGCCCGTACTAGATTCCTAGAGGAAATGAGCAAAGCATGAGATCTGGGTTCTGGTCTTTTGCCCAAACTCTCATGTAGCCTCCTGGTGAGTTAGAGGGGACCACTATGGAGCTGCCTTTTTCTGCCTGGGATACATGCAGACTCCAGGCCCAGCATACTGGCTCCACATCTGAATCCTGGCCCTCAAGATCTGACCTCTTGGCAGCATGCACAGAAAATCCAGAAGAGAGGGAGTGGGCATGGAGGTGAGAAGCTTTTCTCAGTAAAGGAAAGCTAATGAAGTAATGAAAGCTACTGAATCACACATGCTAAGTCTTTCCAGGCAGGGTACAGTCTATGGTCTGCCTTTCAACACCAGTTGTGTATGAAGTGGGGCAGGGGCAGGGAGGGAGGGAGAGATAGAGAAAGAGATAAAGAGAGAGAGAGATTGAGAATTCCAACACACACCATGGATTTAGAAGCAAACTAACAATGTCCTTGGACCTCTCCCAGTCATATAAGAACTCTCTTGAGTGAGTGTGCAGTGGTAGGAGAGAAGGTAGGCAGAGATTTTAAGATGCCCTGAGATGTGACAGCAGTTTTGGGGCTAGTCTCAGAGCAGAAGAGGCATGTGAGCAACGACATGGTGTATTAGTCTGTTTTCATGCTTCTGATAAAGACATACCTGAGACTGGACAATTTATAAAGAAAATAAGATTTAATGGACTCACAGTTCCATATGGCTGGGGAGTCCTCACAATCATGGTGGAAGGTGAAAGGCATGTCCTACATGGTGGCAGGCAAGAGAGGAAAGGACAGCCAAGCAAAAGGAGTTTCCTCTTATAAAACCATCAGATCCTGTGAGATGTATTCACTACCACGAGAACAGTATGGGGGAAACTGCCCCCATAATTCAATGATCTCCCACTGGGTCCTTCCCACAACACTTGGGAATTATGGGAGCTACAATTCAAGGTGAGATTTGGGTGGGGACACAACCAAACCACATCACATGCTGAAGAAGAAGGGGACACAGCAGGCTGAGTTAAGTTTTACAATTTGCCTCTAATACCCATGACTAAACTGCACCTTCAGTGCCTGTGACCTTCCCTCTTTTCCCTAGACAAGCACAGGTCTAGAAAAGCAGGCAGAAGCTGAGATAGGGATTGACTTTTTAATCTGTGGATGTCCATTATCTACACTTTCGTTTGCCCCACTACCATGGATGAAACATTATTACCACTATGAGGACCTGCTCAAGTACTTCCTCAATAGTTTCATAGAATTTTCTCCCCTGAAACCAGAATATTAAATTAACTCTTTACATATATACTTTTAACTCATTTACATGTATATTTTGGAGCTGCATTGGAGGATCTCCCTGTGCTTTGATGCATTATATTCTCTTTCACAGTGATGGCAATGAGGCTCAAGGAGGTCTTATCAGTTGCAGAAGATTACACAGTAATGTCACATGGTGTCAAAACACAAGGTGTGTGGGTAAGCAGTAGTCTCTTAATTTTTCTTTTGCAAAAGGGTTCTGAAGTATAAGCAGGTACAACTACAAATGAAAAATAAAGGCATAATAGCCCTTAGCCTGAAATGGCTATGGGCTATGGGTCACCATCTCTAAGAACCTATCTCTAAATTCTCTGTACTTAAAACAAGTTCCCCTGACATTTTTTATTCTTTGGGTCACCATCTGTAGGAACCTATCTATCTCTAAATTCTCTACCTATAATGAGTTTTCCTGGCATTTTGATTTTTATCACTGTGCTGGACAGCACATGAATGAATTTATTTGAATGTATTTGAGTTGCTTCCTTCTTTCTAACTGTAATCAAACTGCAAGATATGTGTTAGAATGCCAATCAAGAACCTTTGGAACGTTGTAAAAATCCCCTTAAGCCAGTTTTTCCAATGTCAAGAAAAATTTGTGATGAGCCTCCAGGCGATCCTCTGTTGAGTGCGTCAATTCTAATGATAGATGGTGTTACTAGTCCTTAAACACTCCCAGACCGCTCTTAATTGACTGAATTTGGCTCAGCTCCAAGAATCAGCTCCTTGGTAGTCTCTGACCATGTAGACTGTTCAATATAGTGAAAGAAAGCTGGCGATTTCATGTGACTTTGAGCCCCATGCTCCCTCCTCACCACCACTTGGATCCAGCCTAAAGATCATATAGGAAATAGGATCCCTCTTGATATCTTGAACATCGAATCCTCACACCACCTTTTTACTAAAAGTGAGGGGAAAGAGGAAGACAGGAAGAGCAGGCAGAAAGGAGAGAGGGAATGACTGAGTGGGAAGAGAGGTAAAGAAATGGAAGATAATAGAATAGGATAGAATAGAAAATATCAGAGTATATCACATAAAGTAGGCATAAATATTTGGTCGGGCTAATACTCTCCGCTTGCCAACTCTCTCCTCCCTATCACCAACATTAATTCATCATCCTGCTCTTGACCGGGATACCACCTTCCATGTACTGTATGACACCTGGGCACCCTTGCCACCATGCCCCTGCCCCGGCTTCTGGTTCAGCTTGGCCAACGGGGATCACTGGCAGTAGGTCCTGGGGGACAGAGACCACATCCTTCTACACCTGCAGCTTGGTCACGTGGTCCCCTTCCGTGCTCCAGGGCTTCCTGGATGTATAATTTACTTCCTCTTTTTGCCTCTTCATGTTCAAGAGATGTTCAAAAAAATAATAAAGAAGAAGAAGAACTAAGAAATGTTAATAAAATGTAAATATTATTTCCAGAAACTTTTGCTTCAGTGTTATATATGTATATATGTACACATGCACACATACCAGGTCACAGTGTAACATATACCCCTTATTGTGTTATTGTAGGTCACAGTAAAAAATCAATTTAAAGTCACTGTTCTAAATGGCAGGCATCGCCCTTACTTTTGGTTTCCTCTCCACTTAGCACTTTGAGAGTACATGACCCTCTGATACTCAACCTTGTACTCCGGTTCCTAACATGATGTCAAATAGTAGGCACTCATTAAATGAATAAAATAAACAACTTTATTGAATAATGTAAGAAATCACATGTTTCATTGTTGAATTCAATTGTTCTTAATCCCTAGTGATTTCTGAGCTCCTTGGACTTGGCTCCTGCCAGTTTACTCATGTTGGTTTGGAAGTAGGCACTGCTTTCTTATAATTTCTCATTTGTTCAGCCAACAACCTTAAACAATGGCCATGGCACAGGCCTCTGTTAACTTCTGAGGCATGAACAAATATCTCTGCCCCTCAGGTGCTTGCTCCAATTTTGTTTTCCCTACAAGTCAGGGATCTCTTTGAAGGCGGGACTTCCTTTTTGCTTTCTCTTCTTTTCTCCACTGTCTTGTCACTCAAAGTGCAGTCAGCGCACCAGCAGCCTGAGAATCACCTGGTTGCTTATTATAGGAGCAGAATCTCAGGTCCCACCCCAGAACTATAGGATTCAAACCTGCGTTGTTAACCAGCTCTCCAGATGATTCATATGCAAGTGCAAATCAGGAAAGCACCCCCTCCCCAAAGCCCAGCCAGTGCTGGATGAGAATGAGGTGTTCAAGAAACAGAGGTTGATGGGGTAGCTTATGAGACTGGAGAACACAGTTACCAGCAGTTGGTGTGGAGTGAACCAGGTTCCTTGGGCCTTAGTCTCCCCTTTGGAAAAATGGAGAAAATAGCCATTGCCTCCCAATGACCATTGTCTCTCTCATTCTGTCAGCCTTTTATGGCAATAAACATGCAGACTTCGAAAAGTCCCTGAGATGCTACCATGTATCCCATAATACAGAGCTTTCAAAGCCTCAAAGAGGGTGTTACATATCCAGGAAGGAACCAGACCAAGTCTGGAAGGGGGTGAATAACTCAACCTCATAGGGCTCAGTTTTCTCGTCTGTAAAGGAGGATAATAATGTCTATCCCAATACTTGTTATGAAGATCAAATAAAGCCCCAGCTGTGAAGAGGTGGGCAAGCCCCAGACTCATTATCTGGGCAATCACAGCTGCTGAGCTTTGTGGGGCTACAGCAGTTCTACCATTTTGCCACGAGTACCTGCTAGCGCAACAAAGGGTTTCCAAAGGCCTTTACAAAATTCTAAAGTGTGTCTTAAATAGAGAAATAGGTAATTAAGCTCATTAGTAAAAAATAATTTGCTCAGCTTGTTGAAGGTCCGTGGCTCTGGGCTGCATGTGGAGCACAAGAGGCAATGGAGAAAGAGCTGGAATCAGAATAGACAGATGATGCCTGCCATGGCCTCTCTTTTTCCCTTTTCATATGCATCACAGAGGGCTGGTGATGGTGAAAAGATGGCAGAGTAGGGATCTGCTGTGAGAAATAATGGTGGATGAGTAAAGTCTCTGGGAAATCTCTCTGTATGACCATTGACCTAAGGAAAGAGGGTCTCTGAAGCTCTGGGAAGAGGCTCACATGCAGGCAGAATCTGGTCTACAAACTGTTCAGATACTGGCCTGAGAAAATATCTCTCTCTAAAATATACTCAATCATTCTATTCCATAAATATTTATTGAGTGCCTGCTCTTAGCCATGCATCACCAGTCAGAAAATATAATGCAGAAGCAAACACATCTTCTGCCTTCAAGTAGTGTATCTGATGATATCAATCCCTCTCTTAAAGCCTTCAATGGCTGCCATGACTTAGAAGATGGAGTCTAAACTCCTTTGCTCGACCATTCAAACTTTGGCCTCAGTCTTCTACCTTTCTAGTTTCTTTTCTGGCCAACACCACCCCTGCCATCCCTCCCATATAAACTCAACACTTTAGCCAACTAATGTACTTTCCAATCCATCAGCTCAGTATGCTCTTTCAGGTCTAATTAACTGCATATATGTTCTTCCCTCTGTCTCAAATTACTTTTTTCCTTCTTGTTTGCCTTGTCAACTTTTATTTATCCTTCAAAGTCCATCACAGAAGTTACCCCTGCTGTGTAGTGCCCTTGACACCCTTGAGCAATGATAATCACGCTCTCTCCTGTGTTTCTGCAGTACACACCATGTGGTTCCATTATGCGATTTATCTTTCTGTTTCCATGCATCAGCCACCACTGGACTGTGAGTTCCCTGAGGGCAGGGCTATGCCTTTTTCATTTTCATATCAACAGCAGGACCCAAGCTTCTGAATCCAGTGCCCTATTCATTTTGCCATGCTGCTAGCTGACCAGCCTCACATGGCTGCCTCAAGCCTGTAGCAAACATCAGGAAAAAAGGATTTGGAATCAGCACAGAATTTCTTAAACCTTCTTCCCAACCTTTTGATTCTGAGCTGATAAATTTTGTTTTTTCTCTTCTCTCTGCCATAATTAGCTCATCTTGGGAAAATGACTAAATCTTTGTAGTTTGCATTGGTTTTCTCATAAGTTAAATAAACATAAAGAAACTTCCCCAAGTCTTTTTCATAGGGATGTTATAAATATTAGCCAAACATTTAATAAGCATCTGTTAACACCTATTATAAAAAACCCAGTGTAAAATTTTATCCAAAGGAAAGAAAGATAAAAAAGACATAGTCACTGCTCCCAAGTAATTTGTCATCAAATAGATAGGAAACTATATATATATACCCAAATTGAATAGTAAAATATAGAATGTACTAAGAGTCATAAGAGAAGTACAAATTATGAGCTGTACAAGTGTGAAGAAGGGAATTATCTAAATATTGTTAACAACCTTTGTTATATTTTAGAAAGCAAGATTTTAAGATTTTTCCCCCAGAAACTAAAATTATGTCAAAGTATTTTGCAATAAGATTCTGCTCAAGAACATGAAATACTTTATTCACAGGAGGCCTGAGATTGCTGAAGGAGATTGTCTACCTCCCAAGAATACCAAGAGGGAAGGGGATCAGTTAAGGACATATTACTGGGCTGAATTTCCAGGAGACTGAATATTCTGGAGCAAGTTGTCTTTACGAGCATCAGAAAAGCTTCTCAGAATTGGGCAGGGAGCCCCAGGATGCCTCGTCCACAGAGGTAGCTGTGGTCCTCAGCACCATCCAAGTGGGTGATCAAACCATAGCCATGGCACCAGAGTAGAAAGCCTTCCCCGTGGGCACCTCCCACCCCAACGCACACACACAGAGCATCCACATTTGAGAAACTCCTATTTAAATAAACTAAATAGACTTTTATATTATAGAATGTCTTGGATTCTTTGATACAGTAATGTGTTTTAGAAATTTTGCGGAGAAAGTAAGCATTTCCCAAACTTACTAGACTATGAAATCTTATATTTTTCCAAAGCATTTCATGGAGCTTATGTTGCACAAATTATTTTAGAAAATGCTGAATTTTTCAAAAAAATTAAAACTTAGCAGTTAAATCTCATGTAAGTTTCCTTATTTAAACATGTTCAAATGTTAAGAGGGGCATTTGAAGACAATGGACTCTCCCTGCCTGTATCTTACTGATTCAGAGGAGGAAAGAGAAAAAGGGCTCACAGAGAGAATGAATGGCTGATTTCTGAATCTCAAATGTCTTTCCTGGCTTTATTATATTTTTCCCTCTTACAAATGCCAACAATGATGAAAACAGATGATGGACTAATCTTTCTGATCCAATTGCATTACTGGGATCCAGGCTGGTTTTGAACAATTTAAGAAAAACACACACTGCCCAGACTTTACCTCTTCAGGAAAGATATCTTTGTTTTTAAAGCTCTCTGTGAATTTTCAGACAGCTAAGATCTGAACCATGAGTGTCAACTAGAATTCTCTGGGGATCCAGTTCTTATCTCATTCTGTTGCTTCTCACTTGCTTGGAAGACCTGAACCAAATGCAAGGTTAGAATGTGCTACGTATTTGGATACATCAGTCAAGGATATCTTAGAAATTCACTATCTCCCCATTCAATTGACATATATAGAGAACCATCTATGACTCAGCATTGCTCCAGAGGGCAGAAAGATGGTCTTACCCACTATGAAGATAGGCAGACACACAAGTGCACAGTCAGCTAGCTATGTTAAGCGCTCAGATCTGCCTCTGACTCCCCCCAGCATCAGAGATGGCCATTCCTTATAAAAATAAAAAATGAGCTTCTGACCCTTTTATAACGTGTATAGCCACTTTTGTGAGCCACCACACATCCTGCTTCCAACTTCTTTACAATTGTCCATGCCTCTCACCCACTGGCCTGTCTTCCCTTTCTCAGTCCTGCCTTACCACCTAGACCTAAATGAGAATCTCAGCAAACCAGCTCTTTGCTTCTCTCTTAGCCATGATCTGAACCACCCCTCCAGTTCTGCTGTCCTCTCACCTGTACTTCCTGCACCTGCTGACTTTGACTGGCCCCTCTATGCACCGCCTTGCCCTCCTGCTCCTTCCCTACAGAGAATCCTGTGGATTGATGGCCCTCCCTCCCACCACACAGAGCTGCAGTTAGCCCTAATTGTGAGGACTGACTGGCAAACAGCCTGTGAATGGCTGCACTGTTGGCCTCCTCCACCCCCACCAGCAGCGGCAACGTTTATCTGCAGGTTGAATGGAGGAATACAGGAAATACACTCCAAAGAAATCAAGCCAATCTGCCTAGAAAAGCCTAGAGTTCCCAGGGTGGAAGTTGATGCCCAAGAATAGGGCCCTCCTTGTTTTGGCATTGGTCAGAGAATGGATTCAAATTTCTGAGAGAAATTGTTTCAGCCTAACTTCCACACAGTTCACAATACAGCCTTAAGGGAAGCTCACAATATGTGATGCCCTGCACGCCAGCCCAGAGTTGGCCATCAGGGTTCTCAGGACAGAGAAAGGTCAGAAATGACAGAGGAAAGCCATTTATTTTAATCAATTGAATCCTTCACTCCTATGTATAAATGAATAACCAAGGATAAACAGACATTGAGAAAAATAAGCAGCATAAAAGGGAAAGATAATCTACTGGTAGGAAAATGACTATTTAAATCAGCATTTTCTCCTTCTTCTTGGAAATCATCCAAAAACTTTAAAATCCCACAAATTACATTTTTGGTGAGGATAATAATAACAACAAGAGCTAACATCTATACAACATTAGTGTGCCAAATACTGTTTCTAGAAATTTGCACACATTAAGTCAGTTCACTCTACACTATGGGGTAGAAACAACTACTATATCCATTTTTCTGGTGACATTATTGAGGCACAAGAAATTAAGTAATTTACCTAAGGTCACAGAGATGATGAATTGAGAGTTAGGTCTAAAACTAGGATCGTTTGATTATAAAGTTCAAAGTCTTAACCACTATACACTGTTATCATCTGCCAAGGCAAATAGAGTATACATATTCTAAAATATGTGTAAAATCTAGTCAAAGCAGATTAAATCAGGCAGAAGATAAAGTTAAAATAAAGAAATGAAGAGAAGGATAATAGGACTCAGGAAGGGCATATCTCAGAAAACACCAATGAAATTACACTTGTGGAAGGTAAAGAGTGCCTGCTGAAATGCAAAATATGTCTGTAATTTGCAAAAATTAGTAAGGGTTCTAAGGTAAACAGTTCTAGTGACAGAAGACCTTCTGCATCTTCTGCATCTGCTTGGTTCAGAGATGCAGAGGAGGCTGGGATAGAAAAAAATTCTCACACAAAATATGCATTTTCAAGAGGTAATCTGTCTCTGTGGCAGCAGGGAAAACTTTAGAAAAACTTTGTGTAAAACAGCTAGTCTGGGTGGCTTCCACACATTTATATACCCTACCCACCCACAGGGACCTAATTCTGTCCTAGGAAAATGCAACTTATGAAAAGATAGTAATTAAGTAGGAATTGTCAAAGCATCAAACAAGTATCCAAGAATGACAGCATTTACTAATGTTGATAAGCAATGAACAATACTTACTAAAAAAAAGTACTGCTGTGAAACAGACAAAAGTTGTGAATAATCACGCCTGTAATCCCAGCACTCTGGGAGGCCGAGGCGGGTGGATCACAAGGTCAGGAGATTGAGACCATCCTGGCTAATGCGGTGAAACCCTGTCTCTACTAAAAAATACAAAAAATTAGCCGAGTGTGGCAGTGGACGCCTGTAGTCCCAGCTACTCAGGAGGCTGAGGCAGGAGAATGGCATGAACCCAGGAGGCGGAGCTTGCAGTGAGCCGAGATCGCACCACTGCACTCCAGCCTGGGCGACAGAGTGAGACTCTGTCTCAAAAAAAAAAAAAAAAAAAAAGGTTGTGAATAAGTTTTTCTCCAAGAATTAAAAATGAGTAATGAAGCCATTGCCTCTATGAAGCAAGATCACAAAGCGGAAGTATAAAAATTCAGGGAGAAAAAGTGATAGGGCAACAGGAAGAAACAAAATATAAGCTGGCTGAACCGAGGGAAAAAACATTAATTTGGACCATATAAAATTGTTATACATTCAAAAATGGCCAAATATTGGCTATTTCAATTGGTTCATTTCCTATAATTTATCTCCCTCAATAACAGAAGAAAAATACAAAATAAAACCAAAACATCATAGAAATAAAAATTAAATTGGAAAGAGCATTAGAAATTACCTAGAGGAGGGGTGGACCAAGATAGCAGAATAGAAGCCTCAACTGATCCACGTCCCCCAACACAACAAGAACAACAATTTCACAACTATCTATTTTTAAAAAGCACCTTTATAATAACCAAAAACCAATTCTTGGGCAACATGGCCGAATAGGAACAGCTCCAGTCTGCAGCTCCCAGCGAGACCAATGCAGCAGTTGGGTGATTTATGCATCTCCAATGAGGTACGTGGCTCATCTCATTGGGACGGGTTAGACAGTGGGTGCACAGAGAGTGAGCCAAAGCAGGATGGGGCATCACCTCACATGAGAAGCTCAAGAGATTGGGGAACTCCCTCCCCAAGCCAAGGGAAGCTGTGAGGGACCCTGCAGTGAGGGATGGTGCTAACCCGCCCAGTTACTATGCTTTTCCCACAGTCTTCACAACGGCAGACCAGGAGATTCCCTCAGGTGCCTACGCCACCAGGGCCCTAGGTTTCCCGCATAAAACTGGGCTGCCGTTTGGGCAGACACCAAGCTAACTGCAGGAGTTTTTTTTAATACCCCAGTGGTGCCTGGAAGGCAAGCAAGACAGAACTGCTCACTCCCCTGGAAAGGGGGCTGAAGCCAGGGAGCCAAGTGGTCTAGCTCAGTGGATCCCACCCCACAGAGCCCAGCAAGCTAAGATCCACTGGCTTAAAATTCTCGCTGCCAGCACCACAGTCTGAAGTCGACCTGGGACACTTGAGCTTGGTGTGGGGAGGGGCATCTGCTATTACTGAGGGTTGAGTAGGCGGTTTTCCCCTCACAGTGTAAACAAAGCTGCCAGGAAGTTCGGACTGGGTGGAGCCCCGCTGCAGCATCTCAAAGCCACTGTAGCCAGACTGGCTCTATAGACTCCTCCTCTCTGGGTAGGGCATATCTGAAAGAAAGGCAGCAGCCCCAGTCAGGTGCTTATAGATAAAATTCCCATCTTCCTGGGACAAAGCACCTGGGGAAGGGGTGGCTGTGGGTGCCGCTTCACTACACTTAAACGTTCCTGCCTGCTGGCTCTGAAGAGAGCAGTGGATGTCCCAGTACAGTGCTTGAACTCTGCTAAGGAACAGACTGCCTCCTCAAGTGGGTCCCTGGCCCCCATGCCTCCTGATGGGGAGACACCTCCCAGCAGGGTTCAACAGATACCTCATACAGGAGAGCTCTTGCTGACATCTGGCGGGTGCCCCTCTGGGACAAAGTTTCCTGAGGAAGGAGCAGGCAGAAATCTTTGCTGTTCTGCAGCCTCTGCTGGTGATACCCAGGCAAACAAGGTCTGGAGTGGACCTCCAGAAAACACCAGCAGACCTGCAGAAGTGGGGCTGACTGTCAGAAGGAAAACTAACAAACAGAAAGCAATAGCATCAACACCAACTAAAAGGATTACCATGCAAAAACTCCATCTGAAGGGCACCAACAGCAAAGACCAAAGGTAGATAAATCCACAAAGATGAGGAAAAACCAGCACAAAAAGGGTGAAAATTTCAAAAACCAGAATGCCTCTTCTCTTCCAAAGGATCACAACTCCTTGCCAGCAAGGGAACAAAACCAGATGGAGAATGAGTTTAATGAAGTGACAGAAGTAGCCTTCAGGAGGTGGGTAACAACAAACTCCCCTGAGCTAAAGGAGCATGTTCTAACCCAATGCAAAGAAGCTAAGAATCTTGATAGAAGGTTACAGGAATTGCTAACTAGAATAACCAGTTTACAGAACAACATAAATGAACTGATGGAACTGAAAAACAAAGCACAAAAATTTTGTGAAGCATACACAAGTATCAATAGCTGAATCGATCAAGTGGAAGAAAGGATACAAGAGATTGAAGATCAACTTAATGAAATAAAGTGTGAAGACAAGATTAGAGAAAAATGAATGAAAAGGAATTAACAAAGCCTCCAAGAAATATAGTGAAAAGACCAAACCTACATTTGATTGGTGTGCCTGAGAGTGACGGGGAGAATGGAAACAAGTTGGAAAACACACTTTGGGATATTATCCAGGAGAACTTTCCCAACCTAGCAAGACAGGCCAACATTCAAATTCAGGAAATACAGAGAACACCACAAAGATACTCCTCAAGAAGAGCAACCACAAGACACAAAATTGTCAGATTGACCAAGGTTGAAATGAAGGAAAAAAATGTTAAGGGCAGCCAGAGAGAAAGGTCAAGTTACTCACAAAGGGAAACCCATCAGACAAAGAGTGGATCTCTCTGCAGAAACCCTACAAGCCAGAAAAGACTGGGGGCCAATATTCAACATTCTTAAAGAAAGTAATTTTCAACCCAGAATTTTATATCCAGCCAAACCAAGATCCATAAATAAAGGAGAAATAAAGTCCTTTACAGCCAAGAAAACGCTGAGGGATTTTGTCACCACCAGACCTGCCTTACAAGAGCTCCTGAAGGAAGCACTAAATATGGAAAGGAAAAACTGGTACCAGCCACTGCAAAAACATACCAAAATGTAAAGACCATTGATACTATGAAGAAACTACATCAACAAATGGGCAACCAAAATGACAGGATCAAATTCACACATAACAATATTAACCTTAAATGTAAATGGACTAAATGCCCCAATTAAAAGACATAGGCAGCAAATTGGATAAAGAGTCCTGACCCATCAGTGTGCTGTATACAGGAGACTCATCTCATGTGCAAAGACACACATAGGCTCAAAATAAAGGGATGGAGGAAGATTTACCAAGCAAATGGAAAGCATAAAAAAAAGCAGGGTTTGCAATCCGAGGCTCTGATAAGACAGACTTTAAACCAACGAAGATCAAACATGGATGCAGCTGGAAACCATCATTCTCAGCAAACTATCGCAAGAACAGAAAACCAAACACCGCATGTTCTCACTCATAGGTGGGAACTGAACAATGAGATCACCTGGACTCGGGAAGGGGAACATCACACACCTGGGCCTATCATGGGGAGGGAGGATGGGGGAGGGTTTGCATTGGAAGTTATACCTGATGTAAATGATGAGTTGATGGGTGCTGACGAGTTGATGGGTGCAGCACACCAACGTGGCACAAGTATATATATGTAACAAACCTGCATGTTATGTACATGTACCCTAGAACTTAAAGTATAATAAAAAAAAAAAAAGAAAAGAAAAGAAAAAAAAGAAAAAAAGACAAAGAAAGGCATTACATAATGGTAAAGTGATCAATGCAACAAGAAGAGCTAACTATCCTAAATATATATGCCCCCAATACAGGAGCACCCAGATTCATAAAGCAAGTTCTTAGAGACCTAAAAGGAGACTTAGACTCCCACACAATAATACTGGGAGATTTTAATACCACACTGTCCATATTAGACAGATCGACAAGACAGAAGGTTAACAAAGATACTCAGGACTTGAACTTAGCTCTGGACCAAGCACACCTAATAGACATCTACAGAACTCTCCACCCCAAATCAACAGAATATACATTCTTCTCAGGACTACATAGCACTTATTCTAAAATTGACCACATAATTGGAAGGAAAACACTCCTCAACAAATGCAAAAGAATGGAAATCATAACAAAAAGTCTGTCAGACTACAGTGCAATGAAATTAGGACTCAGGATTAAGAAACTCACTCCAAACCACACAACTACGTGGAAACTGAACAACCTGCTCCTGAATGACTACTGGGTAAATAATGAACTTGAGGCAGAAATAAATAAGTTCTTTGAAACCAATGAGAACAAACACACAATGTACCCATATCTGTGGGACACAGCTAAAGCAGTGTTGAGAAGGAAATTTATAGCACTAAATGCCCACTGGAGAAGTGGGAAAGATCTAAAATCAACACCCTAACATCACAAATAAAAGCTAGCAGAAGATAAGAAATAACTAAGATCTGGGCAGAACTGAAGGAGATAGAGACACAAAAAAAATCAATACCATTGATTCAAAAAATCAATGAATCCAGGAACTGGTTTTTTGAAAAGGTTAACAAAATTGATAGAACACTAGCCAGTCTAATAAAGAAGAAAAGAGAGAAGAATCAATAGACACAATATAAAATGAAAAAGGGGATATCACCACTGATCCCACAGAAATACAAACTACCATCCAGAGAATACTGTAAACACCTCTATGCAAATGAACTAGAAAATCTAGAAGAAATGGATAAATTCCCGGACACATACACCCTCCCAAGACTAAGCCAGGAAGATGTCGAATCCCCAAACAGACCAATAACAAGTTCTGAAATTGAGGCAGTAATTAACAGCCTACCAACCAAAAAAAACCCCAGGACCAGACGGATTCACAGTCGAATTCTACGAGAGGTACAAAGAGGAGCTGGTATCATTCCTCCTAAAACTATACAAAACAATAGAAAAAGAGGGTCTCCTTCCTAACTCATTTTAGGAGGTCAGCATATTCTGATACCAAAACCTGCCAGAAACACAACAAAAAAAATTTTCAGGCCAATGCTCCTGATGAACATTGATGCAAAAATCCCCAATAAATACTGGCAAACCAAATCCAGCAACAGTTTAAAAGTTTATCCACAATGATCAAATCAGCTTCATTTGTGGGATGCAAGGCTGGTTCAACATATGCAAATCAATAAGTATAATCCATCACATAAACAGAACCAATGACAAAACCACATAATTATCTCAATACAGGCAGAAAAGGCCTCTGATAAAATTCAACACCACTTCATGTAAAAACACTCAATAAACTAGGTATTGATGGGATGTATCTCAAAATAATAAGGGCTATTTATGACACACCCACAGCCAATATCATACTGAATAGGCAAAAACTGGAAGCATTCCCTTTAAAAATTGGCACAAGACAAGGATGCCCTCTCTCACCACTCCTATTCAAAACAGTATTGGAAGTTCTGTTCAGTGCAATCAGGCAAGAGAAAGAGATAAAGGGTATTCAAATAGAAAGAGAGGAAGTCAAATTTTCTCTGTTTGCAATCCTAGGCTCTGATAGGATATAATTGTTTATTTAGAAAAACCCATCATCACAGCCCAAAAACTCCTTAAGCTGATAAGAAACTTCAGCAAAGTCTCAAGATACAAAATCAATGTGCAAAAACACAAACATTTCTATACACCAATAATAGACAAAGAGAAAGCCAACTCATGAGTGAATTCCCATTCACAATTGCTACAAAGAGAATAAATAAAATACCTAGGAATACAATTTACAAGGGATGTGAAGGACCTCTTCAAGGAGAACTACAAACCACCACTCACGGAAATAAGGGAGGACACAAACAAGTAAAAAAAATTGCGTGCTCATGAATAGAAAGAATCAATATCCTGAAAATTGCCATACTGCCCAAAGTAATTTAGAGATTCAATGCTATTCCCATCAAGCTACCATTGACTTTCTTCACAGAGTTGGAAAAAACTACTTTACATTTTATATGGAACTAAAAAAGAACCTGTATAGCCAAGGTAATCATAAGCAAAAAGAACAAAGCTGGAGGCATCATGCTACCTGACTTCAAACTATATTACCAGACTGCAGTAACCAAAACAGCATGGTACTGGTACCAAAACAGATATATAGACCAATGGAACAGAACAAAGGCCTCAGAAATAATGCCACACATCTACAACCATCTGATTTTTTACAAATCTTACAAAATGAGTAATGGGGAAAGGATTCCCTATTTAATAAATTGGTGTTGAGAAAACTGGCTAGCCATATGCAGAAATCTGAAACTGGACCCCTTCCTTACACCTTATACAAAAATTAACTCAAGATGGATTAAAGATTTAAATGTAAGACATAAAATGATAAAAACTCTAGAAGAAAACCTAGGCAATACCATTCAGGACATAGGCATGGGCAAAGACATCGTGACTAAAACACCAAAAGCAATTGCAACAAAAGTCAAAATTGACAAATGGGATATAATTAAAGAGCTTCTGTACAGCAAAAGAAACGATCATCTGAGTGAACAGGCAACCTACAGAACGGGAGAAAACTTTTGCAATCTATCCATCTGAAAAAGGCCTAATATCTAGAATCTACAAGGAATTTAAACAAATTTACAAGAAAAAAAACAAATAACCCCATCAAAAAGTTGGTGAAGGGTATGAACAGACACTTTTCAAAAGAAGACATTTATGCAGCCAACAAACATGTGAAAAAAAGCTCATCATTACTGTTCATTAGAGAAATGCAAATCAAAACCACAATGAGATACCCTCTCAAGCCAGTTAGAATGCCAACCATTAAAAAGTCTGGAAACAACAAATGCTGGAGAGGATGTGGAGAAATAGGAATGCTTTTATACTGTTGGTGGGAGTGTCAATTAGTTCAACCTTGGTGGAAGACAGTGTGGTGATTCCTCAAGGATCTAGAACCAGAAATACCACTTGACCTAGCAATCCCATTACTGGGTATATACCCAAAGGATTATAAATCATTCTACTATAAAGACACATGCACATGTATGTTAACTGCAGCACTATTCACAATAGCAAAGACTTGGAACCAACCCAAATGTCCATCAATGATAGACTGTATAAAGAAAATGTGGCATATATACACCATGGAATACTATGCAGCCATACAAAATGATGAGTTCATGTCCTTTGCAGGGACATGGATGAAGCTGGAAACCATCATTCTTAGCAAACTAACACAGGAATAGAAAACCAAACACCACATGTTCTCACTCATAAGTCAGAGTTGAACAATGAGAACATATGGGCACAGGGAAGGAAACAACACACACTGGGGCCTGTCAATGGGTGGGGGGCAAAGGGAGGGATACCCTTAGGTGAAATACCTAACGTAGATGACAGGTTGATGGGTGCAGCAAACCACCCTGGCACATGTATACATATGTTACAAACGTGCATGTTCTGCATATGTATCCCAGAATATAAAGCATAATATAAAAAAAAAATCAGGTAAGAACACAAAGTATCTGGTTTTAACTACATATTGTTGAAGGAGGCAGTAAATAAGTAGGAACAACAGTCTTGAATCACTGACACCACCCCTCCCTCATCACCCATCAGAGGTGGCATGTTGCCAAGAGTGTTTCTGTTGCAGCAATTGTGAGGCACTGAACTCAGTGCTGTCCTGTTATAGCAGAAAACAAAACCAAACCAAACTCAGATGATGCCTGCCCACAGAAGGAGCATTTAAACCGGCCCTAGCCAGAGGGGAATCAGCAGTCTCAGCAATCAGAACTTAAGTTCTACAAGCTTCATCACCATGGGTTAAAGTGATGTGGGGCCCTAAAAAACTTGAAAGGCAGTCTAGGCCATAAGGACTACAACTCCTAGGAGAGTCCTAATGCTAAACTGGGCCCAGAGTTAGTGGACTGGGGGCCATAGGACCTACTGAGACATCAGCCAGGAAGGCTAAGGAAGTGCTTGCATCATTCTTCCCCAAACTCCAGGCCTCACAGCTCATGACTCCAAAAGAGACCCCTTCCCTCCATGTGAGGAGAGGAGAGGAAAGAGTAAGGAGGACTTTGTTTTGCATCTTGGATACATGCTCAGCTACAGCAACATAGGGTACAGTCAGAGTTGTGAAGTCCTTTTTCTAGGCTGTAGCTTCTAGAAGACATTTCTAAATACACCTGGGCTAGAAGAGAACCTGTTGACTGAAGAGAAGAACTCAGTCCTGGCAATATTCATCACTTACCAACTGAAGAGTCCTTGGACCCTGAATACCCAGTGATACCCAAGTACTACGTCAGAATCTTGGATGAGATTCTGACCCTTGCTGGCTTCAGCACATCCCCAGCTGTGGTAGTTACGGGGCAAGACTCCTTCTACCTGAGAAAAGCAGAGGTGAAAATAATGGGGACTTTTTCTTACATTCTAGGTACTACCTTAGCCACAGGGGGATAGAGGTGATTCCAGGACTTGGCTCTCGGAAGGCATTCCTGAATCTGCCCTGGGGCAGAGGGAAGTCCATTGCCTTGAAGGGTGAGTCCCAGGCCAGGCAGCATTCACCACAAGCTTACTGAAGAGACCTTCGGCCTTAAGGGAACATTGGTGGTAGTCCAGCATTACTCCTCAAAGACTTGTGGTGGTGATGGCCACAGAGTGAGGATCCTCTGCCTTTGGAAATGGGACAGAAGAGTGGGAAGTACTATGTCTTGTAGTTTGAGTTCAGCTGCAGTACAATAGAACACCAGGTGAACTTCTAACGTTTTTGAATCTAGTTCCTGGATCCAGGACAGCACCTCTGGACCTGCCTGGGGCCTAGGGTAACTTGCCACCTTGAAGGGAAGGACACAGGTCTGGCTGGATTTGCCACCTGCTGATTGTAGAGCCCCAGGGCATTGAACATCGGTGATAGCCAGGAAATGGTTACAGAGGGCCTTGGGCAAGACTTGGTACTATGCTGGTTTCAGGTCTGACCCAGCACAATCCCAGTGGTGGTGACCACAGGGCTGTTTGTGTAACTCCTCCTCCAGCTTCAGATGGTTCAGAACAGAGAGAGACTCCATTTGTTCAGGAGAATCTAAAAGAAGAGAACAAGAGTCTCTGCCTGGTAATTCAGAGAATTCTTCTGGATCTTGTCCTAAACCATTAAGACAGTATCTCTACAAGCCTGCAAGAGCCATGGCTTTACTTGGCTTGGGGTGCCCCCTAAAGCAGATACAAAATAGAGCACAACACCCAAGTCTTTTTGAATATGTGGAAAGCCTTTCCAAGAAGGATTAGCACAAACAAGCTCAGACTGAGAAGAATAAAATACCTAAGTCTTCACTGCAGACAGAAATGAACATTTACAAGTATTAAGACCATCCAGGAAAACACGATCTCACCAAATGAACTAAATAAGGTACCAAGGACCAATCTGGAGAAACAGAGATATGTGAACTTTCAAACAGAGAATTCAAAATTGCTGTTTGGAGGAAACTCAAAGAAATTCTAAATAACACAGAGAAGGAATTCATAATTCTATCAGATACATCTAGCAAAGAGATTGAAATACTTTAAAAGACCAAGCAGAAATTTTGGAGTTGAGAAATGCAACTGGCACACTGAAGAATACATCAGAGTCTTTTAAGAGCAGAGTAGCAGAAGAAAGAATTAGTGAGCTTGAAGGCAGCCTATTTGAAAATACACAGAAGAGACAAAAGAAAAAATAATTAAAAAATAACAGGATCTAGAAAACAACTTCAAAAGGGCAAATCTAAGGGTTACTGACCTTAAAAAGGAGATAAAGAATGAGATAGGAATAGAAAGTTTATTCAAACAGATAATAAAAGAGAACTTCCTAGAACCTAGAGAAATATATCGATATCCAAGTACAAGAAGGTTATGGAACACCAAAGAGATTTAACCCAAAGAAGATTATCTCAAAGTATTAAGTAATCAAACTCCCAAAGCAAAGGATAAAGAAAGCATCCTAAAAGCAGCAAGATACAAGAAACAAATAATATACAATGGAGCAGTAGACTTTTCAGTGGGAACCTTACAAACCAGGAGAGAATGACATGACACATTTAAAGGACTGAAGGAAAAAAAACTTTTACCCTAGAATAGGGTAAAATATCCTTCAAACATGAAGGAGAAATAAAGACTTCTCCAGACAAACAAAAACTGAGGGATTTCATCAACACCAGACCTGTTCTATAAGAAATGCTAAAGAGAGTACTTCAGTCAGGATGAAAAGCAAGTTAATGAGCAATAAGAAATTATTTGAAGGTACAGAACTCACTGGTAACAATAAGTACACAGAAAAACACAGAATATTATAACACTGTAACTGTGGTGTGTAAATGACTCTTATCCAAGTAGAAAAACTAAATAACGAACCAATCAAAAATAGTAACTACAACAGCTTTTTAAGGCATAGACAGTACAATAAGATATAAGTGGAAACAACAAAAGTCAAAAAAGCAGGGCAATGAAGTTAAGGCATAGAATTTTTATTAGTTTTCTTTTAACTTGCTTGTTTATTTGTATGCAAACAGTGTTAAATTGTTATTAGCTTTAAATAATGGGCTATAAGATAGCATTTGCAAGTCTCACAGTAACCTCAAACCAAAAAACATACAACAGATACATGAAAGATAAAAAGCAAGAAACTAAATCATATCACCAGAAAATATCACTTTTACTAAAAGGAAGACATAGAAAGATAGAAGGAAGAAAAGACCACAAGACAACCAGGAAACAAATAACAAAATGGTTGGAGTAAGTCCTTACTTATCAAAAATAACATTAAATGTAAATGGGCTAAACTCTACAATCAAAAGACATAGAGTGGTTGAATGGGTTAAAAAAATCAATGATCTGTTGCCTACAAGAAACATACTTCACCTTTAAAGACACACATATACTGAAAATAAAGGGATGGAAAAAGTATTTTATGCCAATAGAAACCAAACACAGCAGGAGTAGCTATACTTATATCAGAAAAAATAAATTTCAAGAAAAAATTGTAAGAAGAGTCCAAGAATTACACTATATAATGATAAAGGGATCAATTTAGCAAGAAGTTATAACAATTTTAAATATACACGCACCCAACACTGGAGCACTCAGATATATAAAACAAATATTATTAGAGCTAAAAAAAGAGATAGGCCCCAAAACAATAATAGCTCAAGACTTTAACACCCACTTTCAGAATTGGACAAATTTTCCAGACAGAAAATCAATAAAGAAATATTAAACTTAATCTGCTCTATAGACCAAAGGGACCTAATATATATTTACAGAATATTTCATCCAACAGCTACAGAATACAAATTATTTTCCTTAGCACATAGATTATTCTCAAGGATAGACTGTATGTTAATTCACAAAACAAGCCTTAAAACATTTTTTAAAAATTAAATAATATCAAGCATATTCTCTGACCACAATGGAATAAAACTAGAAATCAATAATGAGAGGAATTTTGGAAACTATACAAATGCATGGAAAGTAATCAGTATGCTCCTAATTGACCAGTGGGTCAGTGAAAAATAAAAAGAAAAAGAAAATTGAAAAATTTCTTGAAACAGATGATAATGGAAATACAACATACCAAAACTTATGGGATATAGCAAAAGCAGTACTGACAGGGAAGTTTATAGCTATAAATGCCTACATCAAGGAAAAAGAAAAACTTCCAAAAGCAACCTAATGATGCTTATTAAAGGATTAAAAAAGCAGGAACAAACCAAATCCAAAATTAGTAGAAGAAAAGAAATAACAAACATCACAGCAGAAATAAATGAAATTGAAATGAAGTAAACAATGCAAAAGATCAATGAAACAAAAGTAGGATTTTTGAAATGTTGAATAAAATTGACAAACCTTTAGTCAGACTTACCAAGAAAAAAAAGTGAGAAGACCCTAATAAATAAATCCAGAGATGAAAAAGGAGTCATTGCAACAAATACTGCAGAAATTCAAAGAATCATTAATGGCTACAATGAGCAACTATATGCCAACAAATTGCGAAATATAGAAGAAATGGAAAAATACCTAGACACATATAACCTGTCAAGATTGAACCAGGAAGAAATTCAAAAACTGAACAAGCCAAAAGTAATGAGATCAAAGTCATAATTAAAAGTCTCCCAGTAAAGAAAAGCCCAGGATCTGTTGGCTTCACTGCTAATGCTACCAAACATTTAAAGAAGAACTAATACTTGAATATTAATACAAAAATCCCCAACAAAATACTAGCAATCTGAATTCAGCAATACGTTAGAAAGATCCTTCATCATGACCAAGTGGGATTTATTTGTGGGATGCAAGGATGGTTCAACATATGCAAATCAATCAGTGTGATGCATCATATCAACAGAATGAAGGACAGAAACCACATAATTGTTTTAACTGATGCTGAAAAAACATTAGAGAAAATTCAACATGTCTTCATGAAAAAAACCCTCAAAAAATAGGGTATAGGCCAGGCACGGTTGCTCAAGCCTGTAATCCCAGCACTTTGGGAGGCCGAGACGGGCGGATCACGAGGTCAGGAGATCGAGACCATCCTGGCTAACATGGTGAAACCCCGTCTCTACTAAAAAAATACAAAAAACTAGCCGGGCGAAGTGGCGGGCGCCTGTAGTCCCAGCTACTCGGGAGGCTGAGGCAGGAGAATGGCGTAAAACCTGGGAGGCGGAGCTTGCAGTGAGCTGAGATCCGGCCACTGCACTCCAGCCTGGGCGACAGAGCGAGACTCCGTCTCAAAAAAAAATAAAATAAAATAGGGTATAGAAGGAATATAACTCAGTATAATAAAAGCCATATAAACACACAGCTAGTATCATACCAAATAAGGAAAAACTAAAGGCCTTTTCTATGAGACCTGGAACACAACAGTGATGCCCACTTTCATGACTACTATTCAATGTAACACTGGAAGTCCTAGCTAGAGCAATCAGACAAGGAATGAAATAAGGGGCATTCCAATTGTAAAGCAAGAAGTCAAATTATCCTTGTTTGCAGATGATACGACTTTATATTTGGAAAAACCTAAACACTCCACAAGAAAACTATTAGAACTGATAAACCAGTTTACTAACGTTGCAGTATATAAAATCAACATACAAAAATTAGTAGCATTTCTATATGCCAACAGTGAAGAATCTGAAAAAGAAATTTAAAAGCAATCCCATTTACCATAGCCACAAATAAGATTAAATACCTAGGAATTAACTTAACCAGAGAAGTGAAAGATCTCTGTAATGAAAACTGTAAAACACTGATGAAAGAAATTTAAGAGGGCACCAAAAAAATGGAAACATATTCCATGTTCATGGATTAGAATAATTAATATTATTAAAATGTCCATACTATCCAAAGCAATCTACAGATTCAATGCAATCTTGATAGAAATACCAATGACATTCTTCACAGAAATAGAAAAAACAATCCTAAAATTTAAATGTAATCGCAAAAGACCCAGAATAGCCAAAGTCATCTTAAGCAAAACAAAAACAAATAAAACAAAAACCTGTAGGGATCACATTACCTGACTTCAAATACAGAGCTATAGTAACCAAAACAGCATGTTACTGGCATAAAAATAGACACATGGGCCTATGGAGCAAAACAGATAACCAAGAAATAAGTGCACACACATACATAAACTCATTTTTAACAAAGGTGCCAAGAACATACACAAGGAAAAGACAGTCTCTTCAGTAAATGCTGCTGGGAAAACAGGATATTTATGTGCAGAAGAACAAAACTAAATCCCTATCTCTCACCATATACAAAAACCAAATAAAAAATGAATGAATGACTTAAATCTAAGACCTCAAACTATGAAATTCCCATAAGAAAACATCAGAGAAACTCTCCAGGATATGAATCTGGGCAAAAACTTCTTGAGGAATACCCTACAAGCTCAAGCAACCAAAGTAGAAATGAACAAATGGGGTCACATCAAGTTAAAAGTTTCTGCACAGCATAGGAAACAATCAATAAAGTGAAAAGACAAGCCACAGAATGGGAGAAAATATTTGCAAACTACCCATCTGACACGAGATTAATAACCAGAATATATAAAGAGCTCAAACAACTCCATAGGAAAAAAAAAAAGCAATAATCTGATCAAAAAATGGGCAAAAGATTTGAATAAACATTTCTTAAAAGAAGACATACAAATGGCAAACAGGCATATGAAAAGGTGCTCGACATCACTGATCACGCAAAAAATTAAAAATAAAACTACAACAGATGTCATCTCACCCCAGTTAAAATAGCTTATATGCAAAATAGAGACAATAACAAAGGCTGGCAAGGACGTGAAGAAAACACAATCTTTGTACATTGTTGGTGGAAATGTAAATTAGTACAACCAGTATGAAGAATAATTTGGAGGTTCCTCATAAAACTAAAAATAGAGCTGCCATTTGATCCAGCAATCTAGCTGCTGGGTATACACCCAAAAGAAAGGAAATCGGTATATTGAAGAGATAGCTGCACTCCCATGTTTGTTGCAGCACTATTCAAAACAGCCAAGATTTGAGGGCAACCTAGGTGTCCATTCGGCAGATGAATGGATAAAGAAAATGTACTTATACACAATGGAGTACTATTTAGCCATTAAAAAATGAGATCCTGTCATTTGGAACAAAATGGATAGAACTGGAGGTCACAATGTTAAGTGAAATAAGCCAGGTACAGAAAGACAAGCCTCACATGTTCTCACTTATCTGTGGGAGCTAAAACTAAAAACAATTGAACTTAAGGAGGTAGAGAATAGAAGGATGGTTACTAGAGGTTGGAAATGGTAGTGGGGTGAGGTGTAAAGGAAGTGGGGATAGTTAATTGGTACAAAAAATAGTTTGAATAAATGAATAAGACCTAATATTTGATAGCACAACAAGGTGACTATAGTCAATAATAATTTAATTGTCTATTTTAAAATAACTAAAAGAGTATAATTGGATTGCTTGTAATACAAAGGATAAATGGTTAAGGGTACGAATACCCCATTTTCCATGATGTGATTATTGTGCATTGCATGCCTGTATCAAAATATCTCATGTACCCCAAAAATATATACACCTACTACATACCCACAAAAATTAAAAAGAAAAAATTATCTAGACTGTGGAAAACATAATACAAGACAAAGGGGATATTAATAAGAGAAATGAACAAAATGAAATGGAAACAAAAAGTAAAAACAAATAAAGAAAAGAAGGGTACATACAGAAGAAATACAAAAGAAATACAGTATTCACATAATTGCAGTTTCCCAAAAAGAAAACCAAGAACAAGGGACAGAACACATATTTAAAGATGTAATGGGGCAAAATATTTTCTGAAGCAAAGGAAAACTTGAATCTATATATAGATAGGCACAAATGGTTGCCAGAGAAAATTGATCAAGGGCAGTCAACACTGAGTCATTCTAGTAAAATTTTGGACTTCAAAGATTGAGACTACTTTAGTCAGCAAATCAAAATGACCAAGTCATGTTTAAGTGGTATAAAAGCAAGGATAACTTTGTACATCTCTACAGTAACATTCAATCCCAGAGGATAATGAAACAATAGTTATACGACATTCAGGAAAAGAAAGTGTGACTCAAAATTTCATATCCACTTAAAGTACATATGATTAGTTACAGAAAAGTAGTTTTGAGGATGCAAGAACTTAAGAAGTGTTATTTCAATGAGTCCTCTTGAGGAAACTACTAAAAATCAACTTTGACCAGGCAAGTGACAGCAGAGGAAACCTCAGTAAAATGACATGCTGTGAGCATTAAATATATTTACCAATATAATTGAGACAAAAATCAAAGGTGAGAATTACAGATACTTCTCAATGTGTGATGGAGTTACATCCTGATAAACACAACATAAGATGAAAGTATTATAAGTCAAAAATGCATTTAATATTTCTATAAACCCATCATAAAGATGAATGATTGTAAGTTGGGGGTGGTCTGTACAACGAGAAACTAGAATGCAAATATTGTTGGTCTGGCAATGTAGAAATGACCCAACTAATAAAATTAGAAGAGGAAGAAAGAAGGAAAGTGGAAAGAAAACTAATTTTATTGATTTAAAAAGGCAAGCTAAAATCATCATTAATGTTTCTACAATAACTGGAAATCAAAAATAATACAAAGATAAATACTAAAAATGATAATATTATTGGCTAATATCAGATAATAGAGGAGAAAAGTGGGTGGCAGGAAAGAAGAGGAAATGCACTAATTTCTTATGTTTGTCCCAGATGTCCCTATCCTGGCCCTTTAGCTCTTATTCTATACTTCAGCTGGCAACAGGACCAATGTATGGGCCTACATAGCTCCTCTGAAGACTTAGGATTACACCCAGAATCCAAGGCTCCTCCCACCACTTCTGAACTCTGATAAGGCCTCACACCACAAATTGGGGTATTTGACTTCTCAAACAGCTGCAGAAGGAGCCAAGCGATGCAATCTGGAAGCACATGGAAGTTCATCTCTATGGGGCTGACCAAAGAAGAGAGGAGACAGGAGATACAGTTCCTCTCTGGTCCTCTCTTGAGTAACCCACTCCAAAGCACGGTTGCTCCATACAAACTTTCTGAAGGAGTTCCTGAAGCTGCGTGGGTACATCTGTTGAGCTGCAGCTTTATTAGCAGCTTGTTGTGAAACAGGGACCAGTGCAGTAATGCGCCACACTGCATTTGCTTCCCATCTTCCTCTTCCTCACTTGCCTTCCACCTCACTCCCACTGACACTCTTCATTATATAGAGCTTACAGATAGTTCAACACACGGAGGTTCCTGGAGGGTGGCATGCCCAGAGAGGGCATGAAAGTTCTGTGCCTCCACCCACATATGCTGCCCCGTGCATCTCTCCCACCTAACTGTTCATCTGCATCCTTTGTATTATTTTTTATAATGAATGGATAAATGTGTTTCCCTGAGTCCTGTGAGGTGCTCTAGCAAATTAATTAAACCTGAGGAGGAGGTGCGGGGATCCCCAAATTTATAGCCCTTCGGTCAGAAGTATAGGCGACAGCCTCTTGTTTACTTGTGACTGGCATCTGAAGTGGGAGCAGTCTTGTGGGACCGAGCCCTCCACCTGTGGGAGCTAACACTATCTCCAGGTAGACAGAGTCAAATGAACTCAATTAGAGCATGCTCAGCTGGTGTCCACTGGAGAATTGCCTGCTTGGTGCAATGGGGAGACATTTTGGTGACTCGAGGTTCTGTGTTGCATTGAGTAGTGAGAGAGAATAGGAAGAAACACTTTGGTTTTTCCCTCTCTACCCTTCAACTGATTAATTGAAGAATAATGGTAGCCATTGATGATGATCAGAAAAGCATGAAAATATGGGATTAAGAGGTGTACTCAATTGGAAAAAGGAATATTTTAGAAGTCTTAAATAAGTCACAGACTGGACACATTCAAACTTTTTTCTCTGCCTTTTAGCTTCTTCCCTAAGAAAAGAGTTTTTTTTTTTTTTTTTGAGACGGAGTTTTGCTCTCATTTCCCAGGCTGAAGTGCAGTGGCGCGATCTCAGCACACTGCAATCTCTGCCTCCTGGGTTCAAGTGATTCTCCTGCCTCAGCCTCCCGAGTAGTTGGAATTACTGGCATATGCCACTATGCCCAGCTAATTTTTTGTATTTTTAGTAGAGATGGAGTTTCTCCATGTTGGTCAGGCTGGTCTCAAACTCCTGACCTCAGGTGATCCACCTGCCTCGGCCTCCCAAATTGCTGGGATTACAGGTGTGAGCCACCGTGCCTGGCCAAGAAGAGAGTTTCACAGAGAAAGAATAGCAGTAATCAAGGAACGCAGAATCAAAATCCACTCCTCATGCTAAAGTGACAGTCAACAACTATAGGTTGTTGCAAGATGACTGATTCTGAGTGGCAGAAAAAATGAAGGCAGTTTGCTAGAGGAAATTTAGATTTTAATATACTCTAAAACTCTGTAAGAGTCCAAGTTAAAGGTTCATGATGACGTGAGATACCAACTTTTTCAACTTTAAGTCTAAAGTGAGGATTACAATAAAGTTATAAAGTTATTCACAGCAATTTAAGAGGTTGCATGCTTTACTTAATATGTACTCTTTGGATTTTCTACTCAGTCCTTTGATGAATGTCCCTAGCTGTTTTACCAAGAGTTATCTGTTTGTTTGTTTGTTTTTTGCCTCAAAACCAATTGTAATTGGGTAGAAATAATACTAATGTCTTTCCTAGGCAGACCTATAGGGCAGAATGCTAAAACTACAATTCCCTGACAGCAGCCACCTATCCTGAGTGAAGGCAAACTCCCCAAGAGGGACGTCCAGCCTATTGAAAGCTGGACCTGTGATCCTATAAGTCCCTAGAATAGAATGCTGATCACATTGAGAGCATCCAGAAAAGGGAAGATAAAAACTCTTTAAAAACTCTTTTTTTTTTTTTTTTTCCAATGGGCTCTTCACTGCTCCCAGTAGAGGGGCCACTTTCTCACTTCTATCTCCTGACACCCTTTTGGTGACACCCAGTCAGCCCACCTGACTCTACTTCTTACTGTCCCCAGTCTCTAGTTTTGTGCCTGGCTCTCAGTGGGGTTGCCCTCCACCTCTGCACCACTCCTCCAGTGACTTCTTCACAGATATTGTACCTACTCACATCTGGCATTTTAAAGTCTTATTTCAATGCTGGCACCATGAAGGAATAATAGCTATTTTCTCCTACTCCCAAGACATTTCTAAGGCATCATTGAACACTGCGCCCACTGCAGGACATGTGCTCACACCCTTGGCCTTCTTCTCTGTAATAAGTCTTACTCATCTTTCAAGGTTCATCTCAAGTGTCACTATCATCTGTTCAACACATATTTATTGAGTGCCTACTATGTGGCAGGCAGTGTTACAGACATTAGGAATATAGCAGTGAATGAATCAGACATAACCTGGGCTTCACGGAATGTACATTCGGTGAGGGGGAGGACTCAACTCTTCCGAGACCTCCCATTTCAGGTCTGCTGCCCTGATTCTGGGATTCCCCAACACTCTCTGTGCCTCTACTGTGCCGCTCTCACACTGGGCATCACTGTTGGCACTGCCATCTCTCTGTGAGTTTCTTAGGAGGCAGAATCTACCTTTTTGGTTTTCCTGCCATCCCTCATACCTGAAACGCAGTAGATGTTCAACAAATGCTTGTTGAACATATGAATGTTGAATAACATATTGCAGAATATTACTGGCTGCCTATCCAGAATTCATTCCCTTTATTCTTCCTCCTTTCTAAATAAACAAAACCAAACTAGTATTGTTCAGGGAATCTATACTCCTTCATATGGCCACGTGTTGCCCTAATCCAAAATCATCCAGATGATACAGAATTTGCACCAGGACTGGATGTTGCAAGAAACAGACCCTAAAGTTAAGCTGAATGGAAAAGGTTAAGGTGGGGAGCAGAGAGGACCCCAGCATCACAGTGGGAAAGTTGGTGACTCTTGTCATGTGGTGGGAAAATATATAGTTAAATTGTTACCTGCTGAACCCCAGGATATCAGCCATGGACTTACAGGGACTGTAGTGTTAGGAGAAATGGCTGAGGGAAATTCAGAATATTGGCATCTCTTATTTCTTGCAGCCTTCAGTCAGGTTATACATGTATGAGATAAGCTCAGACTAAAGGTGGCCTCTGAAAATAGAGGGAAAAAAGGACAGCTTTGCTAAGGAAGGTACTTTCTGTCTGTCTGTCTGTACTCTGAAATCTAAGTTGATTGACTAAGAGTCCAATAGCTTGAACCCTTTCAGGGTTGAAAAAGCAGAATTCTCTACCCTTAAAGTCAGTGGCAGCAGAGGCAGAGGCAGGAGATTGAGCAGGAGATAAGATTGAGGCAAACTATAATCCCGATCCCAGCCTTTCCTAGCACCTCCTGTTAAGCATTCTCAGTTAGACAAAGGAGACACTCATGCTTATTGTGAAGATGCTGGCTGGGAAAAATCAGATTATGGGTGCTATCGCACCACTGAGCTATTGTTTCAAATTGCCTCAAGGCAGAAGCCTTTGAACCCAGGGCCAGGGTGAGGGATGGAACCCAGAGGCCAGATGGTGGGGGGAGGGGGCAGGAATTCTGACTCAAGGACTGTGTCTAGAGAGGATCTTTGCCCCCATGGAATTGACTGGGCACAAATAGATGAGAAAGCTAACCTAGTTTTTAAAGAGAAATATATTATTAACTTTTTAACACATAAGGCAATACCCAGGCCCCAAACTTATGCCAATAGGAAGTGGGCTACTAAATTTCCATAGCCCTCGAGAAAGGTATTCTTCTCCATGTCCTCCTCTGATTTGGCTTTGAAAGGTAATGGACAACAGCGATTCTCCAAAAACCAGGTCCTGGGCTGCCAGACTCTGCTGGGTCCCTTCCACAGCCAGGCAGGGTCGTCTCCATTCCTGCTGTGGCTCAGTGACCACTGTGTTGTTTCCCATTCTTCCTTTTTCTGAATGAGAGATTCGATTACAGCTGGTCTGTGCCTTGTCAATCACTGAATGTTGGGTGTTCAGTGCAAAACAAAGTTCCTACCTTTAAGGAGCTTGTAGTCCAAATTGGAGGGGGTGGGCAGACATGAAATGGACCACTGGGGTACTGGGCATACAGGGTGAGCCATAGCTCAGCATGGGATGGCATGGTCAGTGAAAGCTTCTCAAACAATGTGAGTCTAAGCTGAGATCTGAAGGATGAATATGAGTCAGTCAGAAAGGAGACTGGGGGCTCAAGAGGGGGGTAGGAAGGAAGAGGGCAGCCAGGTGGCACTCTTAGCTTCTTTGGCTGCTGAGAATAGATTGAAGGAAGGCAAGAGGGAAGGGAGGCTAGAGACCAGAGAGAGACAGCAGATATAATCTAGGCTTGAATGCCAGATTTGGGTTTTTTTTCTTGTTTTTCTTTGGTGTCATATCCTGCTGTCCTTGTTAAGCCCTTTAGGGCAGGGACTCTGGTGTGTCCCAGGACTGGCCCAGGAACTAGTGTTACAGTAGGTAGTCAGGCAGACATGAGCAGGGCAGGCAATGGCCCCACCATCACCAGGAATATCAGGTGAACATCAGGTGATGGTCAGGCAGTTGTTATACTGTCTCTCTAAAATAATAATTGGTCATAGCCAGAGCCAAGGAAAGTCTCCCAATAGATAGAAACACCTGAAACTGGTGATCAGCAGCTCCCTGATAAGGTCTCAGGAGGAGTTGGGTGAGTTAGCTCAAGCACGTGCATTAAGAGGCAAAATAGCGGAGTTTAACCCGTATATGACCTTCTAGGGACATTCGACTGGTAAGGGAACAATATCTCAAGTGAGCACACATACAACTCCAGTAAACACACTGCACATGTGGTCCCTCCCAAGTGCTGGCAGGCCACTGTGCATGTGGACAGCCCACCACAAGGGAAGAATCAGGGGAGAAGTAAGGCAACCCCGGAAGCATGCCAACATATAACACCCCAAGTCAAAGGTCAAACCATGCACTTGAATCTCTCAAATTGCCTGCTTGGCCCCCTTCCAAGTGTACTTTACCCTCATTCCTGCTCTAAAACTTTTTTTTTTTTTTTTGAGACAGAGTCTCACTCACAGGCTAGAGTGCAGTGGCGAGATATCAACTCACTGCAACTCCCACCTCCTGTGTTCAAGGGATTCTCATGCCTCAGTCTCCCGGGCACCTGGGACTACAGGCCTGTGCCACCATGCCCAGCTAATTTTTGTATTTTTAGTAGAGACAGCGTTTCACCATGTTGGTCAGACTGGTCTCGAACTCCTAACCTCAAGTTATCCATCTGCCTTGGCCTCCCAAAGTGCTGGGGATTACAGGATTAAGAGGCACTCAGCCTCTTAAAGCTTTTTAATAAACTTTCACTCCTGCTCTAAAATTTGCCTCAGTCTCTCCTTCTGCCTTATGTCCTTCAGTCAAATTCTTTCTTCTGAGAACGCAAGAATGGAGGTTGCTGCAACAACCCGCATGGATTCACCACCGCTAATGCTAGAGCCTCACAGAAAGTGCAAGCAGGCCTTCTGCAAATGTCCAGGCCTCTTCTGTGTCGCTTGTCCTTGAGCCTTCCTGTCCCTTTGGGAAAGCTCTCCAGCCAGAAGGTCAGTGCCTTCTGCTTGCGGAAGAGGCATTTCCATAAAGACTGGAGTCCTGATTAGCTTACTTCCTCACACCTCTGATGGAGGAAAGATTCCTTCCCGTGCATGCTTTCAGTACCCAGCCACCTCCCAGATTAACATCTTCACTAGTCAAATACTAGAAGAAAACACAATTTCCCCAGGGTTATTTTGTTCCCTGGATCTTTTCGATCATTATAACATAGAATAATTTCATGTGGGCTCCTAGGTCAACTACACAGTTTAGAAGATACTTTGGAGACCGAAACACTTCTCTGAGGCTGATTTCAACTAAAAGGAAGTATCCTTGAAAAACTGGCTACCTAGATAGGAGCAGAAGTTTCTAAAATACAGAATCTAATAGAAAATCTTGCCTGAAATATTTATAAAATCTGTTTTAAGGGCACTTACCAACCCACTAAGGAGTCCCTTTGCACAAATGCATAATGTACAATTGCAGAGTCCTCTTTACTGAGACCCCAAGGTCTCACAAGAGGAGTTTGCTTCAGACAGGAAAGAAAAGCAAAAAGATAAGAGGACAGCATATCCGCTCAAGTATTTGCTTTTGGAGGTTTACATTAAAAAGAGAATCTCTTTGTGCTGTCCTGATTGGGGATTTTCAATTAAAGCTGAGATCGCCAGTTTTAGATTAGCTGGGCAGAGCAAAAGATAGGGTACCTTGGGGGTGGCCCTGAGCCAGGGAGGCTTCCACTGGACAAGCTGACCAGAGGAAGGGAAGGGAAGATGGCCTGTTTCCTGGAGCTTGCAGGCTCAGTTTGTAAGAAAAGAAAATGGGCCGCTCCTGGAGTGGGGCCCCTTCCTGGAGGGATGAGGGACTCCTCTCACACTCTCTCTTGCTGTTCCGATGATGTCCTCCAAGAGATGGAGGGAAAAATAAAACAATCAAGGAGGAGTTAGCAGGGTAATAAAGAAGACAACAGCCAGGAGTGCCTTGGACTTTCACAAAAGCAGAAAGCCCTTTTATAGCTCCTTCAGTGGCTGACGTTTTTGAGTGCCCACTTGGTGGAAGCCACTGAGCAAGTGTTCCAATTGCATTGTTTTATTTAACCTTCCCCAACAAAACTATGTGATAGATACTGTATTCTTATCCCCATTTCCCAGCTGAGAAAACTGAGGCTTGCTGAGATTAAGAAATTTATGCAAGGTAAGTCAGCTGGCGACAAGTAGAGTAGTGATTGGAATTTATATCTGCTTGACTGTAAAGCCCAAGGTCTAAACTAGCAGGGTAGACAGCTTCCTCTTCAAAGGAGAATGAGGTAATCAGCCCACCCTACTCCTCCCTCTAGGAAAGTAAGGCAGAAACTCCCTCTGATTGGCCAGTCAGTAAACTTGGTGACGATATTGCAGGGAGAGTCCCCCAGACAAGCAGCCATGTGCCTGGTAACTAATGAATGAAATGATGCAACTTGGAGGGATTTGGAAGGCTATGCAGCACTGGTTCTCTGCTTCCTCCTTGCTTTCCTTCCTCCTGCCCAGAAAAGTCTGCTGCTTTGCCTGCCATCAGGAAAATGACCTGCTAGGTAGAAGCAGAGTGTCAGTTGGTCAGCAGACAAACAAATAGAGAATATCTTTCTTGAGCATTGTTCTGAGCACAATGGGAAGAACAAAAGAGAAGAAATAGATGTCCCTGAGGACCTTGCTGCCAGTTAGAGAAACATGATAAATATACAGGCTGAACCATCCAAAAGCCTTTGAAAGCCATGGACAAATAGGAGCCATTCGAACCAGTGCAAAGGAAACACAGAAAGCACTGAGCACAAGAGCCAGCTTGTGTGTGGTGGGCTATGCAGGGGTGAGATGCTGGGCGCCATGCTTAGAGAAGATTTCTTGCAGGATGAGTGCTTGGAAATGTGAAACTGGAGCGGAGAAAGGGGGACTCTTTGGGAAAGTCTAACAGCAACCAGACTCCATGAGACTGCACTCCTGTCCCTGGACCATACAGTGAGTGTATGTCAGTGGGTGTACATTGATCCCCAGATGCGTTCTTCAGAAGGTGTTCTCCAGATTTATGGTAAAATGATTTAGAAGTCTGTTTAAAATGCAGAGTCCTAGGCCCTGCGGCAGAACTGTGGCAACAGAATCCTGGCATCAAGGCCTGAAATCTGCTTTTCAACAGCTGTCAAACCATTTTCCTACACACAGGAATCTGAGTGCCTCTGATTTACTCTGTAGTTTGCCAATAAGGAAACCAAAGCTCTGAGAAGTTGGAGCTTGCCTTACATAACTCGTCATTAGATGTGCCCAATGAGGGCTTTCCTGAGTTTGATAGAATGGAATTGGACTGACGCTCATGTGCCCCGGTGTGAGAACCTTGAAATACCCTGTGGGGAGAAGACCTAAGAGGCAGAAAATGGCTTCTCAGCAATACTGGGGGTTTTGCTCTTAATCATATGCTAAACAAAAGGTGGATTATTCACGCCCTTTCAGCCAGCTGGAAGTCCTTGAAAGCACCACCAGAGCTAGCCCTAAGGGCTGAGGAGGGGCGTGGGGTGGGGTGGAGTAGAGGTGGTGCTTTGGAAGTACCAAAGCTGAAAAGGAGACTAAAGAGAAGGGACTTTTGGGACACACACAGAGCTTGGTCATTCCTCCCTTCCAACCAGTGTCCAGCCACCTGTGCCAGGGTTGACCCAGCTCTATCTCTGACATCCAGAAAGAGGGAAGAGAAGAGCTTCAGCTTAGTGGGGGATCCCTCCTCTGACTGCTTTCAGGAATCCAGAAGAGAGTGAACATTCGAAAAGGAATCTTCAACACACAGAGTAACATTTCTGTAAAGAATTATGCTACTTGGATTCACCTACAAGGTGATGAAACCCACTCTTATCCCCTTCTCTCCAGCCTCCCTTTCTCCCCTTCTCTCTCCCACAACGTGAAAAAAAAGTATTGTTAGTTAGAAGGAAAGTAGACTATACTCCTGGGGAAATCCCCAGCTTCTGAAAATCTGTTTTCCTAACAGACTAGGAAGGTTTACACAGAGTAGGTGGTGACTGTGGTGTGGTGCCTGGGTCATTGAGTGTATGGAATGGGGGACTTCAAAACAGGCAAGAAGCTGCCAAGAAAACACCACTTGCTTCACAGTTACACTTGGGGCTGAATCCAGAATCAACAAAATTTCATATCATAGATACATTCTTTTAAGAACCAGAGAGAGGGAAAGCAAGATGGCAAGTGTGGAGAAGTTGAATGTAAGAAGCGGTTGGGATAGTCATCCCAGGCAGGCTATTATCACAGTGAGGCGGCTTTTATTTATTAGGTCTAGCAACTTGCCAATTTTCTAGAAAGTTTTGGAAACAGAGGCAACTGGGTTATTCCTTCCTACTTGCTTCCTACCTGGAGAGGTAAAAACCAATTGATCAGGGCATGTTCAGAAGTACTTCCTGGACTGTTCCCAGCTGTGGGAACTGAAAGATCAGAGAATCAGAGATAGTTCAAGGAGGGTGGAGAGTGAGGAAGAAGTTCAGTTGTGCTTATACAATAAAAGAGGTGATATAAGTATTATTTATGACATCTGGGAACCTGAGGACTGTCCCACGTAGGATAAAGCCAAGACAACTAGAAGTGAGCTTGAATTGAGCTTGGGGAGGAGGAAGTGGGAAGGTACAGGAGAGTCAGACTGAGATGGAGTCTGACTACTTCCTCTCTAGCCAAGGCCTCTACATTCCACAGGGTGGCTTCCAAAAGGGTGGGGACTGGCAAAACATTTCTTAGAGACAACAAGAGCTATCTTTCCCTTGGCAAAGCTGAAGAAAGGGGGAAGCTAATTAAATGAAAATTGAGGAAGCTCAGGGCCCCACACCGACTGAGAGTCATCAATCTTCATAAACTAAGGCTTACTCAGCATCTTCCCTGCTAAGGGTGTGGGGTGCAGACGCTGGATAGAACTGAGGCCACTGTGTTCCTCATCACAGAGAAAGAATGAAATAGGAAATCAGAACTAAGAATTCAAAGAGCGACCACTAAGCATATGGACCACTAAGCTGGTGTGAACCAGCCCAAAGGCATTTCTCTCTCTACCCTTAGAGGGTAACAATAAGTTTATCAGTCCCCCTGATTATTGATAAACAATCATGGTTGTATTAGAGATTTTCTTATTAAAATTTTTAGTTTTCCATATACTTATGCTTTGTCTCTCCTGCTAAATTGTAAAATCTTTGAGACTAGAGACCCTCTTGTATATTTCTCATTCCTCCAACCATCCACCCATCTACCATTGTGTGGCATTTCCCTCTATGGTTCTCACTGCTAGAAATGCAGAGGAAAATAGAATTCAATTCCTAATCTTGATAAATTATGATATTGTAAAATATAAATGTATATGTATGTGATATTAGACATAATTCAAAAAATGCTGTTAAAAGGGGGGTGTTTAAGCTGTTAAAAAGTGGGTGTGGACATCATGGAATCTCATAATAAACAGGTATACTAGACGGGAAAAGCTTAGACACTAGAATAAAAAAACCCTGAGGTTTAAAACCCCACTTTTCCATTCACTAGCAATGAGACCTTCTGTGAGTTATTTAAGGCTCTCTGTAACAGGGAAATTGTCAGAGGCATTCAAACCACAGCGACTCCATCTTGAATAGAGTCTGGGTGAAACAAGGCTGAGACCTGCTGGGATCATTCCCATGAGATTAGACATTCTTAGTCACAGGATAAAACAGGAGGTCGGCACAAGATGCAGGTCACAAAGACTTCGTTGATAAAACAGGATGCAATAAAGAAGCAGGTCCAAACCTGCCAAAACCAAGATGGTGAAGAAAGTAACCTCTGTTATCCTCACTGCTCATTATATGCTAATGATAATACATTAGCATGCTAAAAGACACTTCCACCAGCACCATGACCATTTACAAATGCCATGGCAACATCTGGAAGTTACCCTACATGGTCTAAAAGGAAGAGGAACCTCCTGGAAAATCCCTGCCCCCTTTCCAGAAAACTCATGAGAATCCGCCTTTTGTTTAGCATATGATCAAGAAATAACCACAAAAATAGCCAACCAAAAGCCCCAAGGGAGATATGGAGCAGCCATTCTTGTATTCCTTTACTTTCTTAATAAACCTGCTTTCACTTTATGGACTTGCCCCAAATTCTTTCTTGCATGAAATCCAAGAACCCTCTTTTGGGGTCTGGATCAGGACCCCTTTTAGGTAGCAAAATGATGGAACCTCCCTTAGGGAGATAAGTTGAGAATTAAACAGATAAAAACATGTTATATGCTCACTTATGGGGTCTAGCACAGATAAGTGCTCAAAAATTAGTAGCATTTTAAAAAAATAAGGAAGTTCATGAACCATGATGGCAAGTTTAGACATTCACTTCTCCTGATTCTCTACACAGAATGATTTAGCAAAACTATTTCCTTGGGGCATTTTCAAATTCTCTTAGTGAAGTTCACCTGGGTCGATGGGTGAGTGGCCAGGAATGTAAAGAGGGCAAGGCTACCAGGAGCTTGCCTTTGAACTATACTGACCTCAGTTTCCAACTCAGGAGTTCTTTCTCAGCTGGAACCAACAAGGAGCTAAGGCCACCATGCATTGTCCAAATATGCATGTAAAAGCTTTTGTGACTGCCAAAGAAGGCCTACAAAAAGGCTATAGAAATGCATGAATGTCTTCCAGAGGGCAATGTCCTAAGCTGATCTTATTTCTCTGCTTGTACTTTTTTATTGTTGGGGAGGGCTGGTAAATGGTTGAAACTAGGAGGCGGGAGTGAGCAATTATGGCCTAAGATGTTAGACACTCCCTAGTCTAACTCCTCTCCAAAACTAGCTCTTATAAGGTAGTGCTCAAGCCACTATTGTGTGTAGTCTCATTGAAAACGGAAGAGCCAATGAGGAACCCTAGGCACAAATTTGCAAAAAAAAAAAAAAATCACTGAGGCATCTAAATGCTTGTTCCCAATTTGCCATCAACCTGCTCTTAAAGCACAGGATTTAAGCAATGTATGGCAACAAACAAAAGCTGAATTTAAAAATTATTTTTATTTAGTTTTCAATTTAATAGACACTTTTAAGGTACTTACTTTATGCCAGACACTGTTTTAAGTAATCCCTTACATTGGAATAACTAGCATTTTAACAGTTTGAAAAGGACTTTCGTATATGCTACTTTATTTGACAGTTCTAATAAATGTGCAAGGTAGGTTTTTATGCTTAAAGTCTTATCTTTTTTTTTTTTTTTTTTAATGGAGTCTCGCTTTGTCAGCCAGGGTGCAGTGTAGTGGCACAGTCTCAGCTCACTGCAATCTCCGCTTCCCAAGTTCAAGTGATTCTCCTCCCTCAGCCTCCTGAGTAGCTGGGATTACAGGCTCGTGCCACCAGGCCTGGCTCATTTTGTATTTTTAGTAGAGAAGGTTTTCGTCATGTTGGCTAGGTTGGTCTTGCACTCCTGACCTCAACTGATCCTCTTGCCTCAGCCTCCCAAAGTGCTGGGATTACAGGTGTGAGCCACCATGCCCAATCTAAAGTCTTATCTTGCAGATTTTAAAAATGATTTTTAAGAAGAAATTAAAGTTATCCATTCAAGACCATTCATCTTGTGATAGAGGCAGGACTTATAGGTGTTCTGATTTCAAAGTCTGTGCTCCTTCCACTGCACAAATACAAGAGAAGAGAATTAGCACAGTTCCTGTCTTCAAACTGGTTATAACAAAGCAGGAAGAAGACTCAAGCATGTAATGTTGACAGTATTTTCATCCAGGGCAACAGGTAGGCAGACCATACAAGGAGAAGATGTAGTAGCAAGAAGTAAAAGGAGAATTGCCAAAAGGAGGGGGCGGGGTGAATTCCTTAAGGCTCTGTTTTTTGATGCAAGTGACAGAAATGCAACTAAAACCAGCATTCGGGAACTGGGTCAAATTGGCTTCAGGCAATGCAGAATCCAATGAACTGAGCAGCATCTTCAGGATTTAGCTCTCTTGCAACTTCTTTGCTTTACTCTTTGTCAGCTTCATTCTCAGAAAGGCAACTCCATGTGGTGGCCCACAAACTCCATGCTTACATTCTGCAGTTTTAGAATTTGCAACAGGAAGAGTCTCTTTCCAGACAACTCTAGCAAAAGGACCTGCAATTGCACCCCATTGTGCTGGCTGGTCACGTGTTCTCCTCTGAGCCAATCAGTATGGCCAGGGAGCCCTGGACTGTTCTGATTGGCTAGCTCTGATTGTGTTCACTCACAAAGGGAAGTGATGAGGTCAGTCCACCAAAATCACATGACCTGAGGGCATGCCGATGGTTCCTCAAGCGAAAATTGGAGTAGGGTAACCTAACAGGGATGGACATGATGGACAGGTGCAGGCAAAAACAACTACAGGTGATTGAGATGGGCGCAGGCACCTAGTGAGGTGTTTTAGGTGTAATGGGGACACAGTGGGTGGTGGTGAAGAAACACCAGGACTGGAGACACAGAGTCCTTGGTCTAATTCCTGCTCTTTCTGTGACTACTGATGTGACTTTGAACAAGTCATTGGGCCTCTCTGGGCCTCAGTTCCTCAAATGTAACAGGGAATAGTAATTTAAATAATAGTAATAACAAAAGCTCCCCGGGTTGCTGTGAGGATCATGATATGATCCAAATGGATGAGATCATAGACAGAAAGGCCTTTTGAAATGCTAAGCGAAAAAGATTTATAAATATCAGAGTGTATTTGAGGCAAGGGACTAGCATCAGCAGAGACATGAAACAGGAATAAGTAGGGTGTGTACAGGGAATAGTAAGCAGACTGGACTGCTTGGAAGGAAAAGCCAGGGCAATGCATGCAAAATCTAATATGCAGCAACCCTACATGCTTCAAGGCTGAAACTGGGCTGGTCTTAGTAAATCAGGGTCTTCTTCCTTTAGATGGTGCTGGGAAGACGGCTCTTCATTATGGCTATAAAGTGGTGCCTGGGAAAGGTGCCCCAGGTAATTCCAGTTAGCGAGGACTTCCCAGTGCAGAGCCAGCTTTCCCAGGGTGAGGAGGGAGGGAGGCTGGCTCTGCCCCTGGCCAATATTTGGTTTCAGGGAGGCTCTTTCCCCTGCCCACCACCAAAGAAATCACAGCAACAGGTGGAGAATGGGGAATTGGGAAGGGCCAGGCCAAGGTCCCTAGAGGGTGGGGCAAGGGGGATGAGGAGGATTAGGAAGTAGCAGGTGGAACTCCGGCAGTTGGGGCTCTCATGTGTGACCAGCCCTGATTAAGGAAAATCACTTTTGTTTACTAACCAGTTTCTTGGGCCCTTCCAAGTCGAGCTAAATTGCTGGGCTTATACCTACAGAGTTTTCTCGGTCCATGAGGACCTGCTGAGGGTGCTGGGCAGGGTAGGAGGAGGAATGTACTTTTCCAGGCTGTATTTTGTGAAAAGAGTACTAGCCTGGGGACCTCAAGATAGGGATTTCTCATAACAGAGGGTTTGGTAGGTGTGTCCCCCACCCCCTAACATCCTTAGGACAAATGCAGTTTGTCCATCCTTAGGACAAATACATTTTGGCAAGGACATTTTCTCAGGAAAATGGAGAGTCATGCCCATTAGGAAAATCATGAGAGGAAGCAACTGAGGAGATTCAGTTCCTAGCCTAGCTCAAAAACAAACTAGAGAGACTCCTGTCCCCAACAGTCCCCAGGCAGACTCAGATGAAATTCCAGAGAGAAATCAGCATGATAAACTTACTTGCTTGGAACACTTTACAGTTTACAAAGGACTTTCAAATACTGTATGTATTTTTAAGGATGTTTATTGCAGTCTTATTTGTAATTGTAAAAAACGAGACATGATCTAATTGTTCGATAATGGTTAAATAAATGAAAAACACCCATGTGATAAAGTATATGCAGTTATTTTAAATGATGTTGCAGATGTTTGTATTCACACACACAAGTGTGTGGAGATGTCTGTTGTTACTATTGGGTTATAAAACAGTATGTCTAGTAAAATCTCATTTTGTTTAAAATCTATATCTTCATTTCCACATAAAATCTGGAAGATTATATACTAAAATGTGAACAGTGGTTATCCCTGGGTGATGCTATAGTACATGCACCCAAAAACACCCATAAACATGTGTAATATCCTAAATTTTCCAAAATTACTGTATATTACTGTTGCACTAAGTAAAAGCATGGATTTTTTCCTTCACAAATAGAATTATGAGTGAACTCAAAAGAATTTCCAGTTACCTTATGGATAATGCTAGTGAGGAGATATTAACAATGAAGACCTCAGATCTACAAGGAATTTTCAGAATTTTTAGAACTTTACCTCACTTTTCAGCAATTTTTCTAGTCCTAAATCTCTGATCTATCTTTGACAGTTTTCACTTTCCTCTTAATTTGTGAATAACCCTTTTAATGATTTATTCCACTCTATTATAAGTACTGAATTACCATTTCCTTCCATAGACTCTGAGTTCCCTGCAGGCAGGGTGCCTGACAGAAGACATGACACCTATGCATTCTCCATAAATGTTGGTTGAATGAATGCTGGGATAGAGAGAGAAGCGTAAATGAAGGATGTTTGTTAGAAGTTTGTGGACACAGATACATCAGTGTAAAAATATTATAAAATGAGTGATGGAGAAGAATGGACTTTGAAGGATTTACAAAGACACAGAGGCAGAAAGAGAGGCCATCCACTGCAAGCAGAGGGAAGAGTAAGGTGACCAACTGACCTGGAGTACTTAGCACTGAAGTGTTTCCTGAGGTGTTCCACTTTCTGTGCTAAAACCAGTACTGTCCTCAGCAAACCAGGATGACTGGTCTTTCTATGGCAATCAAAGGCAGAAAGACAGAAAAGTAAATTCAGGAAACATGTCATGCAGTTTGGCTACAGTATGGCTTAGAGCAGGGAAACCATGGATGGCAAACCTAGGAAAGTTGGGCTGGGACTTATTGAAGAGGACCTTGAATATCAGAGTGAGACTTGTGTTGAATTTGGTGGAAACAGAAAGATCAAAGGCACTCCAAATCTTAATGCTCAACTCTTCCAGCACATATACACATGTATTTTAATTTTTAATTTTTTTTTTTTTTTTTTGAGACAGTCCTCTGTCACCCAGGCTGGAGTGCAGTGGTGCACTCAAAGCTCATTGTAACCTCAAACTCCTATGTTCAAGCAATACTCTTGCCTCAGCCTCTCAAGTAGCTGGGACTATAGGCGTGTACCATGACGTCCAGCTAATTTTTTAAATTTTTTGTAGAGACAGGGTCTCACTATGTTTCCCAGGCTGGTCTTGAACTCCTGGGCTCAAGTGATCCTTCTGCCTCGGCCTCCAAAGTGCTAGGATTACAGGCATAACAGCACATCTATATATTTATCACCCTCTCTCTCCCTCTCTCCTGTCTCTTTCTCTCTCTCCATTATCTCCCTTCAAAGGCATCCTTACACATTTGGCTCTTATCCCTTGACATGGTTTCTTCCTCTTACAAAGCACACCTTGGGTTTTCAAATGCAATAATCAAATCCAAGCGAGAACTGCCTTGTTAGAGGAAAGGCTGTTTTCTACCGATGGGGACAGACTCTGCTGAGCCCTCCATCTTCACACCCAGCCCCACTGTGACCAGCGACATGTACGAGTGATGACTGGCTGAGATTCAAGACACGGTCGGCGGTGTCTGGGGAACAGAGCAGAGGTGGGGGCTCCTAGGGAGCGAGAGCTAGTGACCCTGGCCTCATTAGCACCATGCTGCTGAGCAGGAAGCCACAGGCCACGCCTGGAACATCAGAGGAGCGGCTCAGGGTGTTACAGCGTCAGGGTCTACACAGAAGGCCATTGCCATCCGCATCCTGGTCTGTCTGTCTGTGCACTATAAAAACTGACAAAAAGGGCCTCACCGCTGAGTTTCAGACTGAATGTTTAATGCAATTAATGCATATTTCATAGCACAATAACTGCCAGTGCTTTGCTCTGCCATCCTCCCTGGCGAGTTATTTACACAGCCATTTTGAGCCCAGTCACAGAGGAAGTTGACAAATGAGTGTCTGTGCAACATGTCTGGTTTTTTCCCATGCAGATCAGGGCCTCACAACTTCAGAAAGTCCCTGAGCAGCATCTCAAACCTGCCCTACTCAGCATACACCCCATATACTCACCTTGGAAGATACATTCAGTCCAAAATCTCTTGCCTTACATCCTTCCGTCCTTCCCCCTCCTGAGCCCCAAAAAGAGTATAAAAGAGGGGATTTAGGCTAGTATTATCAGGTCCTAACATGGATCTTAGTGATTTTCTCATTGCAAAATTCTTAAAAATGAAGAGAGTTGAGCGGTCCCCTGGTCAGTGACTTCATTTATTCATTGATCAGTTCTGACAGTCCTTTTGCAAGGCAGTTCTGCCCCGAGGATGGTCTGACGTAAATCAGGGGCCCCTCAGCTTACCTGCTCATCATGGGTGATGGATTTGGCAGGTTTTCAGGTTCCTGTGAAACAGATCTCTGGACAGGAGACCCAGGCTGTGTGACTCAGAAGGCAGCGTTCAGCACTAGAGGGATATCGACTGATTCACATCTCGTGCTGTTTTTCACTTAACAGGCACAAATCCAGCCCTTTGAGTCTATGTTGTAACCTCTGATTCAACATCAAGAAGCTTCAGGTGTCCTTCTCTTTGTGCAATAGTCGTGTTCCTGAAAAGTTGTAGATAACACGATTTCTTTGGGTAAACATGATCCCCTGTTTCCAGCGACTCTCATTATTATTTAGAGATGTTCTGGATCATTCTTTCTTTAACATGTGAAATTTTTCTGCCTCCCTCTTTCCGCTCCAGTCTTTTTGACAAATATTTAATAAAAGAAACAAATTTAGAGAACTCAAAAAAATTAAAGAAAATCATTCTATAATGTGTAATTATTCACCTTTAAATATATCTGTTTTGTCACTATGGAGTCTTACATGCCAAGTTTTCCTAAATAGAGGCACATCTACAACTAAGCACTCTAGCAAATCAAAACAGCTGGCTGTGTTATTTTTTAATGAATGTACAAAGCTGAATTCATAAAGTTGATTTGATGAGAATTCCTTAAAGTACAGTCCTATGTAGCAAGCTCTCTTTAACATGTTGCTTTTAGG